>NW_021604634.1:1228927-1244564 GCF_004785775.1 Grammomys surdaster | reverse complement strand
GGAGAGGGAGGGAAGGAAGGAAGGAAGGAAGGAAGGAAGGAAGGAAGGAAGGAAGGAAGGAAGGAAGGTGGGTGAGTGGAAGGGAGAAGGGAGAGTTTCCAAATCTCAGCAAAAAATATTTGTAAAAATGCTTTGCTAATAAGACCTGTATCCAAAATATACAAAAATATGTCCTAAAATTTTAACAATAAAAAACAAACAGCATAGTTTAAAATTAGTCCAAAAATTGAGCAGATACTTCACCAAAGATGTACAAATGCCAAATAAGGATGCAGAAAAGATGTTTAAACTGATTTATCAGGAGAGAACTATAAAATAAACAAGCGGCATCTCTTCACAACTATTGCAATGCCCCAGACACAAAACACTCACAGCCAAATGCTGGCAAGGACTTAGACCCACAGAATGCTCAGGTTGGTAGGAATGCAAGGTGGTGAGGAATGCTTGCACACAGCTTGGCAGATGCTTGCAATGCTCACTGTAATTTTCCTATTACCTAGAGATCAAGATCCCTGAGATTTATTCACTCAATTTTAAAACTGTTTTCTGGATCTGGTTAAGGAGACTTGTAATCCCAGGTACTCAAGAGGCTGGTACAGACCTTGCTGGAGTATATAACACACTCCTAAATGCAGGTGACAGTCAAAAGCTCCCAAGGAACAAAGTAGACAGCTTTGAGCAAAAACTACAGTAGGATTATGTTATAAATATAGGTGTCATACTAACACTAATATGAATGACCAAAGGAACATGATGAAATCACTGTGCAGAGCACCAAGTAGAATTGTAAATTATACACATGTTGTCTCAGCATCAGGGAGATGATGGAGGTGCCAGATCTTCGACAGGGAGTCTAGGGTGGGAGTGTTTTGGAGAGAGGTGTGTGCGCACACACATACAGACACACACACACATACACACACATGCACACGCACACATACACACATGCCTCAGCCAGGCGGCTAAGTATAGTCACTAATCTTGAGTTGGATTGATTAGCTGGACCTTGATAGGAAGTGTGAGAAGAATATTGCCTTCCCCTGGTGACTTCCTCCTAAGCCTAATGCCCAGTGTTGTGAGAAAACACCAGGCCAACTGAAATTGAGGCATCTCCTGAAAAATGTCTGATGGTATCCCCCATCAGACAGACATAGGTTGCCAAGGCTATGGCCTAGCAGCCTGGAATCTCCAGAAAAGCTGATTCCTCATGGTGTGACTATGGCTGGTGACCACAGAACTATGAGAGAAACCAAATGTCACAGATCACCTTTTGTCTGTGTCCTCAACACCTCTTAGGAACCTTCTTTCCCATTCCTGGTCCTCTAAGGCATCTTCCATAGCCATGAGAAGGTACATCCTCAGGGTGGATCACTGTCAAGTCACTGAATCCTCCATCCCAAGGTTCCCTCCTAGACTTAACTGCATTAGCTGAGCACATATTGTGTCCAGCAGAGCTGCTCACAGAACACCAAGCCAGCCTTAATCATCCAGACAAGCCTGTGGGTCAGAGAGGGCGTAGAGAGCTGGGAAATACTTTTATACAGAGAAAGGCTCATGGAGAGATAGCACACAGAAATCAGTAGGAACTCCTTGATCTCCTTTGAGTGGCTCCGGCTCATCTATTGCTCATGTGTTTGGGTCCGCATAAATTCATGCCCACAGTGTGTACTGTGCTGTAACTTCTCCTGAGGAGATATGAACAAAAATGACAGACAAGAGAAACAATCCCAACCAAGTATAGCTGAGTGGACCAGCATGTTTACTGGGATTGCTTATAAGAACCCCAGTGAGGCATTTCTTAGAGAAGCACAGATGCCTCAAAAGTGGCTGTTTCACCCCAAACTCCACCCTGGCTTGGGGATGAACCAATGCCACATCTCATGAACCTCCTGTAGGCCTGACAGGCAAGCTAGGCTGCCGAGATAGCCTCCTCTGCCAGCAACTGTCAGTGCTCATTCGGGGAAGGGCCTTATTTAGCACAATTCAGTAGCGTACTAGTCCTGTGAGTTTTGTTCATGGAATGGTTCCATTGGGGACAAAATACCTACGCAACATCATCATTCATTGGTCACTATCTGAAGAAAGATGGCTCTGTCCTCAGCTACCTAATTAGTTCTTCTCATCTCAGACATGGGCTGGCTGTTCCCTGCTACTGCGTCTGTGGTCCCCTGAAACAGGCTGAGAGACCACTGAGGGGGGGGTGATATGATGTAGAAAGAAATATTCACAGCATCCCAACTTTTCCAGGCAAGAACCAGAAAAAAATAATGAAACAAAGAGAAAGAGGCCAATTCTAAAAAACAAAACAAAAAACCACTTCCCATGTGGTCACTGGAGCTTAGAACTATTCCATAGAGCAGGTGGTGTCATCCTGGAGCTTCAGGGAGCTGTGGCCCTAGATAAGGGCCAACCTAGCACTTGGAGAAGCTATGCTGCAGTCTAGAAGAGAAACTATCTTCTCCAAGAACCTCCATCTTGATACTTAAGGATTCAGCTGATGGGATGGGGCCAACTGGTTGGTCTAGGGCCATCCTCTTTCCCTTGAGACACCTGTTTAAATCAGCTGTTTAAAATGCTGACAGTGACCTCACAATTCCTGTTTGATGAAACAACTGGGATCAGAGCCTTTAAAGGTTCCTAAATAGATTGTTACGTAGAACTCATCCACTATGACATTGCAGAGAGAATGTGATAAAGTGATACATGGAAAGCCAAAGATGGAAGGGCCATGAGACCATGCAGAACAGAGGAGAAGCCCATGAGGTAGATTGCCTTCCTTTATATACAAAGAGCCTTCTGAGTCCCTATCCTGAAAAAAAATATATGACCATAGTTATCTCTTGTCATGTAATTATGAAGTGCACCAGCCAGTGAAGAGTCAGTAGCTATGGCAGCTTTGGGGATCTGGCTGCTGTGTCACAGTGGCCCCTGTCTCTGCATTCCTAGCTCTGTGAGTTCAGTAGTCCAGGGCTTGGAAGGACTCCAAGAAAAGTAATCATTTTCTCTGGATAAGAAATCAATCTTGAACGTCAGGACCGGTGAGGATTTGTTTGAGATATTTTAACCTAAATTGGCTCATCTCACGCTCTGTCTATAGGAGCACAATGGATGAACTTTGGGGGGGAGTTGATCCTGCCATCTCAGCTCGTCACCCGCAGACCTGGGTGGCCACAGCAATCCATATGGCCCAGCAATCAGAATTGATTAGAAAGTCCTGGAATGGAAGGGCTGTCCAGGAGTGGATCAGCTGCCTGGGCACAGAAACACTTGTGGCTCCTGTCATTGGGACAGCACGCATGCTGTCTATACTCTCAGGCAAGAAGAAGAAAACCAAATAGCCATTCACGGGATAGCCCAAACAACCACAGCACTCTAGTCTCTGCCCCTACCTAGGGAAGTGTCTATGTAGACAGGATTTCTCCACAGCAATGGGTAGATCACATGTCCTCCTGTCTGTTTGATAGCACAGGGCCTCATAGCCCGTGTTGTACCAAAACCAGACTAAGGTAAGGCAGCCAGTGATGTCGTTAATGTTCCTGAGCCATCCTCCTTTCCAAATGTGCACACAGTCTAGACAACTCTGTCTGGAAACACCCTCGTTCTCCATGTCTCAGTGATGTGCTCTCTGGCTTCATGGGTGTAAGCTTTGCTGGATGCTCCTGTTAGTCCTCCCAGCAAAGGGTTACTCTGAATGTCCCTGAATGTGCTGTTTGTAAAGCAGAAGGCATACCAACTGGAATTGAGATGCAAGCCATCAGTTATCCTTATGGTGCTCAAGACTCAGACCATTGCCAAGGCAGAGATTCTGACTTGGGGAGTGTAAATGACAAGCAATGTTCGTGCTCCCTGGGCAGTGTGAACCTCTGGCCCTCTAGTGAGAAAGCTCGATGCTCATCTTGCTTCTGCACTACATAACTTCACTTCAATGTCTGACTTCCTGAACGGAAGATTCACGGGGCTCTGCAGCACACACACTTCTCCGTGTACTGGACGTTCATTAGAACGAGAAAGCGTGAATCATCAAAGGAACCAGAAATCACCTTCTTGCCAGACAGACAGGTGTGAAATGATTAGCAATCCACCTGAACTCAGAGCTAAGAGCAGGGCGCTCCCATTCCACCTGCGGTCTCTATGCACAAAGGCCTTCCAGCTGTCTTTCCTCAGCTGTGACAACAGAGCGGTAGGTGGGCATGGATAGCCTTCTCACAGTCCCTTCACTCTGACAGGGCAAACCCATGAGTCGCAGCACATCTTAAATCCACTGCAGGTGGCTGCACAGGGTGCCTGTTGCGCAGGCACCTAAACCTACTTAAGATACAAAACCTCACTTCTACAGAAGCCTGCAGAAGGGACAGTGACCTGGTTTCTCATTTCGGAAGCCACAGTGCATCCTCAGGCTTAGTCAAATTGTGAGTGAAGCCTCAACTCTGCATCCAGCTTTGTAAGAGCTTTGGTCACAGGTGTCTAACACGGACTGTAACTACTCGGGTCCTCATCCAGCTTCCAGACTCTACAGCAAGTTCCAACCCGTAGGGATATTTTGACGGAGTGTGAGTGAGTGTATACATATATCCACATTCAAGTGTACTGGGCAACAATGATTACAGTACCTTTTGATCTTCATGAGACCACTCAGATTTTAGCCTCTTAGTCCTTGCTCTCTTCCAACTGTGGTTTAACCAGTGGACAGTCTATGGGATGCTCGCTCAGTTTCTGTAGAACCATGGTATCCTCTTCCTTCACCTTTGACCTAAGGCTTTGTGGTCATGTGGGCCAAGATTTTGCATAAGATCAGTCCTGTCGGTCACTGGCACCCCAGATCAAGGACATGAGACCATGACTGCCAACAACAAATGTTCTCTAAGTTCTGTAACAGTCTGAAGTCTCTCAAGAGGTGACAGCAATTGGAAGAAGTACAAATCTTGATCCTAGTGGTCATGAGGGATACGTGTGTGCGCTGCCCCTGGGGCTTCTCCAGGCTCCACCAGCCTCCACAGCATCTGGCTAAAATGTACCTCTGAAGTCCAGAAAATCCCTTTGCACCAGTATTAGTGCTAAACAGTTCACTATGCAACTGAGCAGGCACAGGCCATGGTGCATGTCTGGGAAATAGTACAAATGATGATTTTACAATCTGAAATGCAAAGGACTGTGGAGATGGCTCTGTGGGTAAAAAAATCTGAGTTCTGATCCCTGGCAGCCACATACAAAGCTGGACATAGCTGTGAACACTCCTATAAGGAGGCAGAAGGATTGCTGGGGCTTACAGCCTGCCAGCTTGACCAAATAAGCAACAAAGAAAAAAATCAAACAATGGTGAGATCTAGGTTCAAGAAGAGAGGGAGAGACATCTTAAGGGAGTAAGATGGAGCACACTAGAGGACACCTGCCACCATTACTTCCACACATGCAGACATGTACAAGCACACCTCCACACACATGTACACACACACACATGCACACCTGCACACACATGTACACACACACACACACATGCATGAGCACATGCATGAGCAAAACACACATACATGCACATGTGCACACATATACACGTACATACACGCACATGCACACACATACACACATGCAAACATGAATGTACACACAAGCACATGCACACACATGCATGTATGTACATGCACACATGCTCACACACATGCACAAACATATCCACACATGCATGTACATACACATACACATGTGCACACACAGTCTCACACACACAAACATGCATGTACTCACACACATACACACGCACACACACTCACACTTGCACACACAATCCAAAGCACCCTGCTTAAGTATTGACTGTCTTACTGACCTTGCCCTGTTTTCTGCCTCTTATTCTCTCCTTTTGAACCTGTGCCATCTTTTAATTCCTCCTACACACTTTCACATATTAATATCATCAGGTTCTTAGTTGTACTGTGCTTTGATAAACATCAATACTGCTTACTGCTGTCCTACTCATTTTCTGAATTCTTCTTCTCCCATATTTTTAAATTAGCTTCCTATGACATTGTATTTTTTCAAATTACCTGTGCAAAGTATCTTTGGGAAGATATTATCTCTGTCCTGAGTTCAGTTTGTGTATGTATGTGTGGTTCCAGCATCCTAGACTAGCCATACTCTGCCTCCCCAACTCAATGCTGTGTTTTTATAATGTTCTGAGTGCTTGACCATCTGCCTGCATCCTGGATAGGATAGGAGCAGGGGTTTGGCAGGACTGGAGAAAAGATACACCAAAGTGGGAAACTCTTGTGTTTGAACACGGTTAACTCCTGGGGGAGGGATGTACCATTTAATGAAAGAATTTTTAAATCTTGAATAGTATCTACTGAGACACAACCCCCTTGAAATTACTTTGTTTATTGAGCATTCCCTATGCTTGTGTGTTCCAGTTTGCAGGCTCCCATCCTCTCTTCCTGCCTCACCCCAGCAAGATAGAGGTGGCCTTTAGGGAGCAGAGAAGGGCCGGATGGGAAGACAGGTTTCTTGGCTATGGAGCATTGTTCAGCAAATGTGTGAATTCTCACTTAGATGTTAGTCCTTCTACTGAGGTCTGTGAAAGGAAGCCTGGGGCCCAGAAGCAGAGAACCATACCCTCCCACTGCCTTTAGCACCAAACAGCTCACTAGGAGTTTCCAGATCTGAAGAGAACATGAAGGATGCAAGGTAAAATAGTCAAACTTCTTCTCCCTCATAATCAGAGACAGGTGACAGAGCCTTGCATTTACCTTTGGGGGCTACTCATGGAAATCTCT
This sequence comes from Grammomys surdaster, assembly GCF_004785775.1. NCBI lineage: Eukaryota > Metazoa > Chordata > Mammalia > Rodentia > Muridae > Grammomys > Grammomys surdaster. The sequence goes on along the minus strand of NW_021604634.1, from coordinate 1,237,800 downwards.
ACACCAACCAAAGCATCATTAATTCTGAAAAGGGTAAGACAATAGTCCCCAAGTGAAGATATTTCTAAATGAGGCTGCAAGCATTCCCAGAGAAGCTTCCAGATAGAATTAGACCAAGGTACCCAATACTTCACTATTTTATGGACCAGGGAGACAGTGCCCATAAGAGGTGGCAAAATGTATTTCTTTCTGTGGACTTAGACTGTGGAGCCTAGGGAGATGCGTACTAGCAGGACCAGGAGCAGGCACCTACATATGGGTGTCTCATCTGCTGCTGGTAATGACATGGGATATTCCAGAATGTCACAAAGGTGTTCAGGTCCTTGTGGCTAGAACATACCTGCTTTTCATTTGGGGCAGGTCTTTCTGGAAAGTATCATTCTGTCCTTGTGTCCACTGGAGAGGAAAGAACTTAGCCACAGACAGGCCATGAGTGAGACGGAAAGCTGTGAACTCCAGGGCCTTGAATAGAACTCCTTGAAGTATGGAGTTCATCTCTCTGAGTCATCTGTTGGATGCAGCCTCTCAGAGGACAGCCATGCCAGTCTTCTGTCTACAAGCTTAGCAAAGTATCATTAGCAGTGTCAAGGATTGGTGCTTACCCATGGCATGGGTCTCAAGTTGGGCTGGTTATTGATTGGCCATTCCCTCAGTTCTTGTATTTCTTATAAACAGGATTAAATTTTGGGTTGAAAGTTTTGTGATTGGGTTGGTGTCCCTATCACTCTACTAGGTTTCCTGTATGGCTACAGAAGGTGGCCTCTTCAGGTTCCATATCCCCAGTGGTGTATGTCACAGCTAAGGTCACCCCAATTGATTCTTGGATGGGAAGGCAAGGTTTTAGCAGTGTCGTCTCTCAGACGTGGTTTTTGAAGTTTTCAAAAATGCTGTGGTAACATTCTCAAGGAAAAGGCTTGCCCATGTTGACAGAGTGATTATGAACTGGCCCCAGTGATCCAAGGTCAAGAGCAAGAGGTTTTTGCCTCACAGTCTCAGAAGACCATAGACATTTATAGGAGGAACACACAGATCCCAGTATCCTTACCCTGCTTCTCCCCAACCATGTCTTACAAAAGTGTAGACAGCTGTATCAGGAACCTTATTCATTACTATAACAAAATATCTGACAGACACAGGTTCATGGAGGAAACATTTATTTGGGATCACTGTTTCTGAGTTTCTCATCATGATGTACAAAAAAACAGAATACTTTACCAGAACCAGGATGGGTAGAGCCTTCAAAAATCCACCCTTAGGGGCCTATTTCTGTCTTATAAACCTCAACTCTAAAGGCCTTGTGGCCTTTTAAATAATTTCCAAGCTGAGAAACAAGCACTCAGAACACAGAACTCTGGGAGACACTTGACATTCTAAGACAAAGTTTCACTTTTGACCCCAAAAGGCTTATGGTCATCCCATAATAATGACGCAATCATTCCCCTACAAAGTCATTGTAGCTTAGCAGTCTCAAAAATGTTCAAGAGCCCTAAGTACCAAGTCTCTTCTGAGACTCAAGGAAAAGCAAGTTGTATAGTTCAAACAGATGAAGGCTCAAACTAAACATTCCCCTTCGAATGAGGAAAGATGGAAAATAGCAAGGAAAGGCTGGACCAAAGCAAGACCAAAAACCAGCAGGACACACAGTAAGTCCTACAGCTCCATGAGTGGCTGATGGTGGCCTGAGTTGAGCTCCCGGGACTTACATAGCTCAACCTCTGGGTCCCCATTGCCTGTCACATACATAGACTCCACCTCAGGCCAACTTCATTCCAACCATGAGTGTGGACGTCTCTAACATTCTGTAGCTTTACTGTCAGAGTCTCACTAATCTCCCTGTCAGAGTTCCTCCACATAAAAACCAATTGCTTAACCTCACAAGCTTTTCTCTGTTACCTTGGTGCAAGCTTCCATGAACCCAAACCCCTTGCATTCTGCATACCTAAAAAAGAAAAATGCACCTCCCAAATAATGCCATGTTCTGCTACCAGCTCATGGCAGCCAGGCCCCTTTCACCATGGCTGCAGTGTCCTCCAAGCTAGGGTGGTTGAATGCAAAGAAAATACTTCCCATGGCAGTGCTATTTGAGCTGTGGGCCCCTGGGTATCTGTCGTTCATGGACTTCCATTCTAACTGAGCCTTTCAATACATTTCCACATCTCACCTAAACTCTGAACCCATTCCTATTGCCCTAATGCAAAGCTCAGAGGTTCATAGCAACTTAAATGAAATCATTTCCCTTTCCTTCCAAACATCATTTTTACTGTTCTCTCCTTTTTTCTCATCTAAATTCTTAGTGTATAATCTGACTAGAAATAGCAAACAATAACGACTCCGTGGCCTGTGTACTCAGATAAGTGAAATGTCCTCATTCAAATAAATTAGTCTATTACTTTTAAATTTAACTCCTCTCAAATGTTTAGAAGACAAGCAAACATATACAGATATTTTGCAGAATCTAACACAAATGGCCTCTAGTCCTATTCTTAATGGAGCTTTTGGTTTCTTCTGAAACTTTATAAGTGCAGTCTTTACTGTCTGACTTTCTATCAAACCTGAACGCCCACCAGATGCTAAGTTCTGCTTCGAGCAGTCAAGTTCTCTAGATCACATTGCCAAGTTCCTTCCAAGTCCAAAAGCTGAATAATCTCCTGGTCATGCATCTACAGCCACAACCCCACTTCTTGGCATAAATTTTCTTGAGCTGTTATGTTTTTGTTGATGCAACAAAATATCTGGCAGAAACAAGAGAAACAGTTTATGTTGACTCATAGAGTTAAATGAGAGGATTTCAGTCCATCCTAGGACAGGAGGCAGGGTCAAGTTCCAGATTACAGAAACTTGTGACAGAAGTTTTGCCATCACGATGGATAAAGAAGCAAGGAGCTGCAGACCAGAAGAAAGGGCACAAGGAATCTTTGAAGGCTCACTAAAAGGATTCATGCCTGTTAGCCAAGTGCTATCTCATATAGTCCCCACACCTTTAATATAGCACCACAGTTGAGGGATAATCTATAGCAGGGCTATCTCAGAGACACCAGCAATATAAACAGTAACTAAACAGTAACACAGAGACTTCCTAATATTTAAAGCTAAGACCTTGTTGGAGTTGGTGTGGCCTTGTTGGAGTGGATGTAGCTTTGTTGGAGTAGGTGTGGCCTTGTTAGAGAAAGTATATCACTGTGGGCATGGGCAATGAGACTCTTCTCCTAAGCAAGTGGGAGCCAGTCTTCTCCTAACAGCCTTCAGATGAAGATGTGGAACTCTCAACTCCTCCTGCACCATGCCTGCCTAGATGCTGCCATGCTCCTGCCTTGATGACGATGGACTGAACCTCTGAACCTGTAAGCCAGCTCCAATTAAATGTTGTCTTGGTCATGGTGTCTATTCACAGTAGAAAAACTCTAAGATAGGCCTTTCAGCTAGGGCAATATTCCAGGAACTCTAACCCAACTAATGCTGGCAGCTCATCCCACCATGTGGCCAGCTCTATCTCTCTGTCTCTGCTCTGGTCCTTCTATTCTCCTCTGTGTCCTCTGCCTGAATCTCTTGCATCTGTCTGGTTCTCCTGCCAGCATCCCTCTCTCTGCCCAGAAGTTTTGCCCTCCACTTCTTGCCCAGCTATTGTCTGTAAGCTCCTTATTACAGCTAATCAGATACAATTCTAGATTGCCTCAGGCAGGTGAGGAAGAATGAATATATACAAAATATGAGGCTGGTGATGGGTCATAGGAATAATCATGCCAAGATCCTGCCAGCATTTATCTCTCTGCCAATACAGAATTAGCAGTTGAATATAGAGACACACCTTCACACAAAGTACCCAACAATAAACAATAAACAATAAACATAGGTCTGGAGAAGACATTTCAGGGAGACTCATGAGAGCCATGTTCACCAGCAGTTGTAAGAGGTCACAATACTGACATGAAGTCCATCAGCATGGTCTCCTCAACCATACTTCTGCCTCCACAGCTATGCCCACCCCTCAACCCTGTTCTCACCAACCTGCTCTTCAGCTTCACAGCTAAGCTATTCTAGAAATGCTTTTTAGATGTACGGACATAATGTGTAAGTTTCAGATGCTCATTCTTGCCATCATACATGATTTCTTTGTAATCCATGTTTGTTGGGGTTCTGGCTCAACGTGATCATGGGGGGCATGGCATAAGGTGTTGATGTGTATGGGTTACCTGAAGATCCAAGATGACCGAATATCTCTGTCATCCCAGGATTCATGTAGGTCATTTCTACTCATCCAGTTTGAGAACTCTCAGGTCCTTAGCATGATAAAGAGCTTCTCATGGAATCATACAGGGTTCTACAATTCTGGATCTTAGATATTTTGTTTTTAGTCAGGCTTCTTCAACATTGCTCAATAAGGGAAGTAGAGGAAAAAATAAGGCAGAATGTCCAGCATCACCACCCAGTCTCATCAATCCATGGAGAGGGTTCCACAGCTGCTGGGCTCAGGTGGCCTCCTCTGATATTGTCTGGTGTCTTCTTACTTCACAGCATGCTGAAAGGCCTCCTCTGAGTACACCAGGGTCAGAATCCATGGTGAAAGACAGTAGTAGCAGAGGGACTCATGCCAGCCCATCAGGGTCATAGACCTAGCTCCCCAGTGACCTCTGATCCCCACTAGAGAACCAGGTACCTCATGGCAGCTGACATGGGGCTGAGGCAGATGGAAGGTGATGGTGATGGCCTCTCCGCCTTTGTTGCATGGATAGTTCTAACTTCTCTCTGTTGTTTCACTTCAGTCGAAAAATTACTACCTTTTCTCTTGGAAGGCTATCCATTCATGGGCCCTCTGTGACATGACCAAGCTATTGAGGGATGTGTGTGAGTCTGTTTGTGCCTCAAAAAACTCATTTCTTTATTCCCAAGTTAGGATGTTGAGGCTGAGGTGAGTGACTGCAGGATGGTGCTGCGTCTGCTGAGCAGCCTTCCTCCTCTCACCTGCAGAGGCTGAATTTTATGGGATTTTTCCAGGGGTGGGGAATGCTTGGTTTTGGCTTTCAGTGATGAGAATGGAACCCACAGTCGTTTGCTTGCTGGATGAATGCTTTACATCGAGAGAAACCCCAGCCCACTGCTCTTTATGTGGTGTGTGTGATGCACCGGGCTAGGTTCACATAGTAGGGTAAGCAGAAGGAAGCTTCTCCATCCCACTGTACTAAAAGCAGAGTCTCCTTACCTAGGAGACTTTAGGGCTTTGGAGGGCTGAGACTCAGTCATCCAAGTATATTTCCAGCATCCAGAACACTTCACAGTCTTGCTCTGTGGATATGCATACTGTAGGTTCTTGCCCCCTCTCTAAAACTGCACTAGGCTGCCGACCCTGGTTCATCTTCATTTTAAGTTTCTTTCCCCTTCTACAGTGAGAAGATTTAAAGTGGTCTTTTAATTACTCATCTCGTGGCTAAGACAACCTCACAAAAGCAACGCAAGGAAAGGTTTGTTTGGGCTCACAGCTTGAGAGGAAAGTCTACCACAGCAAGGAAGGCATGGAGGTTGATTCTGTGAAGCCACTGGTCTTCCTGTGTCCAGGAAACACAGAGAAATGAATGCTGGTGTTCAAATTACTTTCCTCTTACTTGATTTAAGATCTGATCCTATTAATGCTACCACATCCAGGGTGGGTCTTCCCTCCTTGGTTAAACATCTCTGGAAACAACCTCAGAAGCACCCCCAAAGGTGTGCCTCCTAAATGATTATGAATCCAATCAAATCTAGTGGACAGGGAATGTTAACTGGCAGTGACTGACTATCTTTCACGTCGCAGGAAGATGCTCTTCCTTGCCTTCTAACATGGAAAGCTTTTCAGTTTCCCTGGAACGTGAGCCACTGTGTTCTAGCCCCATGGTCATTATTTTTAAACTCAAAAAAAAAAAAGTTATTTACCCTGTCTTTTAACCTTCTGAGACAAAAATCCTATAAATCCATCATGATGCCTTGAATAAAGTCCCTCTCTGCATGGAGCTCCATCCACTGTGACATTGATCAAGGCAAAGAGAATTATTCCCAAACCCAAAAGCAGGATAGAGCAGCTGATGCGAGTCTACCCTGCCACTCTGCACTGCGTCTGAGGCTTCTGGCCTCAGATCCAACTCTCACCTACCAGATTATGAGATCCATATCATCGGCCACTTCTGCATGGTCCCCACACAGTTCATATAACACTCAGTCCCAGCACTGAGCAGCCAGCCTATGCATCCAGCAAAAGAAGCCCAAAGCTCCCAGGCTCCGAGCACACTAGTGATAAGTGATGAGGGACCAACGCTACAGGCATGAGAACGTCTAAGCTGGGAGGAGTCAGAGCTGGGAGGAGCTAGAGCTGGGAGGACCCAGAGCTGGAAGGAGTCAGAGGTGAGAAAGGATTACTGATGAGCATAGGGTATTGCCAGACCTTTCTACCAGTAGGCAGGCATCCTCCTCAGTACAGCTTTCTACAACAAGGCCATGGCCCTGAGTCAGTTACAGACACTAACATAGCTCTGTTCTCCCTCTTTGCCCATGTTCACGCACAGGATTTGTCTCCATCTGAGGCACTGGAGGGCATACTGGGATTTCCTGCCACAAGCATGACTCAGTGACAATGCAGCATACCCAGTGTGACCTGCTCCCTGACAATACCCACTGTGGGAAGTAATGCCTGGGCCCTGGACTTCGCATGTCACCCTCACTCCTATATGAATCCAGGCCTCAGAGAATAAAGGACTCTTGCGTTCAGACACTCACTATGGTTTGTTCTGAAAAGCCCCATGTTGGAGGAGAGTATGACCTCCATGCAAGCCCGTAGGTGATAACTGCCCTCCGTTTGTACCTCACTGTCCAAACAATAGATGGACTCATTCAGAAGTCCCATTCTTCCTCTCACAGGATGACCCAGAATACTCACCATTTACCTGTGTGGGTGTCTATGGGGTGGAGGGAAAAGGGGAGAAACTGAGTAGTCAGGAAACATTTGTTCCAAATGGTGTCCCAAGAAGAGTTTGGAATACCAGTGACTTGGGTATCTTTGCCATTCATGAAGAAGGGGAAACATCCCAAGATCCCTTGCTCTGCTTTCTATGAAGACATGGAGACATGCGGGCTTTATTTCCCAGCTCCCAGCCCTAGGTGCCTTTGTGATGAAGCCGTGACGGTTTTGGCTGCCCTTTCTTGACTTCTGTTGTTTTCTGGGGCTCAGTGGGATGAGTAGTCTGTGCTGTGGCAAGACATGCCAACAAATTGCATCACTTCTGCCTCGGTGACCAAGGACAATGACATGCCATATGCCAGAGGCAGGAAATGAATGGGGCTCATTTACACTGGCACCGGGTGATGTGGCCATCAGCTTTCTGAGACTGTCTGCAGCGAATTGGAAGGTGGCAGAGAGGCAGAACCCCTGGGCTTCCAACTACAGGACAGAGAGGGCGTGGATGGAGGCACCGGGTCCCACAGGGTGGGGTGTCCTTCATGGAGGAATGTTAGCCTTCCTGTCTCAGAGGAGGCCCTGAATCAGGTCAGCATCTGCTCCCTGCACTGAAGGGAAAGAAAGGGACTGGGTGTAGCAATGCTTTCCAGCTGCTGGACGGAACAAAAACTCAGTGGGTGCCATCCACAGAACATTCAAAGCATTTGCTTGTGCAAGCAGCCTGCCACAAAAGCTTGCCCCGACGTTGACCCCATGCTTGGACCCCACCCCATGACTACGTAGCTCACATCATCCAACCTCCAGCCTCTCTGGCATCTCATCGTTTATCTCCACACATAGACTCTGGGACTCAGGTAATGATTAAAGAGCCAGTGCACTGGAGACCTGAGTCGCTAATGAAGAGATCGGGGGTCACCCTCACATGGCAGCCAGCCAAGAGCTCACCCATTGCCACTGCCCTTCCACTTGTTTCAGGGCAGTGAGGAGACAGATAGCAATCATGTGTCTCCCTCTTCTTAATCACCACAATTAACCATTGTCAGAGGCAGGTGAGCATAGGGTGACATCCTGGCAAAGTGACAAAAAAAAAAAAAAGAAAAAAGAAAAGAAATCTAATATATTTGGAATTTGTAGTAACTTCTTATCTGATTTTAGAATGGCCCTGGGAGATGAAAAAACCATCCCTTCCACCCTTGGGAGGCATAACCTCAAATCTACAAAGAGCTGGTGTGAGGTAACAAGGCCCAGCTTGCAGGACACCACAGCAGAAGCTGTGAATTGAACTCAGAATTTATTTATTTTATGCATATGAGTATACTACCATTGTTCTCTTCAGACACAGCAGAAGAGGACATCAGATCCCGTTACAGATGGTTGTGAGCCACCATGTGGTTGCTGGGAATTGAACTCAGGACCTCTAGAAGAGCAGTCAGCGTTCTTAACCACTGAGCCATCTCTCCAGCCCGCTTCCTGACTTTCAATACATGTGACCAGCTGCCTCTCTTTCACTAGGTTTGACTGCACCTTGGAACTGTGAGCCAAAGTTAACCCTTTCATAATATGCTTTTTGCAGTTAATTTTTCACAGCAACCAAACAGGTGACTAATGCACAGGAAGCGTGGAGTGGGATATGAAGATCACAGGCCATCACTGGCTGCTATCTTTTACTCTGCTCCTTAGATTCTGGAGCCAGGAAGCTCAGTTCTTGAGTCTGTTGGGAACAGCTGGAAGTGCACATGGCAAGAGAGTTCTCCCTGCATAGCTCACAGCTCTACACTGATCTCAATGCTGTAGGAATTGTGCAACAGGATTCCATCTTTCTCACTTCTTTTCTGTGCTCTGGACTGTTGCAGGCAAAGGTAAGGATCCTCTGCTACTGTGTGTTCCTTACTATCCCCTTGCACCTGCCCTAACCTTCCCCTGCACCTGCCCTATCCTTCCCCTGCACCTGCCC
>NW_021604634.1:1211772-1228827 GCF_004785775.1 Grammomys surdaster | reverse complement strand
CCTTCCCCTGCACCTGCCCTATCCTTCCCCTGCACCTGCCCTATCCTTCCCCTGCACCTGCCCTATCCTTCCCCTGCACCTGCCCTATCCTTCCCCTGCACCTGCCCTATCCTTCCCCTGCACCTGCCCTATCCTTCCCCTGCACCTGCCCTATCCTTCCCCTGCACCTGCTCTATCCTTCCTCTGCACCTGCTCCACTCTTGGCAGACAGAGTCTGCCATTCACAGAAATTAGTCCAACCAGCTGCCTCTCCCACCCTAACTAAATAATCCATCTGGGTGCAAAGCCTTGTCCACAGGATACTTCAGTATCACAAGATGACACAACAACCTCCCTGTCACAGCCAGATTGGGTGACCATTCCTATGTATGCTTGCACTGAATTAACGCAAGTGGCTGGGCATATGATTCATCATTGACTTCTTAAAAACAATGCCTACTCCTTCTACCACATGTCCGATAGGTACAAAAAAGAAAGTAGCAGTTTTCTCTGTGACCCTAAATCCCATTTCCATGTCTTATGTCTTCTCTTTGCTTCAGGCTCTCTCCTCTAAATGGCTCCCCCCTCTCTCTCTCTCTCTCTCTCTCTCTCTCTCTCTCTCTCTCTCTCTCTCTCTCTCTCTCTCTCTCTCTCTCAATGAAGGAGGGCTTTGGGTACCTCATCCATAGCTTCCACCATGTCGGGCATCATGGCCTGCCCTCAGGTGTGCTCCCATCTGTGATTCCTTTCCCAGTAGGTCTCTGTGATCATGGCTGGTTCTCTTCTCTCCTATAGACTGATGCTATCTCTATGAGACAGTGGAAGGAATCGGTTTGAGATTTCTAGTCAATGAACTAAAAGTCTTACTTACCCTCTATGTGTAAAAGTTCATCTCAGGGCTCATCCAAGGCAACTTTCAAACTGATGACTAGCCATGAGAACTAAAAGCTTACCCCAAAAGAAAAGTACAGCTGAAATTCCATTGTCCTGAATAGTTATTCTAGCTTTCTGGTGTCAAACTGAACATATGGATGTCTCATAGGCTTGTCTTCTGATGCTGAATACTCTCCCTCTTGGGATCATGCATATACACGAAGACTATCTCTGTCACTTTCATTGCCTTAATCAAATTGCTTAATGTTTGAAAGTTTCAATCTATTCTGCTTCAAGGTGGAGACAGAGAATATCTCTATTATGGGGCTATGGTTTTAGATTCCATGAAGTGATCCACACAGTTATATGGTTGAAGCCGACAATCTCACTGCCAGGATAGTCTACCTGAGGACAGGCGTGTATGTGAGCTCCCCAATGTTTGCACCTACCACAAAATCCAGAGTCAGGACCACCCAGCTTGATGTGTGTAATTGGTCAATTCTTGGACATCTTATAGGTAAGATGTGCATGCTCAGTATAAATTTTAAAAAAACTAAATATCTTTTGAATAAGTAGACTTTTATTGTTTGGGAGTTATTGTGAATTTTTCAATGAATCTGATCTCACATATTTCTCACATTTTGTTTTTAGTCATAAACAAGTCCTACCCACAGCTTAGCAACAGCCTTGGTGGGCTCTCTGGATGTCCCTCTATGCCTTACAGCACAGATGGCAACATCAATAATGGTCTGGGTTTCATATAGAAAATCCAATCCTGAATGAGAGCGACAGTGGTGGCCAAGAGAGGAGTGAGTTAGAGGACCAGGGTTTCTTGGCAAGATGGGACAATGCATTCTCAGACATGAGTGGAGTCAGGCCATTTCAATGACAAGGTCTCTGGCTTGCTCATGTGCAGTTATTCTTCTGCAGAAATCAAGGCATGGAGGTTAAAAAGCATATGGTGATATGAATGTTTCAAAATACTGACTTGGAAGCCACATGCAGGAAGTACAAATACGGGGTTCTGTCTGTAAATATGTAATGTTTGTCTACTCAAAATGACAGTGGTATAAAGGGGAAATGAAAACAGCCAACAGCATGACACATTCATCCATTAAAAGTAAACAGAGAGATGGGAGGTTAGCAAAGCTCTCAAACATGGTTCATTCTGGCTTCAATCTACAGGAAATGGAAGTGCTAGTCATCTGAGTAAAAACGGTAAAAGACAAAGTAGTTTTGATGTCTGTTAGCCTGTGCCTTCTGTGTTTCCATGTATGTGTCTGTTTTCATGAGTATATGACTATGCATCCATGCTGCTTGTCCGTATGCATGCACTATACATCCACAAATGTATGTCTGTGAGGGAACAGGTATCTGTTGAGGAAGGACAGTCTCAGTTTTGTGATAGAGATGTCTAGCTAACTAAGATAATTTAAATAGTATTTTAATTTTAAAAATCAGTAGTTGTTATACTAATATCAGATAAAGCAAGATAAACAATTTAAAGGATGGCTATTATATTATGATTTTTTTAAAAAAAAAGATGACTCCACTGGGAAGTAATAAAAATTCTGGCATGTGCATACTCTCAACACCAAATAAAAATGAGAATACATGAATCATAGTATATGAGATGCACCAAACGTATGCTGAAAGTAAAATTCATAGACATACCTATTTATACTACAAGCCAAAACAAAGGTCTTGAATCAATACTTAGGTTCCAACATCAAGATCTAATAAGTCAAAAAAAATTAATCAAACAGTAGAAAGGAAGTAATAAAGTATTAAACAAATGAAATTAAAAACAGGAAAGGCCTAGAGAAAACTGATAAAACAAAAAGGCTTATTCTTCAAGAAAGCTACTCTTTATAACCTCTAGAAAGAAATATAGTAAAAGCTCAAAAAGAGGCAAAACACCAGTGTAAGACTCAAGCAGGGGCATCACCAAAGACCACAGCTACGAGGATGCCACTGTCAATCACAGTAGCTGTGCACTCATAAATCCAACCTCAGAGAGACACACTCTGAAATTTCATAACCATTTGATTAACTGAATTTGTAACTTAGACAGTGATAGTTTCATGTTAGAATTATACCACTTACAAGGATGCAAAGAGGCTGGATGATCCATGCTGCTGGGAATGCAGAATCAAATACCACTCTGGAACAGTTTATAAGTTGCTTAAATCTCTAAACAAGGGTACATTCCTGCAAACCACATCACTGGGAATATGTGATGACTATTCTTGGTTGTCAATTTAATTACCTAGAATTAACCCCAAGATGCTTGGGATATCTGTGAGAACTTTTTCTTGATTGGATCATTCAAGGTGGAAAGCCTCACCTTAAACCAGACCACACATTTTGGTTGTAGTTATGGACAGTTAAGTGTTCTTTGGCTGCTTGGCAAGGTCAGTTCATTCCTTCACTGGCTTTACAGCCTACTTCTTCCAGATTCTGGTGTTTATTGAAGACATTCTGAGACATCCAGCCTCATGAACAGAAGAACTATTGGATTCTTGGATTTTCTATTATGAGGCAGCCATTGTTGGAATAGCCAGACAACTGACTGTGAGTCATTCTAATGAAGCCACATATATATTGTTTCTTTAACATAAAGCATTTAATTGGGAGCTTGCTTGCAGTTTTAGAGTACTATTCCTTGATCATCATGTTGGGAAGCACATGGGCATGGCACTGGGGCAATACCTGAGAGCTTTGCATCCGGATCTTCAGGCAACAGATGGTAGATAGAGACTAAGCATGGCATGGGCTTTTGAAACCTCAAAGCCTTCTCTCAGTGACACATCTTCTCCATCATGGTCACACCTTCTAATCTTCCCCAGCACTCCACTAACTTGTGACTAAACATTCAAACAGGAATGTTCTCATTCAACCACCAGACGGTATTTCCCCTTTCTATTATTTACCTTCCTCAACACTGTGAAAAAGAACATGTCAGAAACAACTTAAAGGAAGAATGGTATATCTTGGCTCATGGTTTCAGTGGGATTATAGTTTGTCATGGAAGAAGGGTGGAGTGATGGGAGGGGCTCCATCTATGGTGGCAGGAACATGCAGCTGCCATTTTTCATAGCTGTGTGTGTGTGTGTGTGTGTACATGTATGTGTGCAATGCTTTCAGCACATGTTTCTCAGGCTCCTGTCTTGCACTATGACAACCAGTGACCATCATGCATCTTTGTCAGAAAGCAAAGAATAGGGACAGAACTGACTCCCCTCCTCCAGTCAATCCCACAACCTTCCAAATCAGGGCCACCAGCTGGGATCAAGTGCCCAGATACATGAGGACATTTCAGAATGTGAGCATAGGCACATAGAGTAATGTGGTGTTTTCACATAAAAATGAACTTAGAGTTCATAGCAGATTTCTATATAATAATTAAAAATTGGAAACAGTGTGAGTCCCCATGTATGGTTCAGCCGTCCCATGCTCTGTAGATGTAGTCGGCTGCTCAGAACTACCTCAATGGAATTGTGTCATGTAGTAAAAGTAAAGCTCAAAGATACTGCATTTTTGTGTCATTCTTGAAACAGAAATTTTACAAAGATTCATAATGGTCACTGGTTGTCATATGGCAAGACAAGAGCCAGAGAAACATGTGCGGAAAACAGTGCTTCAGAGCTCATCACAAATCTATGATTGCCATTCCAATATGGAACTGAATGAACACACGTGCACACACATGCAGGCATGCATGCACACACACACACACACACACACACTCATACACACTCATTCACACACTTATACACTCACACACACATTCACACTCAAACACACACAGGCACAGACACACATTCACACACACTCAAACACACACACAACACACACAGGAAACGAGAAAACTGCTACAATCTAAATAAGGTCAGAGGTTACACTCGTGGTCAGCTCCTGGTCTGGGCACTGTTCTGCAGTTGTAGAAAGGGAACCACGAAGAAGCTGAGGGAAGGACGTGCTACTCTTTGCTAGTTCCCCCAACTGAAAGATTACTCCACAATATAAGATGGCAAAATAGCTCTTCTTTTGTGGGTTGCAAATTAAAACACAAACATTAAACTATAATTGTTAAAACAGCTATGTGTTATAGTCTTTTATTATAAAATTACATTTGGTGGGTACATCATAAAGATGTTAACAAAATGAAACCTAAAAACTCTGAGTATTTCTATAAAGCACAGAGTGGAGTTGTTGACTAGATTTAAAATCACAGTGGATTAAAAAAAATGAAATGTCACAATCAAAGTTGAGAAAGGCAAAAACACATGATTAAGTTTTGATTTTTATACAATAGAACCAGATTGTACAGCATTTTCTAATGTATGCTATGAACTGCTTAATATTTAACACAGATAAATTTGTATTCAATTTCTGGCTTTTATTTAAAATGCAAGATTATTGTCCTCAGGGGACAGCTCCTACAGCAAAGGTAGACTGGAGGAAGGCAAAAAGATAGAAGGGGCCAAAGAGAAGTCAAAGCAACCCTTCAGGCTGGACTGCAAAGTCATAGCAAGCTTCAAACCAAAGGTTTGAGTTGTATTTTAAAGCACTTTCCTGACATTTGCTACAATGTCTTTTTTGCCATCTATTGTTCTCTTGCCGGAGTGCAAATGGCCACAGGGTGCTAACAGAATGGCATCACGTGAGATTCTCATGTCAATATTTCAACTTAAATGTCCTTGATGAAAGGGTCATGAGATTGGCTCCAGCTTCAGCACCTGGACAGCTCCTCGCACCAGGACTTTCTTCTCAAGAATCACATCAAGGATGTCTACTGAGACACAAAGGTTCTGGGAGCTCAGGAGAGCTCAGGAGTTGGCAACAGAACTATGCCACAGCCTCAGGTGTTTCCAAAAGCATATCCTGGGTGCAATTCATGATTTTCATTGGAAGCTCAGCAACTACCTTACAGGACTCAGCGAGAACAGAAAGGACGTGACTGTGTGGAGGATGAGACATAAACCATTGAAATTGTAATAAGCTACCACAGATATCTATATTTGCACAATATGTACCATCCTTAGGGAAGTACCTGGATGCGTAGAGATGGCTGTATCTTTCTGCTCTCTTCATCTGGCAAGCCTCCATGTTTTATAGAATACTTCTGCACTTTTTTTTTAAAATCATCTTGCTCTTCATGGAATTATCTTGTTTACTTTTTAATGGTCTCCACACAGCAAAGATCTCAATATATATTTTTTTGTCTTTTCTGTCTTTAGGTCACTTGCTAACGAGCTGAGCAACGGGAGATGGTGAGAGTTAGTCAGTCATAGTTGAGAACAGGACATGGGTACTTTTCCATAAACTGCTGAACTCTGAGTATTTCTATAAAGCACAGAGTGGAGTTTTTGACTAGATTTAAAATCACAGTGGATTAAAAAAAATGAAATGTCACAATCAAAGTTGAGAAAGGCAAAAACACATGATTAAGGAACCATCAGAGTGTGGGAAAAGGAATGATGCTCATGGCTGATCCTGGGGCTCAAGGATGCTGTCTGGATGTGAACTCCAGCAGACAGTCTAGTGCATGCTGGCTCTGTGCTTGTTGATGTTGGTCCCTAACCTTGCTGGCCCAATGCTTGCTAATGATGCCCTGTAATCTTTCTATTCCAACCTTTGCCAACTTGGAGCCCTGATACTGTAGTCACCTTTGTGAGGTGTACAAAAGATGGCAGAGCCCTCCAAACAATAAGAACACAGTCCTGAAGATTGTGTCCCTTATGTTCAAACTGAGAGAGACAAGAGTGTAAAGAAAAGAATCCCACAAGTGTTATGAACACAGGCTGACCATTTGGGATATGGAGGAAAGATATCCTTGTATTGTTTTAGTAACAAGCCAGCAGCCAATTTAACCAGAAAGTTGTTATAACTGACATTTATCTAGCCTATGAAAGACATCATGGCAGGAAGTAAGGAGAGAGGGGCTGCCTTCACAGTACACTGGGAAGCCAGTGTTCTTAAATCCCAGTCATGGCCATAGTGATGAAGGTATGCAGTGGGCCCTTTCTTGAATGATGGAGGCATCTGAGGTAGCTGGTAAGGCATTGAAGATGAAGAAAGTCACCCTCCATCTTTTCCTACAGGGTAAGATATTCTTTCAATGGATTGGGCAATGTCCCCACAAAACCTGAACCCCAGCACCTCTAAGTGTAGCCTCATCTAAAAGCACTCTTTCCAAAGGATGGGGTCAATATAGGCCTAAATCAACACATGTCTGGGGTCAATAAAAGGTGATCACAGCACACATGCACAGGGGAAGGCCCAGTGAGGAAAAACTCAAAATTAGATTAAAGTCTCCTTGATTTAAGTCAAGGAGAGAACCATTGAGGTATTAACGAACTGGCCAGCAAGATTTGTTATGAAAGTGCCAGTAGGTCACTAGCATGACAACTGAGTCAAAGCAGCTCCTGGAAAAATAAGAGTGGGAGAGCTGGATTGGGCAACCTCAACCAGTGGTACCCAGTATGAGAATGAGGTTACCTAGGTTACAATTTGTCACTCATAGAAGCTTGCTAGGTCCAAGGGTACATTGTACCCACCTCTGTCTTCTCTATAAGCCAGCGGTTCTCACCTGTGGATCATGACCCTGTTAGGGAGTCAAATGATCCTTTTACCAGGGTTACCTAAGACCATCTGAGAACAAATATATTTACATGGTGATTCATAACAGTGGCAGAATTACAGTTATAAGTAGTAACAACAATATCTTTTTGGTTGGGGGTCGCCATAGCATGAGGAACTGTATTAAGAGACTGTATCATTAGGAAGGTGGAGAACCACTGCTTTAAGCAATAAAGCCTCTCTCACAGTAACTGCTGATCTAAGAACTGCAGAGACTCCTTCAAGGATGCTCAGGAGACTGGGAGTCTGCACTGAAGTCCTTGGTCCCGTAGATACTCATAGACCCCAAGCTAAGGGAAGAAAGTGGAAGAGACTTTGGATGAGAGGTCAGAAACCCTCTGGAGACAAAAGCGCTCACGTTGGTGTGGATTTAGTTATCTTGAGGGAAATCCTGACTTAAAGTTCCCTTCGTAGTCAAAAATCTATGTAAAAGAAACAGAAAAAAGGAGGAAGGTTAAGATTTCTTGAAAGTGAGATTAAACTATATACATATGCATATACATATACATAAACATATACATATATATCTCCAAACAAAAGGCAAATGAAGCCAACTTGGTAGCGGCTGACTGTCTAGGGAAACCCCCGCGGGGGTGCAGACAATGCAGGAGGCGGAGCCGCACCTGCAGGGTCCTGGTAAGCTTAGGGTTCACCAATTTACTCCTGCACGCGAGGCCTTCACACGGCAGGAAATTCCATGTTGCAGAGAAGAGTGGGATGAAGACCTGGTAATTGTTAGTTCTGTTGTAAGCACACCAAGCATTTGGGAGGAACGGCTCTCCACGGTCGCGTATGACCTTTTGCGGAACTCGGGATCTCAGGGTGACAGGCTCACACGCCCACGCTCCCTGTATTGTCACAGTCTTGGCAAGGCTGGGAGGCGGGCCTGTGTTTCATGTCATCAGATGCTTGTAATTATGACAAATGATGAAATGTGTTATTGTCAGCAAAGCCACGGCAGGCAGAAGGGACACCAAGAGCTGGGATGCTGGAGGCTGCAGTGGTTTTGGAAGCCATTCCCTCTGCTCATATCCAGGGACGCTGAGGCTGGGAGCCCGTGGCTCTGTGCCTATATTCTTTTAGTGACAGCCTCCTCTGCTTACAGAGATGCCTGCTGCCAAACCGCTGTGTGCTGTGCTGGGATTTTAGGAGCGCAGAGTGCTTCCCGCTAAGGTGAGGCATCACTGGCCAAGCCACGAAAGAGCCTCTAATCTATAATGGCTACTACATGCTATCAACCGCACTGAGCTGTGGGTTCAGCCAACCAGAGGGCAGAATTTCACTTCTGACAGTCGTAGGCAATGTCTGAGCTATGTGTTCCCTTCTCTCCGAATTTCCAACTATTTTATCGAAAAAAACAAGGTCTCCTTCCTCAACTCAGATGTTGTGCACATCGCACCCATAAAGGGACACGTTTGAAGGAAAATTGACTGCTCTGGCCCGGTAAGCAGCAGTAGTAACCTCATGTCTTGTCTTTACCTGGCAGCCTGCCCAACACTGGAATATGCTCCTTGAGACCCATCTCCCCCAAGTGGGACACACCTCTGTAGCGATGAGGTTGGCATTGCAGGGTTGGTGGTGACACCTTTGCATTCCTAGCAGGAGGGAGGTCCTCATTCCCTGCCCAGCAGGATTACTCTGCTTCACTGCCCATAACCTTCAAGACACATAGGAAATCCACCCCCCCAAAAAAAAACCCTCTGGTAAAATTACTGTAGAGCTGTTTTCTTTGTCAGCAATGCTTTTGAGCTGGTATTTACTTACCTCAGACCTACATCGTGCAGTTTGAAGCTGGGGGGGGTTCGGGCAGGGCATTGTGGACTCTTGTGAGCCTACTGTCACACCTGTGTGGTTAAGGGGTTTGTGGTCACTTTATCTCTGTCTCCCAATTCCTATATTCACACCCTTAGTCACATCCCCTCACACACATTTCCCGTCTCCCACCATGGGGAAGAAACATCTTTGCAGGAATGGAGAGAGATGGGGGACAGGGCTGCCCAAAGTGGAAAGTCTACAGACAAACATGAAAGAGCCCTTTGTCCACACTGTGAAGACTCCCTGCTGGGCAGGGAGGATTTGTGTACTGCCTATATCTTTCCTCCACTCTCCTCCCTTCTTGGTTGCAAGAAGAATGTAGAAGGAAAACTGAGGGAACAGACCACTCCGAGCTTGGTGTAGTCCGAGATCTGGCCCTAAGTAGAAGCCCCTCTGTTGATCGAGCACTGGCCCTGTCTGAGATCCTCCAAGATGGCAATTGGCCTCAGTAGATTGAACAGCCCCACCCCCTGGTCCTGACCCAGGCACGTGCCAGGTGGGTTGTTTCAACTCTTCTTTTACTCTCTCTTGTTCTGCCCTTCTCCTTAGGCCCACCAAAAGACACCAGCTGACACCTGGGGACCTTGAGAGTCCGTCCCATAGCAGATGTTGTCATTTAACCTAAGCTTGGTTCAATACAAAAGTTCAGGGACTGGCAGCAAAATTGGGCACAGAGGCATGTGGGAAAGTCCCAGGTCTCCACCTTCAGCCTTCCCAGCAGATGATTAAACAGTGGTTTCTTGGCCCTGAAATAACCAGGAACAGGAAGCCCCTGCCTGTGAAAGAGTCGAGGAAGATACAAGCCCTGTGGTTTCTTTAAAAGCACTGGCATGCTCAGAGTCTCCCCATCCCACTTGCTGCCCTCATAACTAAGCCCAGTTTCCCACCATGTCAACTCCTGAAGGCTTCTTGTGTGTCCTTACTGTGTTGGCAGACTTTTCTGTCACTGTAACACGAATTTGACCAGAGCAGCTTAAAAAAAAACAAATTCACAATTTCTTGATTCCGTTGTTGTTTTTGTTTCAATGCAAGGCAACAGCATTGCTCACTTCATGGTGGCAAGGAAAGAAGGGAGAAGGAAGGGGAGGCAAAGGAGAGGGAAGGGAGCGGGAGGGGGGAGGAGCATGACAAGAGGCCCTTTGAAGGTGCTACTTCCATGCTCTAGCTGGACTCCACCTCTAAAGTTTCAAGCACCTCCCCAAACCACATGACTAGCTGGGGACCAATCCCGTAACACATGAACCTGTGGGGGACATATCACTTTTAAACAGGAACAAGTTGTCTCCAAGGAGAGTAGAAAATCTAATGTCTACTAAAATCTAATGTCTAAAATCTAAAATCTACCAAGAATTGCTTCTGAGGTCAGAGAAGCCTGGCTCACAGCAAGGACATCCCTACTCCACTGTGCTGTCATTCAAGATGAAGGTGAGCCCCTTCAGGGAGAAACCTCAGATCCTGGGAGGGAATATACTGTAAAGGAGATCAAGCTTTGACAAGCTGCCTCCATCATGACCTAGGCCGAGTCTTCTGTGCCTTTCACCCGCTTCCCCTGTGTTTCTCCTAGCATGATGTGTGACCTCTCATGACTTACATCTGTCCATCTAAACACTAAGGTGATGGCGCCTGTGCTGTGGAACGAGGTCATGGCCTAAGCTTCCTGGCTGGTTTCAGTGATAAGAAAATGGAACCATGGGTGTCTGGGAATCTTCCTAGAGTCACAGAATAAGCCAGGCCAGTCTCCTCCAACTCCTGTCACTGGATTTTGGCAAACATGAGCTACTGCAACTTTTTTTCTTACTCAGGAGTATCAAGGGATAGCACCTCTTCCCTTACAAGTGGCATTGTCCTGCCATCCATAAAACATGAGATAATCATCCTAAGTTCCTAAAGCACCTTTGTGTTCGTGTGTGTGTGTGTGTGTGTGTGGTGTGTGTGTTTTGTTTTGTTTTGTTTTGTTTTGTTTGTTACTGTTGTTGTTGTTGCTGCCGTTGTTGTTTGAGACAGAGATTCTCTTTGTAGCCCTACCTGGCTGTCTTAGAATTCACTATGTTGGCCAGGCCTGCCTCTGCCTCCCGAGTGCTGAGATTAAAGGTTTGCTCCACCACACGCAGCCTCCCCAGGGTACATTTAACCTTCATGAAAAGTATCTCCACTCACACCCCTGAAACACTCCACATCCTCAGCAAATGTCAGAGACTGGCAACAGACCATGCCTTTAATTCCCTAGCTGCTGTGGGGAATGCAGGTGTGTAACATCATGGAGGCACCCCCTGTGCCACACTGAGCTTTGCAGGCCACAGGAAGAATAAGGATTGATCTTCAGCAACAAACAGTGAGGAGACCTCTCAGGTGATAGCACCAGGGAGATCTGGTGGTCAAAGGAACCTGGATCAAAAAGGGTCTGGTTCTCTGGAGTCCAAAGCAGAGGTGCTGAGCCTCACCATGCAGGAGCAGCAAAGGGCCAGGGCATGTATCTCTGCTGCCCTCGCTGACATGCACCTAAGTGAGCAGCCATCTACGGTGTTTCATTGTTACCTGAGCAATTATCTACATCTATCCCCCACACAGCTATTTTGATAGAATTCAGAGAGCAGGCATTGTATCATATGTTATAAAGCCATGCATAGAGTCATATCATTTCTAGAGAAAAAAATTAATTGAAACCCGTAATTTAAAATCTCACAATGAACTCAACTTTTATCCAAACCCCACTTATCAAACAATGGCAGGCAGTGTGCATTCACAACATAAAACTCTCTGGTGGCCTTGTACTCTTCCAACAGAACACACACAGACATGATGTATTGAGCAGGTATGCAAGCCAGCCACAGTCACTTGCTGGAGAACCGTGTACTGTATCCATGCTTACAGGGTGTGGCTCATAAAAAACCACCCTGAGTCTTGGAGACACGCAGACTGACTCTGCAAAAGCAAAAGCTAATATCTACAGGGCTAATTGTAAGCAGCTCAGGTTTCAACAAGTAGAGCGCAGTGCTTTCCCACTAAAAAGAGTTGGACTCTCAGATGTCCTAAGAAGGACCTGAAAGTCTATCTTCTGCTTTGATTATTTTTAGGAAGCAACCGTAAACCAGCACAGCTCACACGCCGGCATTCACAGAGGTGTGTGTGAGCAAACACATGAGCATGCATGTACAGTCCTGTGTGCACACACATGCATATCCACAGTAAGCACATGGCGGACGGGGCTCCAAGGTGCCCATCACTTCCCTGCCAGAGTTTACAGCTGCAGTGAACAGTTTGATGTGACTCTAATTTCTAATTATGCCTCACTGGGAAGCGGGGAGGATGTCAATTTTACTTGTCCCGTGGTGAGACACAAAATGATTCTACTTTCGGCTGCCAACCAAATCATCCTATTCTTCAGCAGGGCTAAGAATAATCATCTAAATAACAAAAATCTACGGGAGCAAAGAACACTGCAGGAAGGGCTCTCGCTTTTCTGGAGCGGTGCGCCCAGGAGTCTGGAAGGTGCACAACAGTCTGTAGAAACTCTCTGAAGTTTTCATGTGACACTGTGTGTCACCTTAACTCAGCAGCGCAAGAAACCATAGGCTTTCCTACATTCCCATATCCCTGACCTCAGCGACAGTCCCCACCCCTCACCTTCTTGCTTGAAGTCCTTCACTGTGATAGTTGTTTTCCACTTATGTCATCTTGTTCGCATTCATGTTAATCTATTTGGTGTTGTGTGATTGTACCTCTAATGCTGGAAGGCAGAGACAGGACAACCCCAAAGGTTCCCTGGCCAGCCAGGATAGTTGTATTGGTGAGCTCCAAATTCAGTGAGGAACGTCTCAAAATATAAGTGGAAAGTGACAATAATGTCTGGCTTCTACATGTGCATGCACAGGCATGTACAACTGTATACACACATTCACGTACAAATATGCCACATACACCCATGCACACACACATCTACACAGTATACAAGGTGACCAATTTTAAAAAATCCTTAAAATATATTACAAGAAAAGACAAAAGCATTAAACTAACACACGCAAATATCTATTTAACCTCAAA
This sequence comes from Grammomys surdaster, assembly GCF_004785775.1. NCBI lineage: Eukaryota > Metazoa > Chordata > Mammalia > Rodentia > Muridae > Grammomys > Grammomys surdaster. Next base: position 1,215,474 of record NW_021604634.1, on the reverse strand, counting down.
GAAAGCAATAAAATAAAAGAACAAAATGACACAAAATATAAAATAGCAATTTGGTCTCAATAGTGTTCAAAGACAGTATAAATCCATTTTCTCCGCTGTCCTTTGGGCCGTTATTGTCACACAAATTATACCTTTGTATATTGCGTGCCTATCAACACATATTCCTAATTATTGCTTCTCACAGTTGTCTTTTAACTCAGGAGAGAAGAAGGGTTGCAAACAGAAACTAAACACATCTCTAGGCAGAGGCATTCCCACTGTGTGAACTATGAGTCAGGCAGATAAAGACAGCCTTGTCAGTGAGGTCCTTCCAGGGGGCCTGCGGCCAGCCTTGGAAGGCAGGCATGAGTGTGGAGGAATTCTCTTGCTGCTCAGGGTGCTGCTTGTTGTTTTCATTAGGAGACTACTTGGCTGGGGAGGGTGTGGGAGCAAGGCCAGCTAGTGCCAGAGAGCTCCCATTACTCCCAGTCCATCCCCTCTTCCCTTTAGCAGATTCCTCCTCAGATTGCTGAAAACATTTCACCAATTCTCAGAGCTCTGAAAAAGACAATCCAACCATTTTTGCTAAGTTTCATTTCCTATCTGTTGTGTTGTTGTTGTTGTTATTGTTGTTGTGACTCTTCTTCCCTCCCTGGTGTCACTAGTGTTCAAAGGTATTCTGGGACCAATTTGATCCTCCAACTCCAGGAGGAAGGGTAGGTCTCAGCCTGGATTGTGACGTCACAGCCTGGATGGTGATGTCACAAGGTAGCTCATCTTCCTGAGAACTGTAGAGTCATAAGTGGGAAGGTTGTTGGGGTAGCAGAACACAGCTCCCTCACCCAACTCTCCCCGCAGAAGACTACACAAGGATTGCAGGTGTGTCTTGACAAAACTGAGTTTTTGGGTGATGCTGTGCCACCTTCTCAGGTCCCGGGGAGAACAGAGTATATTTGGATTGTACTGTGCCTTGTGATGACTGGCACATACCAATAACCGAATTAAATGTCAATGGTTGAAGTGCTCCGTTGAAAACAGATTGAAAACGTAGGTTTTTGTAAAAAAAAAAAAAAAAAAAAAAAAAAAAAAGAATAAAGAACGCCAAACTAACCAAGCAAAACCAAAACAAAAAACAAAAGCTTCACCTATACGCAGTGTGAAAGACACACACTTTAGACCCCAAAGCACAAATAAGATGGAAGTAAAGTTTGAGGCAAAGGGCATCAAGCAAAAGACAACTAAAGAGGATCCCCCACAGAGAGAGCCAACTGTCAGTTAAGTGTTATCACGACAAAAGACATAAAAGTGAGGGGCTCGGTCTCTAAAGAGATTTTATAATTTTAAACATGTATACTCTAAAGAATAAATCCAGAAATGCATGGATCAACATGGACACTGAAGAGAAAGTAGAGAATTCAGGCCAACTTTTGATTATGAATACCATAGCTAGAGGTAGCCAAAGAAGCAAAAGATTTGGAAAATCCTACACACTTTACACTAGACAGGGCATCTAGAAGGTTTTACCCAAAGTTATCTAGGATACTCTATCCAAGGAAACCTAGCAGGATCCATACAGGTATACCTGGGAAACTCCACTCAGAAATTTCTGGAATGTTCCAAACCAGAGACACCTGGAAGACTCTACCTTTGACAACAGAGTACAACTTCTTCCCAAGTACAATTTAAAGATATTCTAGAAGAGATCACAAGTAAGACAATAAAATCAGTCAGCTTAAACGAACTGAAATCCTACTAAGTGTAACCTCTGAATGCAAGGAGAAAATAGGAATTAAAAACATCCTTGAAAGTTCAGAATACAAAGAAATTAAACAACGCACTTTTAAATTTAAAACATGGGTCAAATTTAAAAGTTCAGAGTGGAAAAGAGACACATTCTGAGATAAATGAAAGCAAGCACACAACATTCCCAGACCTACAGTGTATGCGCTGGTTAGAAATGCATCAGGCTATAGGCAAGCCTGTAGGACATTTTCTTAATTAGTGATTGATGGTTGAGGACCTAGTCCATTGTGGGTGGTGCCTTCCCTGGGCTGGTAGTCCTGGGTTCTATAAGAAAGCAGGCTGAGCACGCCATGAGGAGCAAGCCAGTGAGCAGCACCCTTCCATGGCCTCTGCATCAGCTCCTGCCTCCAGGTTCCTGCTCTCTTTGATTTCCTTTGATGATGAACAACCCTTTTATTTCTAAATTTAAAGGGGAAAGAGAAAGAGAGGAGAGGAAGGGGGGACACCTTCTTACTTTAGTTGCTTTACAAAATTTGAGACTTGACACAAGTGAATTTTTTCTCATGAGCATCTCAAAATGCACAATGCGATCTGATTTCGCCAACTGTATTCGTATTTTCTCCTTCAGGTTTGTTTTAAGTTACATTTGAGTCTGTTGGTATTTGCACTCACATACAGGTGCCTGAGGGGGCCGGAAGAGGGCATCGTACCCCCTACAGCTGGAGTCACAGGTGGTTGTGAGCTGGGTGATGGACACCAAACCTGAATCCTTTATAAGAGCAGCAGGCCATTCCTAACTGCTAAGCCAGCAGTTCAAAACCTCTCTAACACTGTGACCCTTTAATGTTGCAGAGACCCCCAACCATAAAATTATTTCACTGCTAATTTATAACTGTAAGTTTTGCTACTGTTGTGAATTCTAATATAAATATCTGACATTCAGGATATCTGATATGAGACCCTCCCACACCCCAAAGGAGTTACAACCCACAGGTTGAGAACCACTGGCCATCTCTCCGGCTCCCACTTCAAACTTCACCTTTGCTGTTGATCTTCCTCATGTTCATATATGAGGAAGTTCTGTCTGGAAGGAATTGCAATAAAACTAAAGCAGCAGATGTCCCATAAGATGAGACCAAGAGGAGGCAGGAGAAGAAAGAGCAAAATCCCATACAAGCCACCAAGAGACTATCCTATTCCCAGCTACAGAATCTGACCAAAGCACTAAAGAGAATGAGTCAGAGTCCCGCCATTTCTACAAGATGCCTTGAGAACGGGGGCTTTTAAAGAGTTTACGATGTAGTCACCCTGACCACAGAACAGTCTAGAAGGAAAAAAGGAAATAAAAGCACAAAGATCTGAGAAGAAAGCATTTCAAATGCACAAAGTGATTAAGTGGCATTCCTTTTCATTAAATGAGCCAGGAGATCACAGACTTTAAAAAAAACAATTAAATATGATTTTAAAATTAATTACGCTTCACCCCATAATAGCACTTAAAGTGCATTTAAGCTTTATTGGACTTGTCAGATGGGACACGTGCTTCACCCTCACACGTGTGTGGAGCCTGGTCTGTGAACACCAAACTCCACACAGCATTTGTAAACAAGATTCCGGGGAAACCCGGATGTGTGCAATATCCCTTCCTCAGAGAGTGTGGCAAGTTCTGTGACTGGCCTCAACTTGTTAAATTGTGATGCCAAAATTAATTTCATCATAACTGTGTCAGACTTGAACTTCACTAAATTAAGAATGAAAGAATAATATAAAACTTTCAGGTGTTGATAAATGTTAATTTTGAAAAAAAAATGAGTTTTTGCCCTTACCAATAAATCATAGCTAGTGACCAATAACAAAACATCCTTCAAAGTTTAATAAGAGGTTCAGGGTTATTTTTTCAGCATTATGTGTATGCGTATGCGTATGCATATGTGTGTGTATATATATATATATATATATATATATATATATATATATATA
>NW_021604634.1:1200927-1211762 GCF_004785775.1 Grammomys surdaster | reverse complement strand
TATATATATATATATATATATATATATATATATATATATATAATGTTCATATGTATACACACATACATACACACATATTATGAGGAGGGGAAGAAATCCATCATAAAGTAAACAGTGACTGACCTCCTGGGCTCTCAAGAGGACCCTTCACTCCCTCACCTCCATGAGCTCCACATGACCTTGTGAAGACCCCTGCCCTGAGGACAGACATCCACATGGCTCCCAAAGGCAGAGCCAAGGAGCAAGTGATATTTAAAAGCCATCCTGTAAGTGCAAAGATTGCAGTGAAACCAAAGAAAAAGTGTGAAAGCAACCCTAATTAAGTCACTTCCTAAAAGGCCAGGCTTGACTCTGAAAACCTTCCCCAAGGAGAGCCACAGAGCTGAAAGAAACCAGATGTGCAGTTTCCTGGACAGCGAGGAAATCATGGCGAAGCGGGTTCTGTGTATCTTCCACCTGTCAATAGAGCTAGGAGCACTGAGAGCAATAATCAATAAGTCATATCGCCCAGATCCATAGTGTGGCCAGTCTGCAGGAAAATCAATCGCCCTGTTATAAGTAAGCTGGCTTGGAAGATTTTATTGAGGTTTTTTTTTCTCTAATGTTAAGCATGATGGTTCTATTTGGTGCTCTTTTAATTAAAAGCAGACAGGCTCTGCCAGCACCTGATTGCACAATAAGATGCACAAATATTTGTGTTTGTTTTAGAATCATGCTAATTTGTGTTTTATGTCATTCTGTTTGCCTGACTCTCACTTGTTAAACAAAACATGCATTATATCCTAAAGGATATTAAATTATGAGGCTGGCTACTATTCTTTTCTGTGTCATAATTTAGATACCTAATTTATTCCACATCTTTAATCTGTAGAACACAATATGTCCTGCTCTGTGTTCAGATGTTCCCTGGAATCCATTTCAAATTCATGCTGACCACATTGTTCACACAGTAAATGCGTCCCTCGTGATCAGTCATGTCTGTCTGTCATGTCACGGATGTTAACTGACAGGGAGAGCAAGATACTAAGACTGATTACAAAACAGTACCATGGAGAAGCTGAAGAGATGGCCCATACAGGAGGACTGAGTTCAGGGCTTCAGTACCCATAAACAAAAGCCAGCTGTGGCAGCACCTACCTGTGATTCTAGCACTCAGGAGACAGAGGCAGCAGACAGCAGCTTTCCTAGAACAAGCGGCCAACTAGTCTTGTCATACTGGTAATCTCCAGGTTCAGGGAGAAACCATGTAGCAAAAAGTAAGGTGAAAGCCTGGCAAAACAGTTTGGCAGGTGACAGCTCTTGCTGTCAAGGGTGATGATCTGAGTTCCATCCCCAGAGAGAGAAAACCAACCTCCTTAAGCTGTCCTCTGACCTCCAAACACATGCAAGGGTACACACATACACACAGATAGACACACATACACACATACACAGAGAGAATAAAAATAAATCATGTAATTTTTATTTTTTATTTAATTATTTTATTTATTTACATTACAAATGTTGTTCCCCTTCCCAGTCCCCCCTCCCAGTGTTCTTCACCCCATCTCCCCTCCCCTTTGCCTCTGAGGGTGCTCCCCCATCCACCCACCCTGCCACCTCACCACCCCTCAGCATCCTTCTTGAGGCATCAAGTCTCTACAGGATTAGGTGCATCTTCTCCACTGAGGCCAGACAAGGAAGTCCTCTGCTATGTATGTGTCAGGGCCAGGGACCAGCCCATGTATGCTATTTGGTCAGTGGTTTAGTCTCTGGGAGCTTTGAGGGGTTAGTTGATACCGCTGCTGTTCTTCCTATGAGGTTGCCATCCCCTTCAGCTCCTCCATCCTTCCCCTAACTTTTCCACAGGGGTTCTAACCTCAGTCCAATGGTTGGCTGTAAGTATCTGCATCTGTCTCAGTCAGCTGCTGGTAGGGCCTCTCAGGGAACAGCCATACCAGACTTCTGTCTGCAAGCACAAAATGACATCAGCAATAGTGTCAGGGTTTGGTCCCTGGGCATGGGATGGATCCCAAATTAGTCCAGTAAATGGACAGTCTTTTTTTTTTCATTCTCTGCTCCATTTTTGTCTCTGCATTTCCTTTAGACAGGAATAATTCTGGGCCAAAAATTTTGAAGATGGGTGGGTGGCCCCATTCCTCCTTTGGGGGCTCTGACTATCTACTATGGGTAGTCTCTTCAGGTTCTATCTCCCCATTGTTGAATCTAATAGAAGAGAAAGTGGGAAATAACTTCCAACACCCTGGAACAGGGAAAATTTTCCTGAACAGAACACCAATGGCTCAGGGTCTTAGATCAGCAATTGACAATGGGACCTCATGGAACTGACAATCTTCTGAAAGGCAAACGACACTTTCAATAAGACAAATCATCAATCTACAGATTGGGAAAAAATCTTTGCTGACCCTACATTGGATAGAGGTCTAATACCCAAAATATATAAGAAACTCAAGAAGTTTGGCTCTAAAAAACAAATAACTCAATTTAAGAAAAAAATTCGATACAGAACTTAACATAGAATTCTCAAAAAAGGATTATCAAAGAGCTGAGAAGCACTTAAAGAGATTTTCAACATCCTTAGCCATCAGGGAAATGCAAATCAAAATGACCCTGAGATTCTACCTTACTCCAATCAGAATGGCTAAATCAAAACCTCAGGTGACAGCAGATGCTGATGAGGATGTGAAGAAAGAGGAACATCCCTCCTTTGTTGATGGGGTTGCAAGTTGGTACAACCACTCTGGAAATCAGTCTAGCAGTTCCTCAGAAAGTTGGAAATTTTCTACTCAAGACTCAGCTATACCACTCCTGGGCATATACTCAAAAGATTCTCCAACATATAACAAGGACACATGCTCCACTATGTTCATAGCAGCCTTATTTGTAATAGCCAAAAACTGGAAGTAACCCAGATGCCCCTCAACCAAAGGATAGATAAAGAAAATGTGGTTCCTTTACACAATGAAATATGACTCAGCTATTAAAAACAAGGACATCATGTATTTTGTAGGCAAATGGATGGAACTAGAAAAATATCATCCTGAGTGAAATAACCTAGATCCAAAAGGACATGCATGGTATGTACTCACTAATAAGTGGATATAGGCATAAATACCCATGATACAACTCATAGATGAAGTTTAACAAAAAGGAATGCCCAAGTGAGAATGTTTCAATCCCACTTAGAAGCATGCACAAAATAATCATGGGAGGCAGGGGGTGAGGGGACTAGGGTAGAAGGCAGAAGGAGGAGTGGGAAGGGGACCAGGATCAGTTATGGGAGGAGACAGGAAAGAAGCCCAGAGGGCCAGGAGAATGAGTGGAAATATGCAGCTGGGGGAGTTGGAGAAACGGGGAACTGTTAGAACATCACAGAGACATGAGATATGATAGGCTCTCAGGACTCAATGGTGATGACCTTAACTGAAATCATGTAATTTTTAAAAGTAAGGTGAAGAGCAGAGGTCAACACCTGATGTTGACTCCTGACCTACATACACACAAGCACATGCACACCACACATGCATGTACACACACACACATGCATACCATATATGCACACATACAACACACTACACACACATATGCTTACACTACACACACACAAGCACAGGCACACACACACATGCACACTCCCACATACACAACATTTATACAACATGCACACACATATACACAAACACATGCCATACACAAAACCACACATATACACACCATACACATACACACACATCAAACACACACACATAAACAAATACACTCATTCACCTCCTATAGATATGTACACAAGGCATAAGTAGGTAAATTTTCATTACTGTATGCAAATTCTAACAGAAAGTTAAGTCTGAATGGAACATCAGGACACACTGATTTCAGAATCTTTGGGTCTTTTTGAAGTTCAAGTTTATTACATAGTCTAGTGCTGTGAAGCAGAGCATCAGTCAGTGTCCCTCGGAGGTTTTCATGATTTGGAACATAAATGCCCTGCAGGTTTCCTCTGTGCTCTCTGCATGGAGTCTGCAGAGTACACCATTTCCCCAGCCTTGCTTTGCCTGGAACATCTTTCCTGCAGTGCTTGGCTCTCCTCTGCTAAGCTCAAGACATCAGACTCCTCACTGATTACACTCTCTTCTGGTTACAAATTGGTTCTTTTGAAGTCCACTCCAGACATTGTAGCCACCAGAGTACTAGGCAGACCCTGTAAATTTTGGTCACATTTGCAACCTGGAGCTTCTAAAGATTTATCCTTCCAAAGCATAGCTATGTAGGTTCCTTGGGTATGCTTCAGTTATTGTGTGAAAGGCTTACAATCACGCCAGCTTTAGCCATGATAAAATGCTATTTCGATGTTTATTTCAATAACACTTCCATATTCGAGTCCATCATTGAAGGAAGTCAGGGCAGGAACTCAAACAGGACAGGATACTGGAGACAGGAGCTGGTACAGAGGCATGAAGGGGTGCTGCTTGCTGGCTTGCTCCTTAAGGCTCACTCAGCCTTTTTTCTAGAAGAACCAGGACTACCAACCCAGGGATGGCACCACCCACAGTGGGCTGGGGTCTTCCATGTCAATCATTAATTAATAAAATGCCCTACAACAGGGTCTTATGGAGACATTTTCTCAACTGAAGCTCTCCCCCTTCAGATAACTCTAGGTTCTGTCAGGCATGCAGAGCATCCCATAGGAACTGGGAACTGTGGTAGAAACAAACAACAGTGGGCACAATTTCATCAGCCTGATTAGAATGAGGCCCGCCCTTTATCTGAGAACTCGACTCAGACATGTGATAGGATTGGAACCTCACATCTGGAGCCTGGTGTGTGCCAAGGAGAAGGTAACGCACTGTCTTCATTAGGGTTTTACTGCTGTGAACAGACACCATGACCAAAGCAACTCTTAAAAGGACAGCATTTAATTGAGCCTGGATTACAAGTTCAGAGGTTCAGTCCATTATCATCAAGATGAGAACATGGCAGCATCCAGGCAGGCATGGTGCAGGAGGAGCTGAGAGTTCTACATCTTCATCTGAAGGCTGCTAGCAGAATACTGACTTCCAAGCAGCTAGGACGAGGGTCTTAAAGCCCACACCCTCAGTGACATACCTATTCCAACAAGGTCACGCCTTCTAATAGTGCCACTCCCTGGGCCGATCCTATACAAACCAAAACATGCACTTCCTGGTTACATGTCTGATCACCAAATTATCATGTTATTAGGGACTGGGAATGATTTTCACTTCTTAATTCTAAATAAGTAAAAAGTCACAATATTTCCAACAGGAAGAAGACAAAAGGAAACAGCAGAAAGACAGACCCAACTGTATTGCTTTGAGCTCCAGAGATAGGCTATGCTGGAGAGGATCTCTTGGTTCGACCAAGAGAGACAGTCTTCTTGAGGCTGTTCACTTCATCAGTAAAGATTTACAGGCATTGAGCTGTCTGAGGGCAATGCCTGACCAGCTCAGTACCAACAAGCTTCTTGTGGGTTGTGGCACAGATGCTCCCATAGACCACTGGTATAGCGTTCATTTCTGTGAGGGAGGAAAAGCTCACCAGCCTTGGCCTCCTGAGAGAAGCTATGAGAGTCCACCATCAGAAGCAGTCCCTCAACACTGTCGATTGAGGAGCATCCTCAGAAGGCTGGGCTCCTGGTAGGCTAGTCTCTAACTACAGGGCTTGCTCACTTCTGTGGGCTGTTTAAAGTCACACACATGCATTGCAAGGATTTATGGTCTCCAAAGCACTGTTTGGAAATGCATGCCTGTGCAATTTCTCCTCTTCAAATTCTGTTCTTGTCTCTAGTCTCCTTTACAGTGCAGCTGGGAAAGCACTGTTCCTTACAATCTAGAACTAGCGATGTGTGCCTGGAGCAGCTTCGCTCTTAAAGGAACTTCATCTGGATTTGAGGATGCTCTGTGTATATTGCCAGTGTGCAACCCTACCCTCCATGAGGAGCTGTGCTTGCTAATGAGTGAAGTCCCTCCTCTGCACTGCATGCTTCTGAAGCAAAGATCTCTGCCTTGCGCCATCCTTAGACTTCAGAGCATTTAAATATGAAAGGTACATGCACATATTAATCTCAGTTTGCATTTTTATCTTATGGAGTCCCTATGTTGATTCATTTGAAGAAGCTACTGGGGGAAAAAAAGGCACAGAGAATGAAACACAGGCTTAGCTTGAGATTTTATTTCTAACTCCTAATGCAAGATGTCTGTTGTGACACAGTACTGCGGATGAGGAAACCAAGGGTGCATGGAAAGGGATGTACCAGGGCCATGTAGCCAGCAGGGGGCAGATGTGGCCTGTGGACTCTGTCCTCAGACTCTACAAGGTGTAAACTTTAAAGACTGACCCATGTATGCATGTATACGGTTTGTTACAGAAATGCATAAATATATATGCATTGATATATATATATATTATATATATATGCATACATATATAGAGAGAGATGCAAGAATATGTGTATAAATGACATCTATATATAATATAATGTATGTGTATATAATGTATATGTACATATAAAATGTGTGTGTAGTGTGTGTTCATATATATAGACACATGTCTCTTATTCAGACACATGTATAAACAAATTATATAAAATCTTAGTTCTTGGAAAGAGACAAATTTGTAGCTTTAGAAAAGAATTCAAGATTCTTTTTCAGAAGTAGGGTGGAGATGATGTTTCTCTATGTAGTTCTGGCCATCTAGAGCTTGATCTGTAGCCCAGACTGGCCTCAAGTTCACAGACATCAGCCTGCCTCTGTCTCCTAAAAAATTAAAAGTGTGCACCACCATACAGGGCTTTAGGAAACACTAGAGTTTTTTTTGTGAAAGATGAACTCACATCGTGTAACTATCACCTTCCTATAAACATACAGAATAACAGCAATAAACCTGGAATCGACGCTCTGTAAGAAAAAAAATCTCAGTTGTGGGTGGTGGTTCCTGTATGTAATGTTAGCATCGGTGAGACAGGGGCAGGAGGATTGGGGGGGGGCCAAGGTCGTCATCCTCCAGCACAGAATTAGTATTAGGTAACCTGCACTGTATGAGAGCGAGAGAAAGAGAGAGGGTGGTGTCTGATGAATTCTGAAGATGCCACAAAGGGCAAGAAAAACAGTCATAGGACTTTCAGGTTGACGTCATTGTGTTGGAGGAATGTCTACCATAGTTCTGTTAGTCTGTGCCCCTTAACTCCTTAATCTCCATTGCTCTCCCTGGTCCCACCTAGGGCAAGGATTCTCCACGAGCCTTCGCCACGGACCCCCTCTCTCACTTCTCTGGTCTTTGAGCCACTCCACACTGCAGAGATTTGTTTCAATCATGATTTAAATAACTAATCTATCAAGGTAATATATTTGGCATGACAAAGCATGTTTTCCATAAAAACTGGTGTCAGCCATGGTCAGGACTCCATGATTGTGTTGGTTATGGCAATTTCTGCCTGTGCTTTTCTAATCTCAAATGCACTAGAGAAACCTATGTAGATGCCAAAGTTTGTTCTACTTCCAAACTCAATAGAGATGCCAAAGGGCCCAGCCAGGACCACAAGGTGTTTCTTCCATAGGGAGGTCTGCCAGCCAAGTTCCACTGCCCTATTAGAACCTTGACCTCTCTACCCTTGGCCTTGACACACCACCTACCTCAAGGAGAAGCCACAAGTAAAATATATGTCTTTCTGTTATAATCACAAAAGGCTTGGTGCTAAATATCTTTCTTCTGAAGCTCAGGCCAAGCAAATAGGAAGCCCCCCTGGAGCTGGCACAGCATACCCTCACTCCACTGTTGTCTTCATCAGGGTTTTACTGCTGTGAACAGACACCATGACCAAGACAACTCTTATAAAGTACAACATATATTTAGGCCTGGCTTGCAGGTTCAGAGGTTCAGTCCATTATCATCAAGGCAAGAGCATGGCACCATTCAGGCAGGCATGGTACAGGAGAAGCAGAGAGTTCTACATCTTCATCTGAAGGCTGCTAGCAGAATACTGATTCTCAGGTAGCTAGAATGAGGGTCTAAAGCCCATACCCACAGTAACACGCCTACTCCAACAAGGCCACACCTACTCCAACAGGACCACACCTCCTAATAGTGCCACTCTCTGGGCCAAGCGTATACAGACCATCACAGCTGTTAGGTTCTCTGAATACCACATTACCTGTGAGGAAACTGAGACTCTGAACAGTTGGAGAACTTACTCAAAATTATCCAACCACTAAAGAGCTAGAGCCAGATTTATTCCAAAAAATTCAACACTCATGCTCAAGAGTCCTAAGCCTAAACAGTCTATAGAACTGACAACTCACGCCCCCCCCCCAGACTAATTTTGACCATAAGGGTGAGTGAGGCTCATGGTAGGCAGTTCCTGAATAAATTGTCCCTCTATTTCCTTGCCTCCTAAATGGTCCAAGGACTTGGGATGCTAAAGAATAGGATAGACAATCTTCTTGGAGATGTGTGGCAAAAGCAGCTGCTCTTACCAAGCACTCAGGGTCATTTTATGGCCATCATCTCTGGTCTTGACTCCTACAGAATCTGAGGACCCCCTCCAAGGGTACATAGTATATTGGCTTTGATAGAACAATCTTGGAAAAGTGTGTCTCAGTCACAAACCAACTGGTTCTATGTCAACGAGAATCAGATTTCTACTCTGGATAACACAGGTTATCCTTCAATCCCTTGACACTCACCATGTACCTCAAGTCTTACCCTTGAGAGAAAACATCCAGTAACAGATTCCTGCCACAGGTGGTTGCCGGATCCTAGAATGAACTGGTCTCTCCTTCCTCTTGGGCCCACTCAGGATCACATTTGTCAAGAGACCTTGGCCAGGGACTCAGCAGCCCAGCAGACAGAGGACACCATAAGACTGCAAAGAGCTCTGAAGCTTGCTGGCCTCAGTTCACAAAATTCAGATCTGCCTCTCCCAGCTTCCTGCTCCATCATGATCCTGAAGAGGATGACTGCCATGGAATAAGAAAGGAAATGAAAGTGTGCCTTCCTTCACACCTGTGCTCCTTCAACCATGCAGATACAGGGGAGTAAAAGACATGCTGCTTCTCTAGAAGTTTCCAGAAAGCCAGGGTTCTGCAGCTCTGTACAGCAACCCATACTTTCTGCTGGATGCTTTGAGCAGGTGAAAGGACCCAACAGACACCTTTTCTGGATTCATAAATAGACTCCCACCTCATATTACAGGCCTGAATTTAATTTGTTTAATATTCCCAACACTAATGATGCCGATTTAAGACATCCTGTTAAAAGTTTGTAACATTAATTTAATGGAAAAATGCCAATATCACTCTAAGAACTCTATTAGATTTTCTCCCTGTTAAATTAATGTTACTAACTTTTAATGGATGTTGTAATTAGATGTTATTATTAACAGGAATATTACCCAAATTAAAATCAGACCTGAGAGACACACTGTGCAGATTTACAAGTGCACGAAGCCTGGTGTGTGTCTGGCTGTCCCACACACCCTCGGCCAGATGGCCGGCCCTCCTGCCCCAGTGCCTGCCCTATCCAGGCACCAGGTTTGATCACAAAACTGCAGGACTGGTGCGGCCGTTACAGCCCCACTTAGGAGAGGAAGTGGCACCCCACACACGGGAGGATGGGGAGTCATCTCCCAATTTCACACTCAATTTAAAGGGTCGGTCTCCACCCGGCCTGATTGGGTTCGGCAGTTTGAGATTGATTGTTTTGGTTGTAAAGCTTGCCTGCCTTCCTAGCCAATTTAAGAATGAGGCTGCTAAGCTGCCAGCTTATTATGAGCTGGGAGCAGATGCAGAAGGAATGTCATGAATTCAAAGCCGAGGAGGCCCTGACAGCAGTCTAAGTAGTCTAGGAAGGAGGGACAGAGCCTCTAGCCTGACAGAGGCTCCTTAAGAATGAGCACCCAGGTGTACAGCAGGAATGAGAGCCTTACCTGTTCTACCTGTGGGAGGACAGCAAGGTGACTCACTGAGCTGCAGACCTCACAGAAGACAGAGCTCTGGCCTTGTAGCCAGTTTCTTTATCCCCACAGGGGCCTCAGAGCCGCCCTATAAAACCAACTTACTTTACAAGAGCCACCCAAACTCGAGGGCTTTGCCTCTGACAAAGATAGACTCCAGTGCCTGTGGTTATGAGATCCTGCTTTTTTCCAAGCAGATTACATGGAGGTATTCAGAATTCCCACAAGCCCCAAGTCAAAGATGACTAGAAGGCCTGAACAGAACCTACAGTGAATGGAGGCTGCAGAAATCCATTCAATCAGGCTGGGTGCTGGCATCTTAATTCAACTTCTATAACATATCTCTTGGATTTCCACTCATACATTGCCTTCTCCAGTGCCTGGTAGAAACCTCAATCACATGGGGGCAGCTATGTAACGTAGGACAGTCAAAATGCCTTAAAAATCTGTTGCATAGGAAGAAGACAAGCTCACTGTGTGGCTGCTCACTTCTCTCAGAGGTTCCTGCCACAGCACTCTTCCCCATAGACGCCTCAGAAGCCATCCTTCTGGACATGCCATGCTTGAAGGGATACTGTAGCTATACAAACATGATACCATCCATATGTGATAGCAGAACCAGTCTGCATGGTATGTGCTGTCTCCAGCCCAGAGTAGCTTATGTGGGCTCCTGGTAGTTTGTAATGGAATACATTTACTAGGGCTGAACTAGAGAAGTGTGTTTGCACAGTCATGGTTTTGGGAGAGCAAAGAAAGATTCTCAAGTAGCATCAGTTTGAGGAGCATTTTACAAAAAGAAAAGGGAAGGAAGGAAAGAAGGAAGGAAGGAAGGAAGGAAGGAAGGAAGGAAGGAAGGAAGGAAGGAAGGAAG
>NW_021604634.1:1187570-1200917 GCF_004785775.1 Grammomys surdaster | reverse complement strand
AAGGAAGGAAGGAAGGAAGGAAGGAAGGAAGGAAGGAAGGAAGGAAGAAAAGACAGAGGAAGAGAAAGAGGGAGAGGGAGAGGCAATATAGTATTTAAAAGATGATTCTCCAAAACTGGGGTTTTGTCTGGCTACCCAAAAACTTTAACATGATCCCAAAGGAAACTACAGTAGCTGAAGACACCCCTCCCAACCTGCTGGATCAGATGCCCCCTCCCACATGTTGTGGACCAGATCATTGTTGGTGATGAGTAGAGAGGAGGTAACAATGGTCAGAGAACTAACAAGTTAATTTAAGCATCTGGAGTTTGCAGTCACTGGTGTGGTCTTTGTATCTATCAACATCAACATTCAGCTCACCTAACTTCTCTCCTATCTGGTTTCATGGACTCCACTCTGTTCCCTCAGCCACGGGATTATTCTTATGCTCTCTCATGACATTCAGCCCTTATAACTGAATGTTGGACCAGGGATGAACTGTGACAGCCAGGCAAGGAAGCAAACTCCACTGGAAGGCAGACCGTGGCCAACTAGAGATTGTCTGAACCCATTCCTCACCTCAGTGAACAGAGCCTTTCCCCTCCTTGATCCATCAGGAAAATTTAAACCAGTGAGATGCCATAAAGTACATGATGTATAAATCATGAACATCTAGACAAGTTTTTTGGGATGAAAATTAAAATAGGATTCAAGTCAACAACTTGAGTGAATTATATCTTTTTTTTTTTAAATGTCTACAAAGAGAGAAACAGAGAATGGTTAAGAAGAGAGAGGGAGGAATGAGGGAGTGAAAGAGAGGAGAAAGAGGAAAAGGGAGGAGAGGAGAGAAAAGAGAGAAAAGCATGAGAAACTGGCCCTGGCCCGCAGGTGCAGCATTTTTATTGGGGATTGTCTTAGGGTTTGTATTCCTGAACAAAACATCATGACCAAGAAGCAAGTTGGGGAGGAAAGGGTTTATTCAGCTTACACTTCCACATTGCTGTTCATCACTAAAGGAAGTCAGTCAGGACTGGAACTCACACAGGTCAGGAGCTTGGAGGCAGGATCTGATGCAGAGGCCATGGGGAAATGCTGCTTACTGGCTTGCTTCCCCTGGCTTGCTCAGGTAGCTTTCTTATAGAACCCAGGACTACCAGCCCAGGGATAGCATCACCCACAATGGGCCCTCCCCCCCCTTGATCACTAATTGAGAAAATGCCTTATAGCTGGATCTCATGGAGACATTTCCTCAAGAGAAGCTCCTTTCTCTATGATAACTCCAGCTTGTGTCAAGGTGACACACAAAACCAGCCAGTACAGGGGTGGTCTGAATGTTGTCACTACAGAGGAGAGTGACAGTTCACAGTTGTGCAAACTTCCCTGTGTCACCAAATTGTATATCCACTAATCACTTTATTGTTGTGATAAGACACCAAGACCAAGGCAAGAGAGGCTTATAGTCCCAGAGACCATCTCACCATCACAGTGGAGAACATGTCAGCAGGCATGAATACCTTTGGCCACACCTACTGTCTCCAAATCTCTCAAAAAGCTCTACATGTTACAGAGGAACGTACTCTTTCCTCCTATCTATAACAGCTTCTCAGGAAGACTTAGATTTATTTCCACGAGTTAAAAAAAAAAAACAGGTTTCACTCATAACCATCACATCTCTTTATTATTTTAGTCACATAGCTTAAAGCCCTGAAAAGACATGAAGCAAACAGAGCTTGTGAAGCAGCCTGGAGGCAGTGCAGAGACAGGCAGTGGGTTTTCATACTCCTGTTCAAGTGTGCAGCTCCCAACAAGAAATCCTGTCCCCTTTTGACTGTTCCAGGTTGGATCCTGGGTCTGGGTTCGTCACATCCACTTGTATTCCATACTTCCACAAACTGTGATTCCCAATGTGAAGTAAGTCTTCAAACACAGTGGTTCTAAATAAGTATGGGGTGGGAGCTGGCTCAGTCAATAAAGAGCTTGCCATGCATGCATTCACTTCAGTCTCCAGCACCCATGTAAAAGGAAGCCAGGCTCAGTGGTGTGTATGTGTCTGTTATCCCCTTTCTGGAGAGATGGTGACAGATGACTTCTAGGATTTGCTCGTTAGCCCATTAAGCCAAACCAGTGAGCTTCAGGCTCATCGAGGGACCCTATCTCAAAACCTAAAGTAGGAGGTAATTGAGGAAGACTGCTGATGTCAACTTGTGGTTTCCATGTACACTTTTACTGTGTGCACACACAAGTGCATACACACATGTATCAGCAGATACACACAAATATGTTAATTAAATAAAGATAAATAAATAAGGTAGAAGTTGGTGCTGCTTGTTATCAGTTTTGTTGTCTAATCCCATTACTGTATAGTGTATGTCTAAACAAATGGACTATTTGCCATTCATCAAGCTAAGTATGTGACAGTGCATCTCATACCTACAGTAACTACCTTCTGAACCAAATCATGGGTGGAAACTTATGTGGTGACCTAGGGATTATTTCAGGAAACTGAAAATAAACAGCTTGGAGCCACTTCCTCCATTGGGAGCCAGTGTGCGGCGACCTTCAAGAAGACAGCAGGGAATACACCTCAGGCCAGGCTGGGGTTAGTCTCCATGGTGACCAATGGAGCAGGCATGGCAGTGTGCGTGCACCAGTGCCCCACTTGAGAAATCCATTGCCTCTTGTCTGCTGGTTACATCAAGCAATACCTTGTGAGATGTCCCCCTAAGTGCTGCAGCATGGAAGTGTGGGAGCAGTATGGCCACAAGGAGGGGCATCCTATTCTTCCCTCGGGAGGAATCATTAATCCTTGACTCACTTGAGGCCACAAAAGGGCCCTGTGAGCCTCTGTCTTCTGAGGACTGCACATACTGGCTGAGATAAGGTAGCTATCCTCAGAAGCCAATTTCCCTTCATCTCTGTGGCCATAATTTCTGGGGGTTTCATGGGGATGATTTGGGATAAGATCAGCCTTTGAATCTGGACATTGGGTGGAGCTGGCCACCCAGTCTGGAATGGATGGCTGCATCCTGTTCACTGGGTTCAAGCAGAACAGACAGTGGGAAGAGGAAAGTGGCCCTATTTGCTAAACTGGACAGCTCTTCTGCACCTTCACCTGGCCTGGGATTTTCAATACAGCTTCTCAGAAACTCCGATCTCTGGATTCAGAATCAGCCCAGCACAGCAGCAGCTAGCTGCACTTCTCTGGAGGCCCTCAGTGGACCCATTTGCTTTGCCTCTGGACTGGGCGAGCAAGGGACAAGGCCAAGAAGCACTGCCTTGGAAGCCTTCCTTTACCAAGATTTTTCTCTCTCTCTCTTTTTCTTTCTTTCATTCTTTCTTCCTTTCTCTTTCTATGTTTGAAACAGTCTCACTCTGAGCACAGGCTGGCCTCAAGCTTACAGCAATCCCCCTGTCTCAGCCTCACCAGTGCTGGAATTGTAGTCATCCACCACCCTGTACAGCTTGAGATCCATTCTTTAAAAACAATTCTCTGCCGCCTACAACAAGACAAACACAAGGTTTCAGAAACAGGCCCTTTATCTTGCAGAGAGACTTTGAGCATAACCGTGGGCAGGAAGCAAAGGATGAGGAGGAACCTGTGATGGTTCTCTGTACCAGGAAACACATGAAGCCCTAGGTAAGGAGAATGGAGCAACCTGTCCAGAAAACTCAAGATCAAACAATTACTCTTCCTACATGCTTTTTAATTGCTCATTGGTTCAGTAAGTATTTAAGGAAACCATCTGCTCAGATCAGGGGTACATGCAACACAACCGATGGATGCTTGAACTGAGTCCACATTCTCCCAAGGTTCACTTGTTCTCACTTATCACCTGAGAACCAGCCTAGTACCCAGATGAGAACTCACACACATCCGGAGATGACCAAGGCCCTGGGTCTCTACATGATATATAAGAGCCATATTTGCAGGGTCTACCAACTGAAGGAGTCAGGACTGTATTTTCATGTAACTCCTGAAGACTTCCTTTTCCTGTTATTTCAAACTGTGTTCACTACACAGTACAAGATCAGGCCCACAGCATAGTTGGGAGCCAAGCTCATTAAGACATCTTGAACAGGACATCTTGAGATTCCTTGCAGAATTTATTCATTATACTAATCATTCAAAAGCGGATAAGTATTCTATCTGAACCACTACAAACTGCTTCCTCTGGTCTCTAATTGGGTTTTATTAACCTGCTTCTATTGTTTAGCAGGAACAATGGTGGAGTAGAGAAGGGTGGGGTGGGATCTCTGAAGGGATAATTCGAGCAGGTGGGTGGGGGTAATATTTCATGTGATGCTTTGTTTTGCTTGCATTTGAATGTTTATAATGATCGAATATTTTTCAAAACTAAACCAATGAATTGATGTGCAGATTTTACACAGCTCTAAGCAGAGGAATATGTGTAAGTATTTGGATTGGATGTGAAATATCTTCTCAGATATAGGTGGGGAGAAAAGTAGGGAGAAGCCGAGGCTAGCATGCTTACTGTTTCTGCAACAAATCTACATATGATCCAACCTGGGGAGCTTGCTTGGTTCCTTGCTCCAGTAGGGGACTGGCATGTGACAGCAAACAGCAAGGATGACCCTTGGTCCTTTGCACTGGATTCATGCTGGTGCTACTAGGAGAAGGGGCAAGCAATGGCAAGAATTATCCCTGCTAAAAGATTCTTCAGTGGAGTCAAGCTCATCCCCCACCCAGCCAATAGCTGAGTTAGCAGTTTGTGCATGGCTTAGGTGGAGAAGGGAGTACAGCCATGGTTGATGGTGTCATGAGGGAGTGAGGCCACAGTGGGGTCAGTAGAGGGGAAACCCTTAAGGGATAGAGACAACCCAGCAGTTGGAGAGGAAACCTACTGAAAGGATTATTGAGGAGCTCAAACTTGTAAAAGCTGTTGAAAATAGGACTCTCAATTGGTCACTTCTGTATGTGTGGACATACAGGATCCAAATTTGTGCGGCCCTTATATTCCTAGATGGAGAGCCACCCACTGGAGCATGGCTGACCTACCAAGAGTCTCATCTGTAAAGCATTTTGCTTTCTCTCTGTCTCCCTCTTTTTTCTTTCTGTCTCTCTGTCTCTCACCCCACAATACCATTTGGCTACTGATGCTAAATTTTACATCTAGTTTCCCTTGTTGAAATGAAGCTAGATATCTATAAACAAAACAAAAACACAAACAAACAAACAAAAGACACCAAAGACGCCTCATCCCAAACCTGAAGCCGACAGAACCTTCTGTAAATGTCATACATGTTTCTCACTTTTTGAAAAAATAGGAATTGTTTTAAATGAGATTCTTCAAATGTAATCCAAACATTTCAAACATACAGGATCTGCTGTCTTCTCTCCATCATTTTTATAAAAATGTTTTTGACAATAAATAGTTGAAATGAGCAATTGTAGCAGTAACCATGAATGTTTTGAACTGCAAATACGGTATTTAAACAGTTATTTTAACAGTAGACTTGTCAAGTTGATGGAGCTGGGCATCATAAAAACTGTTTAAAACTGTAAATTTAACTGTTAAAATTAACAGTTACGCTGTCGGCTGCTAAGCACTGCTGCAAATGAAGCCATAACCACCCAAAGGCCAAGAAAATAAATCTTACTTTTTAATGTTAATTCCTTCATTATTGTTATTTTTCTAAAATAAATTCAGGGTAATGTTTTTGAAATGAGAAGAAATTATTCTGAGAAATTTGCTGCCAGTCAAGTGGCCAAAGCAGAGGGGAAGTGGGCCAGGTGACACAGAGCTGTTAGCCCAGCTACCAGCTACTATAGAGGCTGAGTCAGGGGGATTGAGGGTTCGAGGCCAGCCTAGGCATTTTCTTTAGAGAGACCCTGTCATAAGAAGTCTGGAGATATAGATCAGTGGTAGCATTTGCAAGCAGTGATGGGAACCTGAGTTTCATCCTCCACCATTTTTTTTGTCTTTTTTTTTTCAGAGCTGAGGACACGGAACCCAGGGCTTTGCATTTGTTAGGCAAGTGCTCTACCACCGAGCTAAATCTCCAACCCCTACCATTTTTTTTTAATTCAGAGGAAGTGAGGAGGAGCAGGGAGTGCTGTGGAGGAGTCCTCTAATCTCACTCTGGCATGAGCACAGACCAAAAACTATACCCCAATGCCTGACTACAGGATCCTCCCCTTGCATTGGTCTGTGTGGAGAGGACTGCCAGGTGGTATCCCATTCAGCTCTCTGTCGCTCTGTGGGACACACATGGAGCTCCACTGAAGCAGCCAGTCCTGACACTGGGATTAATATCAACTGAACTGCCTGCTCCTGAACCCCAGGGACAGGATCAAAGGTATCCAAAGACCCCACCTGCCATAAGTTCATGGGTCTAGTGACTAGGGATTGCTTTGTCTATAGCATGGACACACCCCACTGTCCAGGCAGCTGAGCATGCAAACACAGCTTAAGGTGTCTATCCGCAGGACTGAATTGGCAGTTACATTCCACAAGAGTTCTTCTACTTCATTCCAAAGCATTAGAGGTGCAGCTTTACATTTGCTGTGCAATATCAGCAAATGGAATCTATGCAGAATGAAAACAGTTCTGTACTAGTGCTTAGGCATGAAGAAAACAGGCTGGAACAGAGTGGAGTGGGAATAGGACCTCAGAGGACCCACAAGGTGACTTCTTCAAATCAGGTAACTGAGGTCCAGATAACAGAGCAGAGTACCTCTGTCCATCCTACTTCATCAAATACACTTGACAAAAAAGGCTGGGCACAGAGAGGGTAGCTGTGCAAACACAGACCTGAGTCTGATCCCCAGAGCCCATGGGAATGAAAATCTGAGTGTGGAATCATCTAAAAGGACTGAGAGGGGAATCTAGCAGATCAATAACCTCTAAGTTCAATTTGAGACCCTGTTTCAAAAACTAAGGCAGAGAGAACCTGAGGAAGACACCCAGTCTGGACCTCTGTCCCACATAGATGCCCACAGATATGCATACATAGTTTAGCTGTTCTGTGGAAAACAGTTGGGTGCTGATGCTCTGGGTGACAGCCTGAACTCATCTCAACCGCAGCCACAATAATAATTTTGGAATCATCAGCACCCGTATGCACTGGCCCTGTCTGTTCTTCATCGCTTGAGACAATGAAGAGCACATCTGGGAAGTGGGGTAGAAGTCTCTCAGCAGTTTCAGGCCATGTGACCCTCACTGCTACAGTTTCAGTGCAAAAGCAAAGCTTCTATCTTCTCGGGGAGATAACTATGCACTGTTTCCTCACCTGCTTCTGTCTCTTCCCCTTTCTCCCTACAACTACCTTCAAAGTCGCTGAACACAGACACTCAAGTGCAGCCCCTGATTTTCTCTGATATGTACACTCCCCCAGATGCCTCTGCAGATGGCAATGTCTGTTCTTCCCTGCCATAAACAAGAGGTCCTGGGCTATATAGACAGCAGGGCTGGGGATGGACTTTTGAAAATTCCCCTGTCATATGACAATGAATAATAGAATACAATGTCCCTACGTGGAAATGCCTGTAAGAACAACTTTGTACATGTTCCTTTGCAAAGCCAACAACCTTCTTAAAGTGAGTACTAACAGGTGACAGTCATGGAAAGCCAGGTGTCCATGCCTCCCCCGCTGCCACCAAGTGTTCCACAAAGGATCACACCTTGTCAGGCCACCTGATAGGCTTCCCTTTCATGAGAAGGGCTCTTCTCCTCCTTTTCCACAGACATGTGTCAGCTCTAATCTCCAGTCTGGTTACACGTGACCTTCTCTTGGACACTGTAACTCTGGAGTCAGCAGGCGCTCTGGAGTCTGCAGGTGGCAGAGGTCTGTATTAACTCAGAAGACTCAGAAGTACCAAGTAAAACCATGTCTCTGCCCTCCCTGTCGGACATCTTTGCTCTGGGATCCCTTCTGGGTCCCCAGCTGCTGGGGTCAGTGAAAGCAGTATAGAGCCCTCTCAGTTGCACGCACACACACACAAACACACATCCACACAAACACACACACAAACACACAAACACACACCTTCTCTCTGGTAAACTCACTGTACTCACAATCAATAACAGGCAAATGTATGGTGAGTGACACACGAGGCACAGCAATGGTGCCACAGTCCAAGGCTTCCCTAGAGATCTCAGTATGACAACTCCTCCAGCAGATACCAAGGTTGAACTAAGGTGTCAGGATGGGCCCTGTGGTGAATAGATCCTCTGTCGAGCTGCTAGAGAACCCTCCTGGGGTGTGGATGTGAGGTAAGCCTTCTAGTGTCCAACAGAGAAGAAAAGGTATCAGCACCCTGAGGACTCTGTGCGGCTCAGCAGCCCTTGCTGGCTTTCATGGGAGCACCATGCTTTTCCTCCCTGTTTCTGACACACACACACACACACAGACACACACACACAGACACACACACACAATTACACACACATACACACATACACACTGTTTTCGGGCTTTCTCATCTCTCTCATGGTACACTTTGAAGGCCAGCGCCAAGACTTCCGCCTGTGGAGTTAGGAGCCCCCCCTCCAGTCACCTAAGTTTAGCTTTTATGTCGGGGTAGCTCAGGGGAAAAAAGTAGGTCATAAGAAGTTATTTACCTTCTGGGTTTTCAGGGTCCGGATTAGTGTACTGCAGTAAGGCCTTTGTAAGGTGTTCTAAGTACTGAGACGGGTTTTCCTGTTTATCTTGGACAATCTCTTGGAGTTTCTCAAAGTTAACTGGCTTTAACGCCGCCTCCCTCAGGCCTGCCAAAAGACATGTTATAAACCTATCTCTGGCTAAGATACCACCTGCGGAATTATAATCCCATCGAGGATCTTGGTCAGGAACAGCTTCTGATCCGATTGGATAAGTCCCGTCTGTTTGATGAATCTGATCTGCATGTGTTTTTGCCTCATCCCAAACTCGCCTGCGTTCATCAGGACGTAAATTATTAGTGAGAATCATATGAACGTCATGGAAAGTTAGGCTGTAAGACTGAGAGATGTATTGGAACTCTTTGATGAAGGCAGATGAGTTAGAGGTGTAGGATCCCAGTCTGTTCTCTATTTAAGAGAGTTCACTCAGTGAGAAAGGGACATGTACCCTGACCAGGCCATCAGCGCCAGTCACTTCCCTTAGGGGAAGAACAGACGCTGGTTTTGGTGTTCCTGGAGAAGAAGGAGTTGGACCCTTGGCCTTGGAACGAGTGATAGGAGGTGTGAAGGTTGGTGCCAACACAGGGCAGTTAATATGGCCTGCAGCTGACACAGAAGGCAGGGAAGAGTCTGGGGAGGTCAAGCCACTGGACTCAGCGGTATCCTGGTGAGAAGAAACCGAGGTAGCAGTTTGGGTTTTTGGCAGCATCAAAACAGGCCTCTGACGGAGGGGAGGAGTTTCATCAGCTGGATCCAAAGTTGTGTGGTCGTCTGGGAGTTGGGCAGGTGTCATGGCTAAGAGAACCTTGGGTGGGGAGCAGGCAGAGCACATGGAGGGGATATAACGGAGGTAGATGAATGCTCGGACATAAGGGACTTCTTTCCATTTACCAGACTGCTGGCAGTATGTGTTAAGACTCCTTAAAATAATCGGGTCTAGAGTGCCATTAAGTGGCCACATTAGCCCATTACCTAAAGGGTACCGAATCCAGACCTTATTGCAAAGGCGTATTAATTTGGATGGCTTCAACTCAGGCATTAATCTTAAAGATTTGAGATTTTTCAGTAGACACCCCAGTGGGGTGTCTGAGGGTACAGACACAGACGATGCATCCATTGGGTGATCTTAGCTGTTACCAAGCTATCAGTCGGCGATGGTTGTGGTTGTGGCTGCTGAGGTGGCCGGCAGAAGCCGCCTCAGTGACCAGTGGAAGCCGCAGCAGTGCCCGGGGAATTTGGACCTGGTCCCAACCACCAAATGTAAGATCAGCTACCGGTTCCACGGGAAAAGAACCAACAAGACCAGTTCCACGGGAGTGGGATTTATTAGGGAGAGAGAAAGAGAGAGAGAGAGAAGATGGCAGAGAAGAAAGAGATCGGGGAAGCTCAGCCTATTTATACAGATGAGGTTGATGATGCACTGAGTTTGGACCTATACCAAGAGTGGCTCCTTGGATTGCTAAGGACAAACTCGATCTAGTGGTTCTGTTCTATGAGCTGCTGTCTTAGTTAGGGTTTTACTGCTGTGAACAGACACCATGACCAAGGCAACTCTTAAAAAGACAGCATTTAATTGGGGCTGGCTTACAGGTTCAAAGGTTCAGTCCATTATCATCAAGGCAGGATCATGGCACCATCCAGGCAAGTAAGGTACAGAAGGAGCTGAGAGTTCTACATCTTCATCTGAAGGCTGCTAGCAGAATATTGACTTCAAGGCAGCTAGGATGAGAGCCTTAAGCCCATGCCCACAGTGACACACCTACTCCAACAAAGCTACACCTTCTAATAGTGTCACTCCCTGGGTCTAGCATATACAAACCATCACAGCTGTCCAGGATTCTTTTAGTACTCTATTGATGCTGCTCGGAAAATTTGTTTTTGTTTTTGTTTTTCTTTTCAAATAACAGGGTCTTGAGATATCCCATCCATTAACAAGAAATACAGAGAATAGCTGTGCCCTGTGGCTCAGATGCAGTCTGTATCTATGGTGAGTTCTAAACAGTAGAAGCTGCAGGCCTACAGCAGGTATGTACCCTCGGAGGAGCCTGGGCATTCAGCTCTGAAGGGCTTCAGCCATCAAATTAGAAAGCTCTTGCCATAAAAGCCTGGAGACTTAATCCCTGGAATCCACACAGAGCTGGAGAAAGACTCCACAGTGCTGTCCTCTTATCTGCACGTGCGTGCTGAGGCGTTCAGATCCCCTACATACAAATTCTTTCTCAAACCAGAAACAGTGCCTAAATCTTCCCTCCAGTCTATCAGCCGCTATGGAAGCTTCTGACATCCCTCAAGTGAGAGTGTGCCCAGCCACCTGCACAAGCTCTGCAAGCCACGAAGATGTCAGGGTAACAAGAGACACCACCTCACAGGCCTGCTGTCTTCTTCCTTCAGTCCCCCTCCCACCCCCCGTCATCCTCATGTCATAAAGAATCCCTGAATGACTTGAGATGGTCCCCAAGACCCTCAGAGTAGAGGACAGAGTGGCCTGAGCAAGAAGGGGATCTTCTGGCATTCTGGTAATAAGGATGGACTCTCATGAGGACCCAAGATCAGGTTCAAGAGCTCCAGGCCCTGTTCAGGATCACTGTCTGGAAAGAAGTGAACATGGGCACCAGTGATGGAGCCAGGTGGTCCCTGAGACTGCAGTTCCCCAACGTTTTCCATGATGTCAGTGCCTGCCCCCTCACAGCCAGTAGATGTGGCTGCAGCTAAATTTGAACCCCACTCAGAGGAAACTGCAGCCCCAAGGATTCCCAAGAAAAGGTGTGGGACCCAGAAGCCTACTCACAGCAACAAGATACTGTGCCTTCTGCAAATATCTATACACTTCCATAAGAACACAGACCTGAGTGTCATGAAACACAGTCTTCCGAGCATGGCAAAGCCATTGTCCTCTGAATTCTAGCAATGATGACTACCCAGGCAAAATCTGCTCAAGATCGGTCCTGCCGACACAGCCACAGAGCATGGAGGGACTCACGACATCCCCACCCTTCCCAAGGATCTTTATGGAGAGTCCAGTTGGTGGGGAGACAGACATTTTCTTCAGTGGTGTAGCCAATGGTAAGATGCTCATGGTGAAGTGACCCTAATGAAGCTGGCTGGCTTACAAAACAGGGGTGGGGGAGGGAGGGAGTTAAAGCAGGCAATTAGTTGGGAAGAGGAAAGGGATCGTCAGGAGGGGGAGGGGTTACGTAAGGGAAATATGTGTAATCATAATCAAAATGCACTATAAATGCGAGAAAGACAGAGAGAGAGAAAGAGAGCGAGCTATGATGAAGCCCACTATGACATGCACCGGCATGTTCATGCACAGACTTCTGCTTTCCTTTCATCTCTGCATCCACACGCACGTACTCTCCCTTCCCTCCAGACTCCTGTTTGAGTTGCGAGGTTTATCACTTCCTTTACAAGCCACGGCTCTGAGCGCCAGGCAAACACCATCCTGCAGGTGCTTCCTGCCTCTGTCTAAAGGCCACCCTTGCCTCATTCCCTCCCAGGCCCTGCCACAGGTGACGACGAGGTAGCTACAGATCCTCACAGAGCCCCGCTCTGTGGGCTGACACAGGAGACAGGCTTTAACAGGTTGCTGCTTGCCCTCTCTGCAGGCAGAGCTGCCCAGGCTGCCTCACTGTGGTTGAACACAACCAAGCGAGAGAGAAAACAATTGGAGTTAGCTTCCCGGAGCAGAGAGCGGCGAAGGGAAGATGGATGGAGGCCTTCCCACCAATCATCAGGCCACCCATTGAGAGAGCATTGATTGATGAAGTATTTAAGTACTCAATTCCACACTGGACCCCTTGTAGACAGCTGCAGGAGGGGCTGGCACGGCTGCAGTGGGAGGACCTGGCTCTGCCAGGGAACAGAGGCAAGGGGTCTGCATAGTCAGCTTTCAGCACAGGCTCCAGGACCACCCTGGACAGCTCACCTGGTACATAACTGCTTCCTACTCAGGCTTTGACATTGACCTCAGGTCTCCCAGATGTCCCTGCCTTAAGTAAGCAATGAGTCCAGGAACCTCTTTGAAAAGTCACCTTTGGGTTTCTGTCATTAAGACCCTAAGTATGTACAGCTGTAGACACTCATTCCTGTCTTAACCCTGGCATCACATACTAGGACTATTGTGGGCATGGGGCAGGGAGGTGGGCAGTAGGTGAGGGCATCTGTTCTGGCCATGCTCTGAGACCATCCAAGAGGCACTTAGAAAGCAGGAAACGTGTCCCTTTGTGGTACGATAGCCATAGAGTGGCTGAAACAGGGTTTGGGGTCGCCATAACCTGAAGCTCTTATCCTCTTGGAGATCCTTCCAGCAGTACATAAGATGAAGCTACTGCCATCACGGAGGGGACATGGCTAAGAGGAGCCTTTAAGGAGGTTGCATGCTGAGGGAAGGGCCAGCTGGAATGTTTCTGGAATTCCCTGTTGTGGGAATTCCATTTGAAATTAAAGAGCTTGATTCCAGGCGCCCTCATGTCACCTGTATCCTTGGGAATGAACTTTAGAATTCCATGGCTCCCACCAGGCAGCCACTACACTGGGGAGCATAGCCCATGGCTCTGAGCTGTTCCCAGCCACATGCCAAGCTACCACACAACGTCCCCACAGCACATGAGTCCGCACAGGCCTGAGCATGCACGTGCATTTTGATTTCAGAATCCATTAATATTTTATGAGACCACACAGAGGGCTCCTGAACTGAGTCTCTCTCTCTCTCTCTCTCTCTCTCTCTCTCTCTCTCTCTCTCTCT
>NW_021604634.1:1179746-1187560 GCF_004785775.1 Grammomys surdaster | reverse complement strand
CTCTCTCTCTCTCTCTCTCTCTCTCTCTCTCTCTCTCTCTCTCTCTCGGTTTTTCATCTTAGTCATGTAAGTAGCTGTAAAACAGGTTGGGGACTGGAGAGGAACAGGGTGTGTTCACTGGTAGGGAAAGAAGCCAAAAGCTCACTTGGGGATGACAACAGCCATCCAAGGTGCTAGCTGCTGAAGTCGGGGTCACTTGCTAGCCATCAGAAAGTTGGCTTTCTTCTGATCTAAGCTACACATGAGTAGCTGTGCGTGTGTGTACCGTACTCCCAGTTGGGGGAATAGATACCGAAATAAAGTAGCTTCTCACACCATGCACAAGACAGCAGAAGGGGTCAATGCCTTTTCTTCCATGGGAATGCACTCCCAAGTAATATACCATGTATTACATGAACTCTGTAAATGCACTCTTCTGGCCCTTCACAGAACATGCATGTACTCTCATTCGTTCTCTCTCTCTCTCTCTCTCTCTCTCTCTCTCTCTCTCTCTCTCTCTCTTTCTCTTTCTCTCTCAGCTGGCCAGTAGACCCCTGTGGGTCCCCCAGTTCTGTCACTTACCATTCTCCAAATCCTGATATTTCCCACCTTTGCATCCGTATATCATGGCCCTGCGTATACGGCTACCTTCAGGTATGTCTCTGCATGAAGAGGAACACTGTGAGTTTGTCTGGATGTCAGAAAGACTCCTATGCTATCTAGAAGCCAGTTAGAATTCAAAGTATCTCCCACTCTGGAGGCACTGACTTTCAAGTAAAACAATGAATTCCCATGGATATAGTGGGGTAGTGGTGCTGAATCTCCAGTGTAGACTGCAGATGACGGGGCTGGCTCAGCAGTGGATACAAACCAGAAGACCCAGATCTTGTGAGTATTTTCTCAGTATCCACTCTATGGCAACAGGCAAGTCAGTGAGCATGTCTGCTGGACAATGGGACAAAATATGACAGAGTCCTGTTCTGTCCTGGGGTGTGTCGCAGATCTGCCATATTGACCTTGAACTGACAGTATGTTATTTCCAGACTTCTTACCATGAGAAACTGATGATTTCTTTTAAGGCATGTGGTTATTTTGGGTCTCTGCTACTCTACTACAGCTCAAAACAATTTTTGTGTGATACATTATGGTTTGCAATCTCAAGAAAAACAATGGATGTAAACTTTTATAATCTCTCTTCATCATGGCAATGCTGGAGCAAAGCCAGACTGAAACATCCCATTATGTCTGGACCGTTTTGTGCTCATGCAGCAACAGACTCCCATGGCTTGATTTAGTGTATCTCTTCATAGTCACGCCAGCGAAAGTGCAGAAGTAGCCTTACCTCTGGGGTGAAATCATAATCCTGCTGACCAGGACATACTCTAGCCTGTCCTCTTCCGATGCCTGTCATCCATGTGCAAAATAGAAATGTGTCAGAACGTCATATTTTATGAGTGAAATGTCCTCAGAGCATCTGTTAGCCCAGGAGGCCCCACGGTCGATGACAAACGCCCAGGAATCTGTGTAATGTTCCAGGAGACCCCTTTAGGATAATGCTGCTATTGGAGTGGCAGACTTTGCTACTCAACCCAGAAGCAGGTATTACTGCTGTTTTGTGAGTATCGTGTACATTTCCCTCTCTGAAATAATGGTATGGTGATTCGGGAGCCAGTCTCATAAAAGAGCAGAAATGGCAATATCTCCAGTGGCCGCTGCCTTAGAGTGACTGGGGCAGGTGAACCAAGGGGCTGTGCATCAGTGAGAAGCAGAGGTGAAGCGGAGGTTGCTGTCCTGGAGTCCCCACCTCCGGTCACAAGGTGCCTGTTGAGTCCAACTTCCCCAGATGCAGCAGCCTCTATTCCCCAGTGACAGAGTCGTTACCCCAGAAACCACCCAAGTTTCACCCAAGTGAGAGAAAAGCTATCTTCTGAGAGAAATCTAAGGACTCTTTATGGGTAGAATTTATGAAATAAAACAAAACAACAACTGTGAAGGTAGAATACAGGAAGTAGAATGCCAGCTATCCCATCAATCATTCTGGAAGTTTCTACCTCCTCCTTTTCAATGTGTTTGAAAATCTCCAGAAGAATAGAATACACTATTTACATCATTTCCACTACCCTCATTTCTCAAGTCCCTCAGTGGCTCTCAAATTCATGACTTCTCTATTCTAAGAAAGAGAGAGAAGAGAGACACACAGAGAGACAGAGACAGAGAGAAACACAGAGAGAGAAGAGAGACACACAGAGTGACAGAGAGTCACACACGCATACAGAGACAGACACAGAGAGAGAGAGAGAGAGAGAGAGAGAGAGAGAGAGAGAGAGAGAGAATACTGAGTCCATGAGACAGGGACAGTACAGGCAAACCTGGAACTCATTTACAGTGTATCTTAGACTGGCCTTAAATGCATGGCAAACCTCCTGCCTGTGCGGGGACTGCTGGCATTCGCCATTATGCCTAACTAGAAAGTTTCTACTTCTCTATTTGAAGAAAGGAACCATACTCATCTATGTATACTTGACCCTTTAGGTGCAGCAATCTCAAGTGTAGTGTGTGACAGTGACCATGGTTTCACTTCTGATTTAAGCTTGTAATAGCATCCTCAGGAGGTGAAGCTACAACGGGAAGTAGTGTGTATACATGCACATTCCCATAAATGATGGAGCAAAAAAAAAATGGGCAAGCCTAATTTCGTATAGCAATCTTCACACAGCTGGACATTTCTCAAATATTTTAAGGTGTTTGATCATTTAAAAAGATTTAAAGCATTATTTTCCTAGAAAATCTGACAAAATGATTCTCTCAAATTAACTAGTGCCTCCAAATTGCATATCGTGCCATTAATTCCCGATATAGATGATATTTGAGAGGCAATCAGTTTAACAACACAGTCATATAAGAATCTTTTACTTCCATAATTCTTTGGCTATATATTTTTCTAGAGAATCAATATTCTCTCTGTGTAAAGACTCTCTACTGGCATGTCAGTTCAAATAAATGGAATTACTTAGACCTATAATGAATATAATATTGCAATTAAAATTGAAAAACAATGTCACTCTCTCTGTCACTCATTTGTCTGCAAATTCAATTTTGAGTGAGGTAAGATAGATGTGTGGGGAGGTGGCAACAGGACACTTATCCACATTGGGTGGGACAGATGACAGGAAGATGTCTGGATATAAAACTTTCCACTAAGCAGTTGGTGACCGAATGAGAAGTGGTCAAGGGGCAGCCAGCTTGCTGGAGGGCAGTAGAGGAGGACTCAGAAACAAGCATCTGTCTGGATCCTGGGTGTATCAGATTGGGATCTGGGAATCTTCATGAGGCAAAGCTGACAGTTCCACAGGTGGCCACATGTTCATGCTGAAGTCATACTAATCAGGACACCTGTGATGAAACTGGCCATCACACCAAGGATGAGGCAGCATCGAATATGGATTCCCAGTGCCTGTTGACAGGACCCTCTGTGGCCTGCAGGCTGGGCTGATCTTGTGAAACAGCCTGGAAGAAGCGACTACCTCAAGTCTCTCCTCAGAGATCTGCTGGGGTGATAATGGAGTATGGCCTGAGTGTCAGCTTAGTGCTTGCCCACCCTTCTCAGTGTGGGCTAGCTCCGCCTGGCAGGAAGGAAGAGCAGCAGTGTCCTGAGGAGCTACATGCAACCTACCCTCCTAGCAGTGTGTGGGACCAGCTCATGAGCACCAGCTTGGTACAGAGCTGAGTGAGTACAGAAACAGCCACAGTGAGCATAGGTAATCCCCAAGGCCTTTACTCCATGCTAGCATGGTGGGCTGGTCATGTAGAACCAAATGGCAGGGTGCCACCAGGCAGCCAACAGAAGGTGGTGTGTGACCCCATCAAATGCGAGTCAACCAGAAGCCTCATGGAGAAGCAAGTTTTCAGAGGCATCTCAGCTGAAGGGTAGTAGCGTTGGCCAGGGTCACCAGAATCCTGCCAATTCCTTAACTGGGCACCACTGCCTCTGGAACACTGAACACATAGTCTTCCTTTATTTATGCCTTTGCACCATAACCTAGAATGGTGAACTGAGCCTATGCCAGCAGAAGTCTTGGAGTGTCAGCACTAGTCTGAAGCTCAGCCTTTCCTAACCATGTTCCCTCCGGCAACCCACAGGCTCTGGTCTCTGCTCTCTAAGGGTTGCAATGGCAGCCAGCAAGCCCCCATACAGACACACCAGGCAGTGCCCGCAGTGTTGAGGGCCATTTGTCTTCAGATGTGTTGACAGCAACAGTGAAGCCCAGACTTTGACCGAGACAGAACTTAACTGCAGTCATTCCACTCGCAGTTGCTGAATTCAAACACACATGCTGAATAGCAACGTGGAGGTGTTTAATGTCTTTTGACAAGAGCAATGACCTAGGAGGGAGTGGTGAAAAGTCAGAATGCGGTCCATGAGGGATGAACAGAGTAAGCCATCAAGACATGAGCACAGGCCAGGGTCCACAGGGCCAGCAAGTGGCAAGCAAGAAACCCCAGTTACATCTGCTTAACTTTTACTTTTTAACGTTTACTTTTCCATTTCTTTCTGCAGCACACCTTTGCATGTGCATTTGAATATACAATCTGTGCATGATAACCTACAGGTTGGTTGCACGTGATAAGTAAATAAGAAAGATGAAACCAAACTTGCCTGACTCTCTTCAGTTAGTATTTTTCAACCAGGAGAGTTTTAAGTTCACTTCTGGATATTTTAAAAGTAAAATTGAAAAGGGGGGTAGTTATAACCTGTCACTGGTTCGTTCGTGCTCTGCTTTGGTTCTTATTGGTGTCAGGGAGATGCTTTCAATCTCTCTTTCAAATGATTCTTGGATTTGCTTCCCAGTTTCTGTGCACGGGACTCAGAAGCCGGGGTCTTCTTCCACCATCTTCCCTGGGGACACTGCATTGGACACAGAATGACTAGGTGATAAATCAGTGTGAGTATATACAAGGAGAGGATGTGACCTGAGGGGCAAGGGCAAGTTCCATCCCGCAGATATCCCAGAGATGGAGTCCTGTTCACAGGGACACATT
Source organism: Grammomys surdaster (assembly GCF_004785775.1). Taxonomy (NCBI): domain Eukaryota; kingdom Metazoa; phylum Chordata; class Mammalia; order Rodentia; family Muridae; genus Grammomys; species Grammomys surdaster. Next base: position 1,182,541 of record NW_021604634.1, on the reverse strand, counting down.
TATGCGAACAGAACTACCTTATACTGGATATGGTGCTTGTTCACAGTAGAGTTAGTGATATGGATCTAGATGACCCATCCCACAGAAAACTCCAGAAAGCAGCTCTCCTGTACACCCTGTGACTCAGACTTCACCATCTCAGGGAGAGTTTGGGGGTCACCAAGATTCTGTGCAGAAAATTCCACTATCACCCTTGGGCTCCGATGTGCATGATCACACAAACACATACACTGTGCATAATATCATGCACTATGATGCTTTGTCTTCCTTCTCTACTTAACAGGATTGAAAATCACATAGGAGCCACATCTTGGTTATCTTGTAGGGCATTTCAAGAGAGAAGAGTCTAACAGAGGGAAAGGGGGCCAAGCTTCACCCTCAGCGTATGCAGAATTTTCTAGCAGGCAGCCCAGATATAAAAAGTTCTGGGAGAAAGGAGCATGAACCTGCTTGTCTTCCTGAGAGTGTGTGTTTATCACTGCTGTTGACATCAGAGTCCAGCCTCCTAGGTCTCCCAATATAGTAAACCCCAGTGACTCCTCCGGGAGCTCCCAGCCTCCCAGTGCTGGATTGGGTTCACTGGGGTGTCTGATCTCTTAGACTGAGTAGCTACCAGGTTCTCCACTTCTCCAGACAGCAGGAAGTCATTGCAGAATCTAATCTAATAAATCCCCAGTGTGTGTGTGTGTGTGTGTGTGTGTGTGTGTGTGTGTGTGTGTGTGTATTAGTCTCATTTCTATAGAAATGTCTGCCTAATACACACATTCACATTTTTGTGAATTGAAAACACTTTAAGAACCCAATCTGGGATCAAAGGCCAAAGGCAGTGCGCACTGCATACCTAGTTTCCAGGAGAGAGGACCAATCTGTTACAACACAAGCAGGGCAGGCAGCAGGAGGAGGAGACATAGGATGGAAAGTCAGTGGAAAGAAAAGAAAAAAATAAAAATCTTAAATGCTTCTTCCTCACATACATCCGCATGTCAGGACCCTGTCATAGACTGGTTGGCACTGCTCTGGGAAACAGTCTTTAGGACTTCGGTACCCAAGTTATAGCAGCTCCCCTGAAGTGGGAGAGTATTTAATGGAACCTCCCAGAACAGCAGTTCTCAACCTTCCTAATGGTGGGACCCTTTAATACAATTCCTTGTGTTGTGGTGACCCCCAGCCATAAACTTATTCTTGTTGCTACTATATAGCTGTAATTTTGCTACTCTTACGAATCATCCTATGAACATCTGATATTTCTGATGGCCCCCTGTATAAAGGTCATTGGGCCCCCAAAGTGGTCATGACTCATAGGTTGAGAACCACTGCTCTGGTGGATGCTGTGAAAAGCATCCCAGCTCGGCATTCTGAAATGTGGGCTTCCTGGGACCCCTCAGATGGTGGCCCATAGCCACTTCACTGATCACTGCTGCTGGTGTAGCCTGACAGAACACTATGAGAGGTGAGAACGTGGGCCATGTGTCATTTATACATTTTTAGTAGCCCCATTATAAGCCAGGAAAGTGGCATTAACTTAGTATACCTCATTTAACCCCTTCATCCAAGGTACCGTTTCAGCCTATTGGCTGGTACCACTGGGCTGTTTTACGTGTTTTGCTGCAGGTCTGAGATATCTGGAGACCACTAGCACTATCAGCGTATCTCATTTGGATTTACCTGGGCTGATGACTCCAAAGCCCTCTCTGAGCTGTTGGCATCAATTCCTGTGACCAGCACAGGCCTGTCTCTGACCTATTTCTCCATGAATACCTTCCCTGTAGAAGAAGCCTTAAACCATGAACCTGGCTCTGGGGGACTGGTTTTTAAGTGTTGGTCAGTGAACTACCACAGAATCAAAGCAGCTCAGGACAGGTACCAGTTTGTGGCACTGAGGAAGAACAGCCACCAAGTTTGGAGGACACATACGTTCAGATGCGGCTTCCTACATTCCACAGCTTCCTGTATTCTGCACGCCATCCAGACAGAAGGTTTCCGTTCACTATGGTGTCCTCTACTGCCTGTTTGTGGGATCTTCTGAAGACCACAGTCTGGAAAACCATTGCTGAGAAAATCTGACTCTCTGAGGGCAACAGAGGTGAGGAGCTCAGTACTGAGGATGGTGCACCTGAGAACCTTGGCCCTGAAGACCCAATCCAGGAGGATGACACTCTTAAGGACCTCTATACCTATGGACACTGTCCAAAGGACAACAGCTCTCAGGACATTAGCTCTGAAGATCAAAGTCCGTAACACTACAGCCATCCACAAAGAGCAATGACCCAAAGGAAAATGGCCCTGAGTACCATAGTCTTGAAACTCACAGCCTTGAAAAATATAGTCCTGAGGACCATGGTCCTGAGGTGACAGCTATAGGTCTATGAAGCTAAGGATAAGATCTCTGAAGACCTGTGTCCTACACAGCATGACCACAAACATTCCAATATTGAAGACCATAGTCCCCCTTCAGTGTCCCATCCTTGAAAACAACAGCGATGACCAGCCTAACTCTGAAAGCATGGCCATAAAGTTTGCAGTCCTAGAGACAACAGCTCCCAGGGTCCTGAAGAAAGCACTGATGTAGACCACAGCCCTGTATGCCTCAGTCCTGAAGACCACAGATATCCCTGATGAGAGTCCAGATGATGACTGAGGAAAGCCCTTGGGATGCAGGCCCAAGTCCTGAAGTCCACAGACAAGTCTCAACGTCCCACTCTGTCCTGTGGACGTCATTTGTACACCTACATTTTCTCATGAACAAGTAAAGGGACATTCCCATATGACCTGAACAGTCACAGATCTTTCAGGAG
>NW_021604634.1:1170612-1179646 GCF_004785775.1 Grammomys surdaster | reverse complement strand
GGAAACATGCTCTTGGCACAAAAGGAGCCTTCTAGGGCTCTGCAGAGGCTCAAAGAAGCATTTAGCAACAAAACACTGGAGGTCACAAGAGGTGTGAGGCTCCTAGCTAGCTGCCTGAGGTCCAGGGTGCAAGGTCAGCAGGAATTCAGCCATGAGGACAAAAGGTAGATTCTGACACCCTTAGAGAAACCAGTCAATCCCACTGGCTATCTGCCTGCTGGGAGCAAAGGCTAGCTCATTCAGACATGGTTGTGGAGAGCCTCCATGTCCAGTGCATGAAATTTCTGCAGTGGACAGACAGGGGACTAGCTAGGTTCCTGCACACACAAAGCCTTCCCTGATTATAAATGGTATCTCCTGGTTGTTTTGCTGTCATGAGTCTGTTTCTCTCATGACGTCTGTTGTCTCACATGCCAGCAGCTGCTGCTCTCATGGAGCCTCACCTGCAGCTGGGAGGGGATGCACAGTCGGTGTCCCTCAACCCTTGCCAAGGCATAGCCCCTTGGGAAACTGTCACTTTCCACAAAGGAGAGCTGTAGGGCCTGGCACCAACATGACACCCGCACTCTGTGCTAGGAAGCTACACTCAGGCAGTCTTGGGCAAGCTCTCCTTGTGTCACCGTTCTAGGCAGCCTCAGTATAGAGGCGAACTGTGTGGATTGTGAACATTTTGTCTCATGGAAAATTATTGCAACATAATCAAGCTGTAAGAATGGTAGGTAATAATAACAGTGGCAATCATCCCTAATCTTATTCAGTGCTTCTAAGTACATATATATATTGGAAATGTAGGCATCTTCCTCAACCTATTTCTACCTCTATTTTTTGCACAGGATCTCTTACTGAACGGGCAGTATATGGTTTCAGCTAAACTGGAAAGCTCACCCATGAGCCCCAGATACCCTTCTGTTTCCAGCTACCCAGAACTGTGCCAGATATTTAGCATATGTACTGGGGATCAGAACTAAGGTCCTTGTGCTTGTTCAGCAAGTTCTCTTCCCACTGAGCCATCTCCCCAGCCCTGTACACTGCAGTTTCTATGGTGTTACTTTATGTGGAAATTGGAAAGGTTAAGATTGGCAAGCAGACATTTTGCTTAGGGTCACACTGTCATTGGTGTTACAGGTAAAGTCCAAACTCAACAAAGGATGAAAGATTCCTTCTCAAGCGCTGGGTTGGATGTTTTCTTCCCATCCCTTCCCAAACACACAGAGCACATGTATCCCAGATATCTTCACTGGCTTTGGCTTTGAACAGTACCAACATGATGCTGGGATTCAAAGCTTTAGATTGTTTTGTGATTTGGGTATATAGAAATAACCCTATGTCATAGGTATGTTCTCAAGTGTGTCCAACTTGAGGCCTGAAGGCTGTTATGTATCACCAGGATAGCTGTGACATGGCCCAACACAATATCATAAACAACTTAAAATATAAGAACTTTTTTCTTTTATGTTTTCATTTCCTTTTTTGTGGGGAGGGGATGGATAGATGATAATCTCATGTCACAATGTGAAACTTAGTGTGAACTCTGTAAATGACAATCTCATGTCACAGTGTGAAGAAAAGACTGGGCGCATCTACTAGTAAATAAAAGCATCCAGAAGTTCACAGGAGAGATCCATGCTGGGTTATTAGAAAGAGAATGTCTTGGTGAGACCCCTAGCAGTGAAACATATTATGTACAGCCATTGTATTCCGTCTCCAGAGTCCTGTCTTAACTCTACCCTTCCTTCCATCCGTGCACCATCCGTGCACCATCCGTGCACCATCCGTGTGGGCTGCAGGTGAAAGGCTGAAGTATCGCGCAGGCTTTAGGCCTCCCTGCCCTTGCCTGAGACGAAGTGTACCTGTTCCTAGGAAGAGGCTCTGCTTTATCTTTTCAAAAACAAATGCCACCCGGATGGCCTATTATCTACAAACATGATGTCACTCTTTGCTTTTAGTGTCATTTTTGTCAAAGTTTATTTGAAGAAGCTCCTGTCATTGCTGCCTAGGCAGACCCAGTGTATACTCAGCTGATCCAGCAATGGCACCTAGTTCTCTTTGACTCCATGTCCCTCGTCATCACCTCACATGTGCCTGGACTCTACTAAGATTGGAGACAGCTTGGATACCTCTGTGTGTAGCCCATTCGCACAGACCTCAGTCCAGGGGAGAGAAGAGAGAAGGAGCAGGAAGCTCACTCATGCTTTGGTAACGCTCCCTAAACATGGCTGATGCCTCCCGCTAGCTTCTTCCTTTCACCACCTAGGAGCCTTGAAGAGTTGAGCTTCTCACCGAGTCTCATCATCTTCCTGTAGACCAAGAGGAACTAGGACCAACCATCTTCCCACTCAACCTTCAAGTCCATGTGTGTGTGTGTGTGTAGGGCAGGTTGGGTGTGGAAAAGTGTCTGTGTGCAAGGTGAGAATGAAGGTCATGGTAATAAATATTCTTTATCTGCCCACTCCCTCAGGAGATGGGAGAAGACTCTTGAAAGCTCTTTTTGGCCAATGAAAAGTTGGTTGAAAGATAAGATCTGACCCATGACTAATCCAGTCTTTAAATACTTTTGTGGGATCTGTCCTAAACAGACCAACAAATAATAATGAAAATATCCACCTAGAATCACACCAAAGTCACTGGGCGGGGGAGGGGGAAACTTCCTGACTTAGTCAGTGTTCTACTGTTGCGAAGAGACACTATGACCACAGAAACTCTTATAAAGAAAAACATTTAATTGGGGCTGGTTTACAGTTTCAGAAGTTTAAGGCCATTATCATCATGGCAGGAAGCATGGCAGTGTTCAGGCAGGCAAGGTACTGGAGAGGCAGTTGAGAGTTCTATATCTAGATCCACAGGCAGCAGGATGAGAGAGTGAGCCACTAGACCTGGCTTGAGCTTCTGAAACCTCAAAGCCCATGCCAGATGACACACTTCCTCCACATCTACTCTAACAAGGCCACACTTCTTAATCCCTTCAAACAGTGACAGTTCCTGGTGGCTAAGCATTAGAATCTATGAGCCTACGGGTACCATTCTTACTCAAATCACCACACTTTCATAAAAGAGTATCTCCAATTCAAATCCCTAAATAATCAGAGAATAATGAAACAGCATGCTGCGTCAGCTGCTCCGGCTAAATGGGGTTCTCCTTGGGTTTGCTTTAACATAAATCCTTCGCTCCAAACCTGGGCTGGTGACAGCTGTGTCCCCGCAGGATCTGGATGTCAGAGAGGCACCTGGGCTGCTTAGTGGGACATCAAAACAGGTGCTCAGATGTCATGAGTGGATTTGGAGGAAAGGTAGATCCTGGGTGACATGTCACTTGGTTCATGGAGATGCCTACCTGGTTCATTCTAAGAAGCCGTGGTCTGGGTTTGGGGGATTAAAGGTTAATGAGAATATAGGGTAACATTATCAACATTTATTCACTTGATGAGCTTTTATTAAGCCCCAGTGATGTAGCATATGCTCTATCAGAGACCAGAAACATAGATATAAACACAGGGGGGAAAAGTTCCTGTCGTCCTAGGACTATGTATCTAAGAAAAAATAAAGATAACATCAGACACACAACCAATAAGCTCTGGACTATCAAAACTGAAGCCTGAATTAAGGCAAGGATGCACCTCAGAAGAAGATGTGTGCATTCACAGATATGACACAGTTTACATTCTATGGGTCACTAAGCAAGGTGCTAATTGGGATTATTTAGAACTTTTTAAAATTCTGTTGCATCCCTTTAACAGCAAACACAGGGGTTAATGTTACCTCTTTTCCTAATTATTTTGAGTTTGTGTTTTATATTCTAGAGAATTGAACTTCAGATTTCTCTATAACTGTTAGCAGTGGAATTTTTACAACATAAGTTAGGTAGGTAAGCAGCCAAGAAAATTCTCCAGGATCCAGAGCATGCTGAGTTGAAATGTCTTTTGCATTTGAGAGCTGGAGCCCATCCCACCCCACAACTTGGCCCCACTGAGCCCAGGTGCCTCTCCTTACGTCTCTGAAGGGCTGAAATTAAGCAGTGTGGTGACCATGAACCTGTCCTGGGGTATCAAAACAATGAGATTTAGTGAGCCCAAGGGCCATCAGTCCCAGAGCAGGTCAAAAACGGACAGACAGGAAAAAAGCCAGGTCTGTTTGTACCCTGACTCAGAACAGACACCTCTTCAGAGAACATCAGGACTTGTCGCACAGTGGCCAGGCCTCTGCTGAAATGTACACGTCAATACTTGGCACTTTCAATTCAACTTCTGGCCATGGAATAGCTATGTGTGCTACCTCCTCCAGAGAATCTCTACAGGAAGTTTTGTGAGGCCATCATTCCAGGACTTGGGTCCATTGTCCATAACTCAGGGGACAATAAAGACAGGTGACAAATCTGTCTGGAAATCCTGGTAGCACCAGCAGTGGCTGAGCGTGACAGACATAGCTATGGTCACATACCCACTGTGCCCTGACCAGCCCTTCACCTGTCTGGACAGTGGGATCAGAGATGGTAGGAGTGAGCTTCAGTTTACATAGTATCCCTGCAAAGTCAGTGAGCCAACAGCTGGGCCGTCCTGCCTCAGGTTACATGTGCTCTGTACTCAGGAGAACTCAATCAATATGCCCACACAAAAGCCTGTGCATGAATGTTCATCTCAGATAGCTTGTAATGGCTGGAGCCTAGAGGATTCCCAATTATCCATCTGTAGGTGATCAGCAGATTTCCATTCTAGGGAATCCTTGGTAGCAAAGGACATTGGGGAGTATACACTGTAGAACAAATGGATCTGAGAAAGACACTGAAGCCATTCCCACAGAACACGCCAGCCAGCAGGTCCTGTGCATTTAGCACTATGGAAATTTAAACAAATTCAGTTTGATTTCTATAGAAGAAAAGGGAAGAAAGGAAATATAAAGAATATTTTTTAAAGGAAATGACCCATTTATTTGATAGTGGTAGTGGCACTAGCTCACCACATTATATATTTAAATATGTATGTATAAATATGTATATATAAATATACATAGTTTATTAGTGCACCTATACTTCACTACTGCTGCCTTTTGAAAAGGTACTTATATATTAGGAAGGAAGAGGTCAGCACAGAGAAGGTGAGGGAACAGGAGATAACAGACTGGTAATAGATCCAAAGGCAAACATGTAAATGCAGAATGATAGTGGCCTCTTCTCCACAGATGGATTTCCACAGCCCAGAGCCCAGGTCTCATGCTCAGATGTGTAGATAAGAACAGAACAGTGTAAACAGTAGTTCATTGCCTTCTGGAACAATGACCCAGGAGATTCTGATTTCTGATGGTATGGTTAACACCAAGTGGTTTATTTTCACTCTTTTCTCCACTAATGCTCAACTTGCATCTTATATGGTAATAATACCAGCTCAGCCCTTTCATAATTCATGGGAGAAACCATGTTGTTTTATTCAGTTTCCTTCTACAGTTAAGGAGAACAAGGTTCAAATGACTAATCTGCATGCAATGCAAAATAGTGATAACAATCGTAGTTAACAATTTACACTCATAGGAGTATAAGGATCTGAATGCATGCAAAACGCCAGCTTCTTGTCGAGGTGGTGTCGAGGGGGAAATGGAAGAGAGGCTGAGGACTCTCCTGCATCAGGCGAGTGTGCACACTCATTGCTGAGAATGTGAAGCACCTGTGGCTCTCACACTCGTGCAAAGTAAAGGGTGTGGCAGCTCTAAGCATAGAAGGCAGCAGGATGTGGGGAAGGCAGCTTCTCTCCCCAAACCTGGTGCTCTGATATAGCATAGCTGAATTCCATCAATCACCTCCTGGATATCTTCCGACACACCCAGGCCGTGTATGGCCTGTGCAGAACTGGCCCTGTAGCTCATAGACTATCTGCTCTCCCAGTGGGAGCACAGCCCGGATGGATATGCTGTGTCACTTGTCACCCATGTGCAGAATGACAAGCTGTAAGGCTTGACCCTGTAGCTACCCATCTAGGGCCTGCTCTGGGGACATTTGAAAATGCACAGCCACAGCTACTATTCATACCAGCTCTACTCCCAACTTATCTACAGCCGTAAGCATGATCAGGATGTGTCAAATGAGCAGTGGCCACTGGGAATGACACCCCAGGACAAGTCTCCTGAATGATCCCAGAGATGTCTTCTTCCTTCAGCCCTGCACCTCCAACAGATCATCAGATTTCCTTTGGAGCTCGCTGTTGAAGAGCTAGGCCTGGACATCACGTGATCATTGGTTCTAAAGGGAAGTGCTGTTTGCCCATGGTAGCCTCCTTCCACGCCGTGAAGAGTAGACAACTACAGACCCTTCAACAGTAGGACAACGGGACTTCAGGTACTTCAGGGGTGGGCACGTGGGTGGGCTGTGGCTGGCCAGGTGGTGGAGCTGCTGCCCTGAGGCATTTGCAGCCATTTCCATGGGCTCTCCCCTGGGAGGAGCTCGGGGAGGGGAGCTGCCCAGATTCACGTGCAGTGTGTGACACGACAAGGTGGAGATTGTCACAGCATCAGCAATGAGTCTCTGGCCCTGTCTCTAAGGTTCCTCTCTGCAGAAATGAAACAGTGCCTCAGATATAGACCAGTGTGGTAAGCTCGGTCTTCTTACTGCAGTCTCAAGTCTGTTGATCTCAAGAATGCTATAGAAGACCTAGAGATGCTTTGTAGTAATTTCCAGTAATGTTTATAATTATTTCTTTGTCTGATTATTTTTGTGCCTAGATCTTAAAACACACACACACACAGAGAAAGAGAGAGAGAGAGAGAGAGAGAGAGAGAGAGAGAGAGAGAGAGACAGAGAGAGAGAGAGACAGAGACAGAGAGACAGAGACAAAGAGACAGAGAGAGAGACAGAGAGAGAGACAGAGAGAGACAGAGAGAGACAGAGAGAGACAGAGACAGACAGAGACAGACAGAGAGAGAACGTGCAGATCTGACTCGGGATGGGTGGAAAGTTGCTTTCTCAGCCCCAGACTCACCCTGACTTCTTGTATTATAAGTTCTTGCACTTACCTCTGACCTGCTGCCCAGCCCAGGCCCTGCATGCTGCCAAGTCCCACCAACCATTTCCTAGTACCCAGAGTGTTCTAAACACCCTCCTTCCTACCACAATGGCATCTTTGTCGCTTGATAGTCACCCGTGTGTTTTGGAAGGACGGATTTCTTCTAGACCACACATATTCAGGTTCTTTCTTCTATTCTCCAGTATTGTATACTCTGTCTGATTCTTCAATCAAGGCACACTGAGAGACCCTATAAGACAGGCTGAGGACTCCTTCTTGTTGTCTGTTTGAAGGTTTGTTTGTTTTTTATACTTAATGACAGACATTTATTATACAAAAAAGTATCGTCTTAGTTGTGTGAGCACTCTAGTGTACACTCATACTAACCTAGGTTGCATAGGTAATGGTCAATGCGGTCCCTGATGCAATCAAATTAAACATTACACAGGGCAGAGGGTGTGCCTAGCTTAGACTAGGGTTTGAAATTAATTGGCAGCATGACTTCTGCTATAACATGGCATATTTACAGCATGCTGTTTTTCTTTCCTTCATAAGTAGAGGTAAACTCAGCACCACTAGTTATAGACACACAGACTCACTCATTCACTCACTCAAGAAATCCATTAAAAAAAAACTGTAGCAAAAGCGACAATATATATGGAAAGGATGTATAGGGTAAAAAAAAAAAAAGTTGAGATTCTGATGGAGATTGCATTGAATCTGCTGATTACTTTTGGTAGGATGGTCATTTTTACTATATTAATCCTACCAATCCCTGAGAGGAGGAGGGGGGCTTCCATCTTCTGGTATCTTTTTCAATTTCTTTTTCAGTGTCTTAAAGATTAAGAAATGTTCAGTGTCCTTAGTCATCAGGGAAATGCAAATCAAAACAACCCTGAGATTCCATCTCACACCAGTCAGAATGGCTAGTATCACCAGTCAGATGATAGTAGATGCTGGCGAGGGTGTGGAGAAAGAGGAACACTCCTCCATTGTTGGAGGGACTGCAAGATGGTGCAACCACTTTGGAAATCAGTCTGGCGGTTCCTCAGAAAATTGGACATAGCATTACCCGAGGATCCAGCTATACCACTCCTAGGCATATACCCAGAAGATGCTCGAACATATAACAAGGACATATGCTCAACTATGTTCATAGCAGCCTTATTTATAATAGCCAGGAGCTGGGAAGAACCCAGATGTCCTTCAACTGAGGAATGGATTCAAAAAATGTGGTATATTTACACAATGGAGTATTACTCAGCTATTAAAAACAATGAATTCGAGAGGTTCCTAGGTAAATGGATGGAACTAGAAATTATCATCCTGAGTGAAGTAAGCCAATCACAAAAGAACACACATGGTATTCACTCACTGATTATCAGATATTAGCCCAGAACCTTGAAATGCCCAAGATGCAGCTCACAGGCCACATGAAGCTCATAAAAAAGGAAGACCAAGTGGGGGTGATTCAGTTCTTCTTAGAAGGAGCAACAAAATACTCAAGGGAGCAAATATGGAGACAAAGTGAGGGACAGAAACTGAAGGAGGGGCCATTTGAAGACCTTTCCACCTGAGTATCCATCCCATGTGCAGTCACCAAAGGTAGATGCTGATGTGGAAATCAGGAAGTGCATGCTGATAAGGGCCTGATATGGATGTCTCCTCAGAGGTCTTCAAGAGTCTGACATATTCAGAGGCAGATGCTTACAACTAGCCATTGAACTGACCATGAGGTTCTCAATGGAGGAGTTAGAGTGAGGACTGAAGGAGCTGAAAGGGTTTGCGGCACCATGAGGAGAGCAACAATACCAACCAACCACAGCTCCCAGGGTCCGAACCACCAGCCTGGGATCACTTAGGGAGGGATCCAGGGCTTCAGCTGAATATGTAAGAGTGGAGGACCCTGCCGGGCACAGGTGGAAGATGAGATCCTTGACCTCATGAAGGCTGAACGCCCCAGGGGGTAGGAATTTTGAGGGTGGGGAAGTGGGAGGGAGGGTAGGTGGGAGTTACATCCACGGAGAAGAAGGAGGAGGGGTAAGGGGATG
>NW_021604634.1:1105288-1170512 GCF_004785775.1 Grammomys surdaster | reverse complement strand
TCTTGTGAACGGTGTTTCCCTGATTTTTTTTCTCAGTCCATTTGTCATTTGTATATAGGAGAGTTACTCATCTAAATTTGTTTTTTGTTTTGTTTTTGTTTTGTTTTAGTTAATTTTGGTTACTGTTACTTTGCTGAAAGTGTTTATCTGCTGTAGGAGTTTCCAAGTGGAATTTTTAGGGTCCCAAATGTATGGTATCATAGCATCACCAAACAAAGATCCTTTAACTCCTTCCTTTCCAATTTGTATCCCCTTGATCTCCTTCAGTTGTCTTATTGCTCTAGCTAGGAATTCAAGTTTTATGTTAAAGAGAAATGGAGAGAATGGACAACCTCCTGATTTTAGAGGAATTGCCTTAAGTATCTCTTTATACTGGTAGGTGGCTCAGTGTCTGAGAGATCTCAGGGACCCGTAGACAACACCAATGAGAGACTCTGTTGCAAGAACTAAGGTGGGAGGTAGCCGAGGAAGATACTCAGAGTCCATCTCTGGCACACATCCATGCGTATTTCTATCCACAGTTCCTTGTGTACACACACACACACACACAGAGCCCTACTCTCAATCCACTTCAACTTTGTCTCTCTCTGTACTTGGACCTCTGGCATTGGGCTTCCCAGGCTCTGTGAACCTGCCCACTTTCATTAATGCCTCTTGGAGGGGAAGGAAGTAAAGAATGTCAGGTCATTCCCATCTCTGGGAATTTCTTGCTTTTCTCTCCTGGGTCATAATTTTTCCACAAACTAGGTCTTCACAAAAGCCCCCAGAAGTCTCCTAAACTGGATTGTTTCTAGAGATGTTTGTGTGAGGGAAACAGGTGGGCAGATGTCCTCACCAGAGGGGAAGCTGACTGACTGACAAATGGATATCACTTCTGAAGTCCCAAGTCACAAAACTAATTTTTCCACTTGAATACCCTCATTTAGTGAGTCTTTGCAAATGAAAGTTTAAGATAGCTACCAGCTGTCTCTGTAAAATTACTCTACAGTATGTAGAAATGGCTAAAAATTAATGCATTGTGTGTAGGCAGAAGCAAAAATGTTTATTTGGGGGTAGTTTCAATGGAACCCTTTCTTTCCCTTCAAGAAATTAGTCATTTTAATTAGCTATAATTTGTATGGGAGCTTTGCCTGCCCATATGTCTGGGCACTGGGTGTGTGCCTAGTGCTCATGGAGACCAGAAAGGGCTGTGGTGTCTGATCCCCTGCAACTGGAGTTACAGACTAGCATGAGCTTCCTGTGAGTGTTATGAATCGTGCTGGGTTCTCCATAAGAGCAGACAGTACTCTTAACCACATAACCATCTCTTCAATCCCCTAAGCAATTTTTCTATGACATATAGGTATTCATATGTGGGTACAACTATTGTCTAAGATGCATCTCTATGAAGATAAAGATATAGATGAATGCTTTTGAATGCAGGAAATGTTAAAATAGAAAGAGATGGTCTGAAATATAAAAGGGAGTAAGTTTGTGAATAAATACTTAAATACTTTTGTTGATAGAAAAGGATCAGATAAAGGAAGTCTTCAACTTTTCCACCTGCATTGTTCAATTCCACTCCTTTATAATGATCAAATAAGACAAACAATTTGCAAATGTACTTTTAAAATATATATAAAGTGTTCTGTCACAAGTTTTTTTGTGTGTGTGCGTGAAATCTAGTTGCAAAAATTTTGGAGAGTAAATGTCTGCATTTACCTAAATTAATCCATGAAAATTATTCTCCTCTGGACTACTCTTTCTTTGGTAAAACCTTAAAACTAATATCCTAGAATTAACTAAAGTCCTATCCAAACTTTAAGATTGATTTACATTTCTTAAGTCTGTGCTTCAGAACAGATTTAGGACAGTTTGAAAGACAGGTGTGAGTTTGCAGAGCATAAGGTACCAAAAGAAAGTGTTACGGCCAAAAAGCATGCAGCAAGAGCAAGCAGGCTTGTGGGCGATATAGCCTCCCAGGGTGGCCTGTGCAGAGGGACCTGTGTTCACATACCCTCTTGTTAGCTCAGTGCTGCTGGCTGCACAGCTTTTTAGAGGTCTTCATCTAACCAGTCATTTCCTTCCCACTGTCTGAGAGCATCCACCAGCGACCATCTAGAGAGTCACTGTCCACAGCTCCTGCCTGAGACCCTGAGAGCAGGGAGAACCACAGGAGGCTGCTTCTTCAAAGAGAAATTATAAGGATTGAACTAAGGGAGACACGAGGATAAAGTTGCAGAAGATAGAAGACATCAAGCAGTAGCAAGTGACACAAAGAGGCAAGCAGAGCAATGTGAAATTGTAAGATCAGGAGGTAGGAGCAGGACCTGCCTCTTCACGGGTGGCAAAGTTGGCTTGCTATGCATGGCAGTGGGTAGAGGTGTGCATGGACACATACAAGCCAGAGTGCCTTCCTCAGCTGATTTCCACCTTGGTTTTGGGGACAGGTTTCTCACTTAATTGAGAACCTCGCCAATTCAAACAGCCAGTGTGCTGCAGTGTGCTGCATGGCCAATGTCAATCCTCTGAGTTTACTTAGCAAATTTTTCACAATTCAGGGCTAAGAAGGTGGCTCAGTGGGTGAGGTGACTGTCTTGCAAGTATGAGGACCTGAGTTTGATCCCCAGAACCCATGTTTTTTAAACAAATCCACAAGTGGTGATGAAAACTTGCAATCCTTGGGTAGACAGGCACATCCTTGAGACTCAGTGCCCAGCCAGCCTGCCTTAATTGACAATTTACAAGCTAGAGACAATGAGCTCTCAAGAACAGGAGAGCAGCACCAATCTAATGACATATGAGATTGACCTTTGTCCTTTGTATACAAGCATCCACCCACATAAACACACATGAACACACACACACATTCAGTTTATATCTGTGCCATAAGTATTAAGGTAATTGGGACATGCAAGGTATAATTAAATTTTCTTCCTCAAGACGCTAGGACAGCTCTGTAGAGCTTTAATCCATCTCCCAAGGCAGAGAGTGTCTCAGAGTGAGAACTGGACTCTGGGTTTCATGCAGATTGGCATCTAGAAACCACTCTTCAGTGTAGCCCAGGGCAGGCTGGGCTCCCAGCCCATCTTCAGTTTGCTATCCAGGGAAGACACTGGAAACCATATGATGTCCTATAGGGAAGCAAGAGGAAAAAGGAGGTGGTGACAAGCTGGCCCCCATAACAGGTAGGGCCACATAAACTGTACCTCCTATTGACAGAACCCAAACACTGCTATTCCAAATGCATCACAATGGATGGACCCTTCTGGTAACTAATGCCTGCCTTCTATAGATAGCATGGAGGTGGTACTACCTGCACCCTGGCTACAAGAATGATAAAAGGAATGGGCAAGACAGACAAGGCAGTAGGAAGAGAGAAAAGAAGGACTCAGCCTAGTGGGAGGCCACTGAACATGCAAAAGTGCAAGAGTGGAGGGGATGCTGATGGCTCTGCAGGGCTCTATAAAGCCACTGGCTGTCATTTCTGCTTACTCAGGAATTCTGATTGCCTTCCTCACTGTTTGCTCTCAGTGCCTCCTCCGTGACTCCAGGAGACGAGAGCTCCATCTGGAGCAACTGTCAAAGTTAGTCCTCTAGTGGGAGAGCCTTCAGTTCTGGGCCAATGAGCAGGCTCGCACGCCTAAAGATGTCTTTGAGTCATGAGGATCTGATGTCTGAACTGGTCCCTGTTCCAGTTGCCAAAGAGCTCCCATAGGCTCATGAAGACAACAGTCAGGAAACTGATGGTCACAAGTCAAAAAAGGGATGACCAAAGAACAGAAAGAATAACAGAGAAACAGGCTCCAACTCACCAGCCCAGCCTTCCTTTGAAGGCCATGGTATTCCAAAGACCAAGAGGCAGGCAAATGTCATCTTGTGATTATGGACTTGGTTTCCTTGATGCCTATTGTGTCATGGCAGTCTGCAGAACATCCTTGGCTTATAGCTTGACTCCAGTTCTGCCTGAGTCTTCTCGCTGCCTCCTCTGTCATCCTGGCTTGTACCCTCTGCATCTCTTTTTGCTTTTTGGTGGTGGTGGTGGTGGTGGTAGTTGTTGTTGTTGCTTGAAACAGAGCTTCTGAGAGCACAAGCTGGCCTTGAACTCACTATGTAGCTAAAGCTAATCTTGAACCTGATCATCCTGCATCTACCTCCCTCCCAAAGGCTGGCAGTACAGACATGGTGTATTTTGTTTTTCATTCCTTGAAGCCTAGTTTTCCCTTGAACTTGCTTTGTGTCCAAGGATGTTCTTGAACTCTTAATCCTCCTGACTCAGTAAAAGACCTAGATCAACAGACTAGGTGCCCCTTGGGGAATCCAGGATGATCTTGGCTCCAGTATCAAAAATGCTCTTTCTCCTAATAGGGTCACATTCACAGATTCCAGGTGCCAGTGTGAGAACCCCCCTCCACATCTAGCCCATCTGACACTTGCTTGGAGCATGGCGGTACATGCCAGTTTTGATTGCCCAAGGTTAGTATTTGGGAGCAGCAGGATTAGGTGAAGGAAGGGTAGCTGGTACAGGCTAGGAAGCCATGAGGCATAACTTATTCTAAGTACAGAGGTAGATGATGCAGGTGGGATTTTGAGGAAATACTCACATCAAGACGTAGGTGTGCACCTGTGTTGGGGGGACAGTTTGATAGAAGAGGTTACACAAGAGGCCTGGAGGTTGATGGGAATGTATCAGAGGGAAGGACGGGCTACCAAAACCATCCACCATTTAACTCTTTAATGGTGAAGGAGACAGAAACATTAATCAAGAAAAAACTAATATGGAAAGTCCTCTGTTATTATTGAAAGGGGGAGAGTGTTCACACACACATACATTTACAACAATCAATGCTCAGCTGTTCTTAAGAAACTAGACAAGGCAACAACTGGCTTGGGCTAGATAAAGCCTTCATATTAAAAAAAACAGGACAGCAAAGATGTACACGCTGTAAGGCACAGAGTGGAGACCTGCTGGTGAAATGGCCTGCTCGCTGTCTTCCTAGAGCTGTTCAATTTTCTCAGCTTTTCTCTGTGGCTATGAGGCCACCAAATATAAGAAGGACAGCAGGAGGTGGACATTAGGGGAACAGCAGCAGGTGGACACGGACATCAGGTATGTTCCATGAGAAAGAGCAAAGGCTGGAAAATCAGAATACAAAACTCAAAACTCAAGTGGAGAGTGTAGAACTGGGAATGGCTCAGTTTCCTCCCCCGCCCCAGTTACACTGCTGGGAGTAACCACTCTCCTGGGGAATCAGGGCAGGTCTTACAGCTTTTGATTTGAGACTTTGCTCCTCAATTATTCTGTGATGCCCTCTGCAATTCTCAGATCAAGGGGAGGGGGGAGTGAAGACTACATAAAATGCTTTCCCAGGGCATGATTTTCTATGGAGTATCTGCAGCCCATTAAACCACTCCTGCCATTCCAGAGTCCCAATCCAACATAATGAAGGCGGGTTTTTTTTTGTTGTTAAAGTTCTCGAGACTCACTTTGAACGTCTTCCCTTTTGTTGATTGAAGCCATATTTCTGGTGTCATTTTAATAGTTTTTGTGTGCATTTTCATTATCTGTTAAACTTGTAGTTTGATTATAGGTATAAATGAATAATTTTTCTGTCATTTACATTCGAAAAGGAACGCATTCATGAGGTAGCGCACAATCTGACTTCGCCATAAATTCCCCTCTCAGACATTCATTTGGTCAGATCACAAAGGCTTCATGTCAGATTATTACAGCCGGCATTCACTCGTCAGCGCCTCCCAAAAAAGTCTACCTTAAGATGTGATTCTCAGATGCTCACACCAGAAATAATTATCGTGACATTCCCTGCCTAATGGAGGCTTTCCTTTGTTCCTTGGCAACACATTTAAGTCAGACGTGGTATCAATTGTAAGATCGCAGAAGCAGGGCTTTCTCCAAGCTGGGGGCAAATTCTTAGTCAACGGCGTGAGGATTCAACAATGAAAATGTGGAGCCAGCAGCTGACCGTCCACCCTAAGTGGACACTCTTCCTAGAACCCCGCCCTGATATGATGCCATGAGGTCCTCCATGGCCTGATCTGAAGCTGGATTCAAGAGTCTCTTGACTCAAGGCTATCAAATGCTTGTTCTCACCAAGTTGAAGGAATGCACCTGTGGTGAGCTCCAAATTTGAGGAGAAACCTACCCTTTTTACATAAGTCTCCTTATCCACCTGCTTCTGAAATTTGAATATATCGTCTCATGGTCATTGGATCTACAAAACGAAGAATATGTTGTATAAAAGTGAAGGGCTGATTAAACTCTCCCTCCATCCCTTGGCCTAAGCCTACCCCACCCACATGACAGCAGTGCCATGTAAAATAAAAAGAAGAGGCAATGGTAGCACTTCTTGTAATTTTATCTTTAAACATACACTCAGGGCTGGAGAGATGGCTCAGTGGACCCTGCACTCATATCAGGCATCTCACAAATCTCACAACTGCTTCTAAGTCCAGCTCCAGGGACTTTAACATCCTCTTCTGGATTCCGTGAGGATCTGCAATGCATACATGTGGAACACACACACACATTTTTTTTTTTCAAGACAAGGTTTCTCTAATGTAACCATCACTATCTTAGAACTCTCTCTGTGGACCAGGCTGACTTTGAACTCAGAAATATGCCGCCTTCTGCCTACCAAGTGCAGAGTTTAAAGGTGTGCACCAGCACTACCTGGATTAAATTTTCTTAATAAAATAATTTTTAATCTAACCTTTTTCTTGTCATTTATGTAAAAGTTTGAGAATTCCCATTAAGAGTTTAAAATCAAGGGTGCTTTTCCTATAAAAGGCTACTCTGGTATACCACATAACCCTCCCTGCAAATCTCTTGGAAGCCCATGAAAGTGAACTTCCATCTGCAAGCCTGGGAGAATTGGAAGGAGCAGAGAGAGGGCCCTCAGGTGAAGAGCTGCCCTCCAGGCAAGAGAACACTAAGGAACCTCAAAGAGGGAGATAATGAACCTGAGTCGTAGGATCCCTGGATCCCTCCGCTGCCCAGACCTATGGACCTAAAACTGAACGGCTGTCCTGTCTGACTCCGATCCATCAAGCCCCTCAGTCACAGGAAGGGCATTTGCCTGCACACTGCAGCGATCCCTGATCCTAGCGGAGGCTGGACATTCATTAGCACTTCATTTTCTGGCACACTCCTTTTTCTGCAGATGTTACCTCCGGGGCCATGACAGCCATTTCCTGCCCTTTCATCTCTCCTCCACTTGTAATTGAACAATTAGCCCCTACCTGCAGACCCTGAATGGGGCTGCAGAGGAGGGGATGACCTTAAAGGATCACTCCTCCCTAATAACAGATACCATGACTTCCTTCTCAGTGTTATAGGGCACAGCAGACTTAACTTTGCAGCCTGTGTCTTTTTCAGTGAGGTGAGACTTAGGAGTATCTGAGTGAAACCTGGTAGACACGTGTAGTTTTAATTGAGGGACGATAGTAACTAATGTAACGAGAACTGTGAGAGAGAATTTACTCACAGTTTACACTTATGTGAGTCTCGGTGAGGCCAGGAGGAGGTACAGTCACGGCACAGAGACACTGAACCACTGAGCAGGTGGTGCCACGTGGTACCCTGCTAGCTGCTGCAAAGAAGCACTGGCCTCCAAGAGTGTGTGACACTCCTGTAGATCTGAATTGTACACACAGTGACCTCACAACATGGCTTTGCTCCACAAGGGCAAATTATTTCAGTTGCACCACAGGGCCTTTCAGTACTAGGTCATACTCTGGAAAAACTAAACCCGCTGATCTACCCTGGTAGCATGTGCCCAAGCCGTCATGTACCCGAGCCACGATGTCCCCAGGTTGTGTCCCCACACAAGTTGGGGCCTGGATCCACACATGCCGTCTGATAGACGTTCTCTGCAGGCTGATCAGTGCATCATTAAACCAACTGTGAAATGGGGAAGGGTATCGCCCCTTCCAGCTCTGAAGATTTCCAGTCCAGATGCAAAGCCAGTGATAGCAACACCGCAAAAAAAAAAAAAAATGCAAATCCCATTTTTATTTCTCATGCATTCCTACCCGAACACAAAACCCTGGAGTGATTTCAAGTGGATGATTGTCAGTGATCATTGTGTTTCAAGGTGTGAGGTTGCAGGGACCACGGCTTGTATAGAAGAGCATCCTCTCACTCAATTGTATTTAACAATTATTATTTCAGTACAGAAGCTGCCGCCGTAAGATGCACTTTACCCTGTGTCTCCTTATCTCCTCTAGAGGAGGCAGAATATCTGGCAATGCTGTTTTTGCCTCTGATCTTGGGAAGTGAGCCTCATGTACAGCCAATCCAGCTCACAGCTTCACGGATTTTCTCCTCCATCTTGATCCTGTCTGAGAAGGCTATACTATTTTATATGAAACTAGAAATGGTAAATGCCTTTTAAATGATGGAGGACTTGGGATTGGAACTGCATTTCTTTCTCCGTGGTTTGGCAACTTTTTAACTGTTACTGGACAGAAGCATGGTTCTTTATGACCAAAGAAAGGCCGGGAGACTCTGAGACTGCCTCCCTTTAGTGGGGTCGAGAACACTGGGGGGTTGGGGAGCTGAGGTCCCCTGCCACCTGCTCACAGGGATTCAAGGGGACTTGACACCTCAAGTTTGTGGGTCATGGGTGGCCCCTATTTTTGTCCATTTGGGACTAAAACTGGGTAGTGTGGCACTTAACATAACAGAGGATTTGCTCCCTAACAGTTCCAAGTGTCAAAGTTCAGATAGAAGGTGTCTACAGGAAGAGGTGTCCCCTGGGGGGATCCATACAGGACCTTCCAGCCTCTTCTAGTTCCTGCCACACAAGGTCTTCCTTGGCCTGTGGCTGCATCACCCAGACCTCCGCCTTCATCTTCACATGTTTTCTCTGTCCTGCTATGGCCTTTCCTTTTCTTATAGAATGTTGTCACTAAACCCAGAAGCTGCCCAAAATTTGAGATAATGTCACCTTAGAGGTCCTTGGCTAATAACCCTGCAAAAAAAATAAACCTTTCCCAAGTAATTCATATTCTGAAGTCTAAGGTGCAAGGGAGCTACGAAGCGCTAACTAATCACCTCAAGGGCTCCCGGCTGTGTCACAGGCATGGCTTCCTCTCCCTCCAACACCTCCCCAGTAGGAAGAAGGGAATGGCCTCTGTGTCTCCATTCAAAATCATCACTGAACACTGGGACAGGCATCTCCCTTAATCCTCAGGACAGGAACAGGTGACACCAAGCTGTCCATAGAGCAGGAAACAAAACCTACATTAGCAAACTCAAGATGTCATGCTACTGTTAAGAAGAATGAGACTCTCTGCAAGCCCCTGCCTGCATGGGTGACAGAAGCCAACTGGGAAGTAAGTCAGTCTCAAGTGCCAAGAGTGTACCCCTAAGTCACAGGAAGCCCGACAGCTTCCAGGTTCTCCAGGAGATGCCTGTCTCCAGTGTGGAGTGGGGCAGGTCCTCACAACGGGCCTGGAGGTCACATGGTGTCCCAGCCTGAGAAACGGGACTTCCTGGTGGCATTTGAGACTCTGCAGCCTGATATGGCTAATGAATCTCCCACCCCAAGCTAAAGTGAATTAGCTGCAGCAGATGTTTTTACTCTGGGAACTCCCGGACCTTTCTGGCCGTTCATTTATCCGTCAAGGGGATCAAACTCTACCCTTCTATTATGCGTTGTCACCGGACCATCGCACAACTTTATCAGACTTTTTATTCTGGAAACTGAATTAATTTTCTGCAAGGGGGTTTTTGTGTGGCTCTTTAATCACATTTACGGGGGAACATGTGTACCGCAGGCTGGAGAGCCGATTACGGCTGCCAGAAAGACCACTTTCAAAGGAGATCGCCCTCTCTCCCGAGGCCGCATCTGAAGGTCCCGGGTTTTGTGGAGAGGAAAAAATTAATTACTATTTTAATAACGAAGCCAATCCTGCTGAAAATCCTCTTAGAGACGGAGCTGGGTGATGTAATGGCTGGCAGGGGGGATATTGAAAACACTGACCGCACAGCCCGACCCCGTCCTTCCCATTCAGTCTCTGTAAGATGATACGGGCCACTGGGTCACACATTAGGGAATTAAAAATATAATAATAACACTACTTTTTCCTGGGAAAGGGAAAAATTGTGATCCTAAGAGAGCAGTTGGTAGGTTCCTGCCTGTCCCTGCCACCGCCTCTGCAGAGGGTATAGGCACTGGGCACTGTGTCCCTCAAGTGACTCTCCATTTCAGCTCTTCCAGATGAGGACTAAATGCTTCATAATATCAAAGCATGGAGCTGTGCACATAACTGAGGCTCCGGGGTTCAAGTCTGTAATGCCAGGCCCATGGGACAGGTTCATTTCCACAGAATCCTGGGCGGCTGGGATTGTCCTTGGTTCTTTAGACTACACACATCACTTCAAAATGAGTTTTGAAGTTCACTTCAAAAGTAACTTTTTGTGTGTTTGCTATTTATCCTGGAGACCAAACATGTAGCATCAGAGTAGTAAGTAACTTAGGTCTTTGTTTGATGCTTGCTAATGCACCATTTTCTCCCTTTCTCCCATGGCTGGGTTGCAAAGAAGCATACTTGATAGGCCAAACTCTACCCTGTTGGCTGAGAAAGCCTGGCTACCTTGCTCATCCAGAGCACAACCACATTCATAGGATCCCCACCCTGCTGTCTTCATTTCCTCTCCCTTCCCACCTCTCCTTTGCTTTTTAAGCAGCAATGGATGAGCAAAGCAGGTATTTGTATTGTAATATGAAGAAAACACATGCATCTGAAGACAGTGTGGAAGGTACCTGTGGACCTGTCCTGCCCTGTCCACATCACCCCGACCCATTTCTGACTGGAGACCCAGCCATGGCCTAGGTAAGATCAAAGAATATACTAGAATACAGTGAATTTGCTGAGGATGTGGAAGTCAGAGACGAATGCCCGAGAAGAGACACAGTCGTGTGGAATAGAAGAAGCATGGGGGTGCTTCAGAGAGGGGGGCTGGGAAAAGGGAAAGACTGTTTCTTGCAGATAGAGCTTCTGCTCCCTGTGGCTTGACTAAGATAGAGTTGATAGCTCAGTGATTGACAGAAGAGCATTAAAGGAAGAACAGACAGTGTTACCCAGAATCTGTGAGTGAGGAACAAGTCTCCAGTATGAAGTGTCACTCCCAAACCTCAGAGGCCACAGTCCCTCCACACTCTCAGGGTGTCAAAGACCAGCCTTGCCTTCTGTGGCATTAGGCCACTGTCAGCACTTGAACAATAGTGAATTCTTTGTATATCCCTTAAGAGAGTCCAACTGAATTTCACAAGAAGGATGCCTCGCCCCAGAACACACTTTCCTGTTGCTGCTGATGCGGTCTATCTTGTCTTGCCCTCATATGTTTTTTTCAATGCTGGAGATGAATCCAGACCTATATGAGGTATTCAAAAAAAAATAGAGGCCATGATGCAATCAACTGAGCCCTAAGGGACTTGTGAAATTTTTACAGTTCCTAGAAGTAGCACCCAGTCCTTCGAAGACAGGTTCCCTACAGGAATCTCATGGGTCCTTGTGAATCCCCAGGGAGAAGAAGACCCCAAAAGTTTCCTTTAAGAAATGAAAACTGTTCCTGCCTTGTCCTCTGCAAGTTTCTGAGTCTGTTTTAGAGCTGGGGGAGGATAGACACAGAGAGACTTTACCTTCCCATTGTTCTGACCTTTGTGATGGCAGTCCATGCAAATGCCAAAACACATCTTAATCAATCTCACGAGTGTCACCATCTCACAGCCATGACTGACACACGGATGCCCTAAGAGGACTTTCACAGCCCTGTTCTCTCTGGCTGTCCAGGGAGGAGAGCCCACTCTGTCTTGAAGAGAGACCTGGTACACAAAGACCAGCTCAAGGAAGTTGAATACTGACTAGATTCACATGAGGATAGCAAGCCCGGCAGGGTGATCTATATTGTCACAAGGTACCAAGGGGACAAGGAGTTCGAGCATTCAGACCAGAAAAACAGAAGGGATGAAGCAGATGCCTTATACCCTCCTACACATCAGGAAGCCCAGCTCTATGTCCAATAAGCTAACAGCTGGCTGAGCTGAGAGAGACTGATTATGTGCACTCGCTCTGCCACATCTGGATAACATCCCTTCCCCAACCCCATGCATCCATCCCTGTGGTGGGTGGTGGTGGGAGGTGATTATCAAGTAGACTGAATCAAAGATCAAGGGGTTAATCAAACAGAGGCTCTAACAGTGAAAGAATGAGAGACACAGGCAGAGATCTAGGGCTCCAATTCTGGAAGCCAGGAAGTCATCCTGCCCCCAGCTCCTGTGATACTACCCATGAACCAAGACACATTCAGCAACATGGAAAGAACAGAAACAGTATCTCATGACATGTGGCCCTTATGAGGACCTAAGGTCACACTGCTGTGAACAGACACCATGACCAAAACAACTCTTATAAGGACAACATTTAATTGGGGCTTACAGGGTCAGAGGTTCAGTCTATTATCAAGGTGGGAACATGGCAGCATCCAGGGAGGCATGGTACAGGAGGAGCTAGCTGAGAGTTCTACATCTTCATCCAAAGGAGGCCAGAAACAGACTGGGCATCCTCAGACAGGTAGGAGGAGGGTCTCCAAGCCAACTCCCACAGAGACATACTTACTCCAACAGGACCACACCTTCTAATAGTGGCACTCCCTGGGCCTAGCATATGCAAACCATCACAGAGGTCAAGTTCACTTCCTCCAACCAAGCTTTGCTGATGCATTCATTACTGTCCTTGTTTCTATAACTCAATGCCAGACACAAGGCAACCTACAAGACAAAGGTTTATTTCAACCCCAGTTCAAAAGCATACAGTCTATCGTGGAAGGGAAGGCATGGCAGCAGAAGCATAGATGGCTGGACATATTGTATGCCTAGTCCTGAAGCAGAAGGCAAACAGGAAGTAGGTTGGGCTGTCAAACTCAAGTCTCACCCCCAGTAATCTCCAGCTACACTTCACTTCTCAAAGGCTCTACAACCTCCAAGACACCACCATAATCTGGGGACCTCGTGATGAAACACACAGGCATATATGGGAGACAGATCACATCCAAAGCACAGCAACTGCCCTGTGGCCACCCTGGTTTCCATACCTCTAAGGGTCTGTTGCACACAGGCAGCCTGACTAACAAAGTCCAAACTCTCCTACAGATGGCTTCATACTGACCAAGGTTGCTGATTCAACCAAATGCCTTAAATATATGGACACCTCAGATGTAGAATACTGGGGACAAATTTACAATCTTTATTCTCAAATCCATGGGTCTAAATCCCTTGAAATGAACCATAATCTGAAACTGTCTGGGATGAGCCACACGGAAAGCTGTGCAGTAACTCCCCCAGGTGGACGTGCACACTGCTCCTGCTCACACCATACTCCAGCGATTTCCTCAAAGCCAATGAAAACTCGGCTCCACTGAAGAGAAAGAAAATGTATCAGACTCTCAAATGGGGAAGTTTTATTAGCTGTTTATAACCTGTATTTTTTTTCTAAATTGCCAGAGTTAGCATAAAAGAGACATGTCATATTGATGTGAAGGCTCCCAGTTAGGATTATGAATTCTGTGACAGCAACAATTGCCTTGATATCAATATGTTTTTTCATGAATTGCAAAGAAAAGCAGGTGTATAAAAATAAAACCCACATAAAATATAAATTATCATTGTGCAAGTTAATTCCATACCCTCAGGATACAATAGCTTATGCACTTTATATTTGCAAAAAAAAATGTTTGTGAGTTACTTTTTGAGGTTTATTTATTTATTTCTATTTGTTTATCATTTCTTTGCCTGACTGAGAGGTCTCTGAGATAGAACACCATTTCCATAACTGTCCCTGGGGACAAGTAATGTGATAACCCCAGTGCCCCCAAATAATTCCACCCATCACGCATGCATGATGCTTCAAGCCTCTGGTTCAGAGGAGGTTGAAGGGAATTTTCTTTCTAGAAAGCAAACATGTTTCTTAAATGAGTGGGCACCTTAACAAGGAGTTAAATACATGTGAAACCAAAGTGAACACTGCACTGAGGTTTCCTAACATTTGGGAGGCTGGACAGGACCTGGGCCACAGCAGGTGAAGAAGGGCAGGCCTTCAGCTATGGGTACTGTCTACATCATTTGATAAGAAATGCCTTAAATTTTGTTCAAACACATCCATGTCCATCTTTGGGTCATTTTCTATCTTGTCTCCATGGAGGGAAGACTGCTCCTTTGGGAATGGGACTGTTTTATGCCACAGGCCTCGAGGTGTGCCCCATAAGATGTCCACCAGCATATGTTCACACATGTTCTTGCTTCGCCCCTCACAGACACTTAGCTTTTGCTAAAATGCCATGCCAAGTTAGGTATCCAATGGGCCCACAGGCACCCCTGAAGCCAGTCCTAAAAGGACAGAAAGGTGCAATCTAGGGAGTGCCACCATAGCAGAAGCTTGTGGTGTCCTCTAAAGAGGAGTCCCAGTCTCTCAGTTTGCCTCTTGGGCCCCAGAGGTGCAAGCTGCAATCCAGGCAGCTCTATTTTGAATTGTTCTCCCAATGCTCAGCTGAAGTGCCATATTCTGAGCTTCTCCAGCATCTATAGGGAGAGGAGAGTATGCACTCCTGCCTGAGAACAGCCAGCTCAGATTCCGAGTCAGCTCAGATTCCATATTAGCAAGCCTTCCTCTGGCACCAAGCTGAAAGCAACCCACCATGCAACCCACGAGACATCAAGAAAGAAGGGTGACTTGGTGTTTTCCTCCTGCTCCAGAGAGTTCCTCAAAAGAGCTGAGCTGGGTAAGGAAAAGGGAAGATTCGTTCCAGAGGAGAGGGGACCTCCCAGCCCTTCACTTGCGGACGATCCCTAGAGTATTGTATCGGCTTTTTGTAGGTTGACTTTTCATCCGTGAATGGGTGGGTTTCAAAGAGAAGCCATCTAAGGAGCATATCCTCTCATCTCTCTGGGGGCCTGTTGGCAGCAGGTAGAGCCAGGAGCTGTCTCTTACTTGTGGTGAATAGAGGCAAAAAGCATCTCTGGTGCATTGGTGGCTTGACTGCTGTTGGTGCTACCCACAGCTCTCTGCTCTTTGGTAGCTTAGTAAAAGGGATGCAGTGGATGCCAAAGAGTCCCCATGGTAAAGATAGCACTGCCACAATCAGAGGAGCCAGGACCCCCAGGTTACCATATGTCAGAGGAAATACAAACACCGCAGCACTGATGCCAGAGGTGCTCAGTGTAGCAGCTAACACAGATACCGTACATGAGAGAAGATGAACAATGAACAGTGCAGGGTACACGCCCTGCCATGACAAACCATCTCTGGGTGTCTTTCATATGAAAAACATAATTTCCTCCTTTTAGTTCCATTTTCAAAACAAGAGGAAGAATCTTTGCTGCCTTCTATGTAGGTCAGTGGTACAGCTCACTTGAAAAGATGACCAAGAACCTGCAAGAACTAGATTGTAAAATTATACATTTTTTTTTTTTTTACAGACAGGGTCTCATGTAGCCCTAGCTAACATCAAACATGTTATGTAGCCAAGGGTGACCTTGAACTTCTGATCCTCCTATCCCCACTTCTTCAGTGCTGGCATTTCAGACATGTTATCCATATTCAGTTTTATGTGGTGCTAGGGTGTACTTGCTAGCAAACACTCAAGTGACTGGTTACATTCTCACCCCTTAATCAACGGAGCATCCCCCTGAGCCTAATTCCATGAGCACTTGGTTCAGGGATAAAAATACAAGGACAGTCCTTGACAACTGTCCCACCTGGTCCTTCCTGCCCCATTCAGGGATACTAACCATTATACACCTCCCTTGCATTTTGCATGACTGTGATGTAGTCTCACAGTCTCCTTCACTATAGAAATATGGCATGCCTACGCACAGCATCTTCCCCCGTGCCTTAGCACTTGCTAAATATTTAATTAGTTCATGCAATATCAGCTAGGCTAGGATACACTGTTCATTAGTCTTTTTAGTGGAGGTCATTTCTTAATTATATCGATCACTCATATCATATGAACTATAATTGGTGCCTTTCTCCTGGCCATGTATTTTTAATGACGTGCTTGTGCCCTCTTTGTAATGGCAAGGTGTGGGAGGGAGACGTGTGTCACTCAACCTAGCGTCCTGGATACCTTCTTCCTTTGGAAACTGCAGACACAAGCTTGCAACTGAAAGGAGATATTTACAATTTTTTTCCAGGATGTTTTTGTTTTACATTTTTGAGACAAGGTCTCACGATGGAGCCTAGGCCGACATCCAACTAGTGATCCTCCTGCCTCCAACCGGAGCACACTGGGATCACAAATGTGGACCAGCCAGTACATTCATCTCAGGATATTTGTTTTCTGTCAGGAAGTTTGTCTTGGCGTCAGTGCAGTGTGCTGTCTGGTGACATATATAAGGATATATGGTTTCTGGGTGAGGGTACCAAGTGTTCACACAACACACCTGCCAGGACAGGATAGTTTCCTGTGAAGCCCCACTCACTCACTGCTGGGTGGTAGTCAGACCCCTAACTCCATCACGGTCCCCATCTCAGATTCCATGATCTGAGGAAGGCAAATGGAAGCAACATGGAGGCAGTGTTAGTTGCCGCCTCTCAAAGTCAGGCTTCATGTTTCTTGTCAGACTCACCCTCTTCAAGAGAGAGAGTGCCTAGCAGGTCCTTTCCAACTCTCCTTGGACCCCCTGTGAGGGTTTCCACCCATGAGACCAGGATAGCCTGGTGGCTAATCTTACTGTAACCTGGCAAGGGCATTGAGTGCCCCTGTTCCACACCTCCTGTCACATACATATGTATATTCTGTACCAGATTTCCCAGCCAAGAGTCATCCATCAGCCAAGTGGACACACACAGTTTTATGGGATTCCTGGAGGTCCATACTACTGGCCTCACAGGGTAACTTATCCCAACTTTACAATGAAGCCATTGGCTTTACAGACATCATATTCCTCTGGAAAATATCCCATCAATGTAGATTTCTGTCATAATTTATTTCTATTGCTGTGAAAAATCCTGACAAAAATCAACTTGGGGAGGAAAGTGGGTTTTGTTTGTTTGTTTGTTTGTTTGTTTGTTTTTTCCACTTTGCAGAACACGGCCCATCATGGGAGGAAGTCAGAGCAAGAACTCAAGGCAGGAACCTGGGGGTAGGACGTGATGCAGAGGCCATGAAGGAGTGATGCTTACTAGCTTGCTCCTCATGGCTCACTCAGCCTGATTTCTTATAGCACCCAGGGCCACATGCCCAAAGGTGGCCCCACCTAGAGTGATCAGGGTCCTCCCACATCGATCATTAATCAGGAAAATGCCTTCAGACACACAGGCATTTTTATGGAAGCATTTTTCCCAATTGAGACTCCTCCTCCCAGATAGCTCTGGCTTGTGTCAGGACTCAGGTAGGGCCAGGAGCACCTAGACAGAGAGTGGAAGAAACCTAGCTAACTGCCCCTCAAACCACCCCCAGAAGAACAAGAAGGAAAAGCATTCCTTTGTACCCAGACTGACCTAGCCCTCAACTTGTGAACATACTCCAGGTAACAGGGGACAAGGAGGGGATCTGGGAATGCTGGGTCACAGGCATCACAAGCAAGGGAACCCATATATTTCTTCAGTAGATGCAAACTGCTTTGCCTCTGAGCACATCACACACAGCTGTCTGTAGGAATTGGGTGAGGTGAGAATTCAGATCAGGACCTCCCCCAGAGCCCTGGCTGGAGCTTGTGTATGCCTAATCTTAGGGCTCTGCTTTCCTTCCTCCTAGGCAAACGGCAAAAGGATAAAGCTGTAACCATGAAAACCATGGCTATGAACGTCTCCCAAACTATAAGACTCCCTGCCCTGGGTCCTAACGCTCCGGATTCTGGAAAATACTGAGCACATTAAAGCAGCAAAGTTGAGCAATTAAAAGTTATGAGAGGCCAAAGTGGATTTTATTTTTAATATAATTTATTAGTCTCTATTCATTGCACATAGTGATATGTGTCATAAAGACATTCCATTCATTTGTATTGTGCACTTTGACCATTAGGACGCCCAACCCTCCTCAGCCAGTTGTTTCTCGTTCCTCAGAGTGTCCTGCTTTTTCTGTCTCCATGTCTTATATTCACATTCTACATGTCCTATATACGCAAACAATTTGTGTGTCTAAATAAAGCCCAGAATGCACAAATGAGAGAAAGTATGACATTTATGTAACTTTCTTTGTTGATATAAATACTCTACTCCTAAAAGTAAGAAGGGAAACGTTTGTGCTAATCGTTGAACTCTTTGATATGAGTAAGAGACAGGCTTAGCAGGAAGATTTTTTTTAAGTTATTTGATCAATACAAATCCAACGATCCATTTTGCTCACTGGTCACAGCTCTGTAGTTTTTGCTTAAAGTATCCACACACACCCTAACCTCTGAAGGCTTTTAGAAACTTCACTCTTCACTGTGGAGTATCCACAACCTCTTCAAACTGTATCTGATTGTTTAAATGATAAGTCACAGGGCTGGGAAGATAGCTCAGCAGTTAAGAGAACTTGCTTTTCCAGGGGAGCTGGATTCAATTCCCAGTACCAAGATGCCATTTTACAATCATCTGCAACTCCAGTTCCAGAAAACTGAGTGCCCTCTTCTGACTTCTACAGACTCCAATCATACATATAGTTCACATACATATGTGTGGGCAAAACAGTCACACACACAAAAAAAACAAAATTAACATCTATTTTTAAATTTAAAAAATAAACAAAACCAAATGACAACTCACTTCCAGAATTCAAAAGGAACAGGAGGCAAGTGTCCAGCTTGCATGCCTGTGTACCGATTCCTCCCTCCCAGGGAAGGCAGAGAGGAGAAGGCCTGTTAACCTCTCAGATGTCCCAGGGGTACCCTGCAAGCACGAGGCTGCTTTCTCTTAGTCTTCTATAGTTCTGCAGAACTTGATAGGCTTCTTCCTGTTCTGACCCCTCTTTTGTCTCAGTTGGTATCCAAAAGATTATGTCCTGGCAACCGTAACACCCTTGTCATTTTGGTTGCACTGTGGATTGTCCCTTGTGGAGGCTCATAAATAAAGGATTCAATTCCATGGCATGGCACCAGGGAGCACTTACCAGGTCCCCAGAGAAAGGCATCCATTCCTAGACTAACCTTTATTTTACAAACACTGCTTCCCTTGTGGGTGTGACCATGGGAAACATTTCTGAAGGCATGAGTACTGAGCACAGGAGTGTGTGTTTGTGTGTGTGTGTGTGTGTGTGTGTGCCTTTTTGATAGATAAATCGTGCAAAAGCCTTTCAACAGGCTGAGACAATTTACACTTCATTACAAAACCTGGCCTTCACATTGGTCTGTCGATAAGCTCCTACATCTCTCTGTCTTAGCAATAAGGATAATACCTATGTGCTATCACTATGTAAAGTTCTTTCACTGAAAATTAAGCTGAACCCCTAGTTGGCATGAGCGTGGTGGCACACACTTGTAATTCCAGTGCTTAGGAGAGAAGAGCTGGGAGAATTAGAACTCAAAGTCAAACTTCATATCAGAGTGAGTTCTAAGCTACCCTAGGCTATGTGAGACCATGTCTTCACTTAAACAAAAGTAAACAAATGAGTTAATTAGTTTTAAAAAAGAATAAATTTGGATACCTTTTGTATATCTAACAATCACCTGCATTTTGTGACGTATTCATATTTTGTGCCTATTACTTCATTGATAACTTGTCCTTTGCATCTTGGATTTGTGAGAGCTCTTTACATATTAAGGGAATCAGTCTTTTGGCTATAACATGAATCACATACACTTTTTATAATGTCAGTGTTTGATTTTTGGCCAAATGATGGATGAATTTATCACTCTGTTTTTAGAAGTTTATGCAACACTTTAAGATCTTTTCAAACATAAGAATATTTTTAACGAATCCTTAAAACATCCCCATGGTTTCTTCTCTTATACTGAATTTTTTTTAATCTATCTGGAATTTGTTTCCATTTAAGATATCAACCATGAATGTATAGTATTTTCAAATTTTATGCGTGGTTTTCCTAAAAACTGATCTAATCCACCCCAGTCTTTCATGAATGACATTTAACCTGTGTCCAGGAGGCGATGTTACATCTTCCTGTTTCCCACAGAGAGCTGTGTCTAAGAGGCCTGAACATCTCAAAGCCAGGGAGCTGGATGGGAAGGGCAGGGTCTTTACCGAATTCTGTACACTGGTGGTTGCCTTCCTATCCACTGCTCGCTTCTTTCCTAGACTAGGTCTGTACCTGCCTGCAGTGGTAAAGCACATAGAACAAGAAAGGTCAGTCAAGAGAATGAAGGTAGATGACAGGCAGGGAGGGAGGGGGGAGAGAGGGAGGGAGGGAGGGAGGGAGGGGGAGGAGGGAGGGAGGGAGCGAGGGGAAAGTATGTGGATGTGGGTAGGTTGAATACATAAGTGATAGAGGGTACATATATGATTAGTAAATAGCATCTGATAAATGGATGAAAACAGATGACAGATTGCAGCTAAGATATGTAGATAATAGATAGATAGACAGACAGACAGATAGATAGATAGATAGATAGACAGATAGATTTTACAATTAAAATATTATTATAAAATTATGTAGCAATTTCTATGTAGGACCCCAAAGCACTTAATAAAATGGCAAGCTGAACATTACCATTTAAAATCCCCTGAAGGGATTTTTTTTTCTTTTTTTTAGTCAAAAGACTAGCATTCTAAAGACTATCCATCTACATTTTCTTGAGGGAACATTAAAGTCAGTTCCCATTTCCCAGACTTTACTAAAAATGAATTCGATGTTTGCCTACAGACTGATGGCCATCCTTTATCCAGAGAATGCTTGCATCCTGCTGTACTTGATAGGAGCTTAGACCCTGGGGGAGGGCTCTGCAGGTCTTGGTCTGACCTGGAGTATCAGCTGAAGAGCCTGCTGAGTTCTCAGTGCATACCACTATGGCTCATGAGAGATATGCTCTCACTTGTCTCCCTAGCGACTATCAATGCCCATCAAGGACTCAGACCGCCACCTGTTTTTAGGAATTCCCAGCTACTAAAACTAACAGCAAAGCTTCTGGGTCCTCTATAAAGATACCAAAAGATCTTAATTAGACACTTTAGGGAGATTTGCCACAGGAACAATAATCATCACTTTAGTTTAGTCAATCCTACACACACACACACACACACACACACCACAGTGAATATATATGTGTATGGCTTTTACTTGGTTTGGAATTTGTTGAATACTCTTCCAGAGGGTGTGTGAGCCACTGACTTCACTGTCCTGAGTACTTCTTAAATCGACGGGTGACCATTCCCCTTTTTGGCCTTGATTCCTAAAATCCACGTCAGATGTCTCCTCAGTTAAATAAGGCCCTCGGCGCTCAGCATCGCTCTTTCAGCGTGCTTCCTTCCACACGATATATTTACGTGCACAGTGGTGAGCTGGAATGCGGGGTTGGCCAACACCTCACGAGATCTTTGTTTTTGACGAATATTAGATTTTTGTGTTGTTGCCTCTTTTGATTCTGTCTCCAGGGTGCTGATTTTGACTAGGGAATGTTCATTTTGAAGAATAATCCTTCCAAATTCTCAGGAGCCTGAATGGATGAATCGGAAAGGCAGGCACAGAGGTTCCCAGGCAAATGGAAAACCACCAAAGAAAGAGAGAGAAACAGGAACACCGATCAGAGAAGAGGGGCTGGGTGTCGTGTCCGTGAAGACATATGCAGGCGGAGCACCGGACGGCCCATGTGATAACCAGATTTTCTACTCCCAAGACTGTAAAATAGGAATGCATTTGGAAAGGAGGTTCCGTGCCCCTCGACTCTGTTCATCAGGAATCTGGGACCTGCAGACACACAAAACTTATGGCATCCAAGCATGTTCTCAGGAGCGTGTTCTGATTCAGGCTCATCCTTGTGCGGTTATGTGAATTATCACCCTGTGTTAAACACCCTGGAACAGCCACTGTCTCAAAGGCAAATTCATACACTCATGGCACTGGTGCCTATCCAGCCACCAAGATGCTTAGACAAATGTCAACTCTGACTTGAGCATTTTCACCAGTGAGGCAGAATCAGAGAGCAGGTCGGCTCCCAGCACAGGAGAGGACCAGTAAAAATGGCAACTCACAACTGCCAAAATGTCTCCACAAGTGCAGGCTCCTCCAGGAGTCAGTAATCCCAACCTTCTATCTGCTGGATAGGAAACCCAGCTAGATGATTGGTGGCCACTAGTCACCTACTCTCCTGAGTCCTTGTCTAGAGAGTCCAAGACACTGTATTTAATGGGCCCTGCTGTAGCTTTGTGTGCAGCAGGCACAGAAGATGAACTCAAGGATCCTCTCAAACATTCATTCACCCCGGAGAGCAAGCACAGTACCTTTGATGCTCAATGATGTTTGATATTGAAACAAGAAAAATAGTGCTGGTGTGTGTGTGTGTGTGTGTGCCTCTGTAAATGGTTAAAGTATAAGGCAGCGATAACTGTCATAAAAAAGAACAGCAGGGATAAACTTTGAGAGGATCCTACTCCTGGCATTGTGTTGAATCTGTCCAGAAACTATTCCGACTCTCTCCTCACAAGTGAAGGAGAAAATGCTCAACTGTCTAAAAGCCTTACCGACGATTTACCAAAGTCACTAGCCTCAAGGGAAGGGTCTTAGCACATACAACAAAGGCGTGTCGAAGTGACCTCTTGGCCTAACGCTCTGTAAATCACATGAGTCTTTTCTCAAGCTCTAATTTGTGACCACACAGAGTCGGGCTTACCAGCGAGCCTGGATGCACAGTAATGCAGACTGAGGTTTGCTGGGTTAGCGTAGGCTTTCTGTCAGCTCCTGTCTCAAGATACATCCTCATTGATAGCATTTGATTTTGATGGATAAAAACGAGAGACTGAGATCATATGGAAATGCACTGGTGCTGTAAAGCAGACACACAATAGAAGTCTTAGCAGCTTGCACAGAGTGGCACATCGGCTCTGCAGACGCTCCAGCACAGAGGTGCGGCCTCCCAGAAGAAAAGCTTGGCTGCGCACTACAGCAGATTAAAAGGGCCTGAGCAACTTCAGGCAAGTTCTGGCTGCTGCTTGGGAAGTTTCTTCTGCAGCCTGGTAAACAGCACACTGTCTCTTTAACCGATTTTTATTTTCTTTACTTTTTTTTCTCCTTTCTTTTTTTTTTTTTAGTTTAAAGATTACATTTAATATCTATTTCCCAGCAGTGTACAAACTGACATCATCTACTCATAAAAGCGGAATGCTTTGGTTTTTTAAGCTTCAAGCTGAATAACAAATTGCCACAGATGACAGCATAAAAGAATAACAGAACGGAATCAAAAGGAAATTCATTGTCAACAGAAGCCCCCTGCTGAGGAATTTCAATTTCATATATCTAATTATCCCTGTCAGTCGGAAGAACTGACAAAAAGCATTCTTTGTTCTCTCGTTCTGCCTCCCGCTTCTCACTCTCAATTAATTCCGGCATACAAATATGACTAATTGTCTTTGCAGTGCTCAAGAGCTCTGTATATAAATGTTCACGGACTGAAAATGATTTGGAGGGTATTCAGGCACCGATTTATGATATCGGAGCACAATAGCCATGCATAATTCAGGTGACCATGTTAGCACCCTCACACGCCCGCATTACAGGGATTAGGCAAGACTCTCTTCACGTCTCTTTTTTCATATCTGCTTTGTGACAATAACTCACTTTGCACCTATTAAAACAGGAAGCATTATATGTCTGCTGTGGCTCATTCAAATTACCACAAGCGAGATCATCAGCATTTAAATAACACATGGGCAGTGAAGAGACTGAGGGGTGCAGGAGGGACAGTGGGGACTTTCCCCCGGGAGCTCCTAGGGAGGTTACAGTTGCAGCTTTGGGCCTCTTGTCTGTTACACTGTTGACTGTGGGAGATTCTCTATGGTCTTTCTGTCAGTTTGCTTGTTTGTTTTGTTTACCATGAGCTTTGCTTTTTCTGTTGCTTTTTTGTTATTAACTGCTCCTCTTGGGGGGAGGGCAGGGGCAGCTGTTTGCCCCTCGGGCTTAATCAATGCCATCCAAACTCGTTCCAATTAATGTGCCTAATGATTTCATTGTGTTCTTTTAATAAAATAATAAGTAAAGATTTGTCTCAATTATTTTAACTTTAGCAAGTTATCTTTATACTATTTGTAGCAATAACAAAATCTAAATGGGACTCAACACACCATAAAGAGGAAATAACATTTAAGAGGACAAACATTTACTCTATATTTTAACAAAATCATGTCTGTAATTATAATTCAAAGTCAACTCGAATTCGGAAAATGGAAGTTAAAGTTCTGCCCAAATTGTGGAATTAAATAGTCGGTTAAAGCAAACCTATAATGTTGCCACATGTATTTAACTCTTAATAGATATGTATAATTGACTGCTTGATCTAGACAAATATTTTATTGCCATCTGCACTTCTGTGTTGCAAAAATTCTGAAAACTAAAGCCTGCTTTGGTCATAGCTCAGTAGCCTCTTTAAAGTTGAGAGAATGAAAGCCATTCACTAACAAGTACATTTTTTGGAGTCTAATCATATTGTCAAGGTTACTAATAAAAGACCAATATGACATTCGAAGAGGCTTAGTATTAATTAGAGAGAGAGAGAGAGAGAGAGAGAGAGAGAGAGAGAGAGAGAGAGAGAGAGAGAGAGAGAACGAGTACTTTGGATCAGTAAAAGAGAAATTTTTTTGTAAGTTGCTTTTCCTGAATCTTTTTAGTGTGGGAACTTTGGAAAGCATGTTTCTGAATTTTTTAAATGGGGAAATCAGTATTTCAACATCCATGGTTTAAAAACAGACAAGGTCAGCTCACTACAGTTTACCTGTTGGGAAGAGCTGTTGCTTAAGGTCTGGACAGCACACCTTTGTGTGTCCTACACCCCAGGCTTTCCCTAGCACCCACCCAGCCAGACTAGTGAGTCTCTATGTATCCCACATCCCGGAATCTTCAGCACTTCTCAACCTCAAAAGTCATCCTTAGACCCTGGTCCCACCCCCCTTCCACACTGCATGTTCTGTTTCCTTATTCACAGAGGACTGCAGAGTTCCATCCTCAGGAAATGAGGGCTTACATGAAAATTTAAGGATAATAGACAGATAATAGACAGACAGACAGACAGACAGACAGGCAGATAGGCAGATAGGCAGATAGACATAAATAAATGAAGTTAGTCAGATGTTCACCTATGATCCCAGTACTATAAAGGCTGAGGCGAGAGAATCATAAGTTTGAAATCAGTGTGAATTACATAGAAAAAAATCCTGTCTTTCAATAAAACTACAAACTAACTCTCCCCTCTCTCTATCTCTCTATCTCTCTGTGTTTCTGTCTCTGTGTCTCTCTGTCTCTGTCTCTCCTTGTGTGTGTGTGTGTGTGTGACTCCCCCTTCCCTCCCAGCTATTTGGATCTCTCACTCTGCCCCATGTGTGTGTGTACCTGTCTGTGTTACTTTGTTACTTTTTTTTAAAGGCTTAGAGTGGAAATTTTATGACTCACAATACAATTTGTTTTCATGCTGTTTGCTTTTACACCCAAAAGTTTTATGAACCAGCTTAGTGAGGGCAGAGCATGTCCAACAAGAATCTAGCCCCCTGCTTCTGTGTTTCCACAAGAAAATGTATGCATGAAAGCATGTTATCTGTGAGAACGTATGTATGTAATTGCTTATGTAACTACAAAAGAAAATTCAAAGTAAAATGTGATCTATAATTCCAAAATTACTTCTAAATCCAGAACATAATCCATACAAAGACCCTGTGGACCCCAGTAGATCTAACACACACTGAAACCCAGGAATGAGGAAGTAACAGATGTGGACAGCAGCCTGCCGTCTGCTGATACTCAGGAGTTTGGGTGACATTTGACAAGATGCTCACCAAGAGGGTGTCAAGGGAAAATGGAATGTTCTCTACCTTTGCAAAATGACAAATATCTTCACGAACCCGCTGTCAAACTAAGACCTTTCCTGTGATTGCAGGTTGTCTGTACGCCACAAGAAAATGTGGAGACTTCTTCCCGGTATAAGTAGTAAAACAATGGTGCAAATTAAAGCCCAATTAGGGCAGAATAACTTGTTTGTTCTTTTAGATACTTAAAGTTTCAGACAGGATGACAAGTCTTAGAGACAGTGAATGCTACTCTACTAAGAGTATATGGAGAATCAGGAACATGACACTGGGCCTATCCTGTGGGAGAGTCCTACCGTGGCTCAGCTAAGATCAGGAACATGGCACAGAGCTCATCCCAAGGGACAGGTCTGCCGTGACTCAGCTAAGTTCTCAGTCTTGCTCTAAGAATATCACCATCAGCCTTTCTCATGACTGGAAAATGCTAACCAGGGAGCCTCCACACACCTTCATGACAGGCCGGCCTCCTGAGCTATAGGCTGGCTGTAGGGAACGTGTTCAGAGCCTTCGATGACCCAGTGAGACAGAAGTTTAAGCCCTAGACAGCCAAAAACCACTTGAGAGAAAGTAGACTTGAGTAGAGGGCGAGGGCAGAGTTTCAGCTGCCTGATTAACCCAGGAACATGATGCAAAGCAATGACACGACCATCCTTGAGGGGGCTGGTGCTCCCAGAAGGGAAATGAAAATTTTTGAAGCTCAAGGGATCAGTCAAGAGGGGAGCAGGATGTTTTGTGGACAGAATACCCTAGATGTATGTTTGGTACAGCTTCTGGTTGGTTCCACCACATGTGTAACTCAGTGTCAGAGCCCATTGGAGCTCCTAGGAGCAGACTGGGGCCCTTCAGAAACTCGTTCTCATAAAATCTTAATATCCAGGTTATTCTGAATTTTCCAGACAGCTAAACTCTTTCGTGTGAATATGTGGCTAGTGTGCCTTAATGTACATTTGCCCAGGTCCAGCACATAAATTAGGCATGTACTCTGCATTTCCTTGTTGAAAAAAAGCTGGTGAAGCAATATTTGATGGTTGTGTTTTGTGAGCGAAACCACGTTCTGGGGCAAGCACTACAAAACCAATGCTCAGGTTACTTTGTAAAATACAAAACTTTAGGGTAGTATACCCTAAAGCTGTTTTCCATTGTACTGAAACTACGATGAGACTGATCACAGGATTTTGTCTACAATGAATGCACCTGGCTCTAGCCATTTTATTTGCAGGGAGACTGTAGTTACTGGAAGTTTCCTTTTCTCCAAAATAGAACTTGGCAAAAGTCAGAATTCATAAGCATTGAATTGTTCGAGGAAAACCTCAAGGGTTTCCATAGTCAGAGGGAAGCTGCAAAACAGACACCCTATTGTGATCTTCTGGGCCTCATAGAGGCATACTACGGAACCCCATGCCTATGGTGGTGTACCTCAAGGATGAACAGAATTGTGGGAAGTGCTTTGCTAGAAGGAAGGCAGAAGCAATCTCCTTGGATTCCTTTACTTACTGCCATGTTGCAAAAGATCTGCCATGGGCTTTTTTGTCAGTGGCCAACAAACCCAGTTCCAGAGTCCTCCCTTTTGTACAGCGTCAGCCCCATGCTGACCTTCTGCCTTCCGTGAGGCAGAGGAGGACTTTAGATCAAGCTGCATCATTTTGCAAGACAGCAACACTCTCCATAGGTTTACACTGCAAAGCTGCTTCATCACTTTCTCTGCCAAGATTTTAAAAATTTAACATTGTAATAGAACAATTGATTACTGCTGCACTGCTCAAACCTCCTGTCCTAGGGCCATTGGAGGTAGCAGGCCAAGTCCCCAAATCCTGGCAGACACTCACCTAGGAAGCAGGGAGAATGTAGGCTAGGGCTGGAGACCTAATGAAGGAGCTGGTCTTCATGAGACTGGTTCCACTGGGAGCAGATATTGACAGTTGGAGCTTGTGTAGAGCCCTGATGTGGCCCCCCTACGGCAAGTCTGAAGGGTCCTGAATGCCCCACTAATGAAAAATCCCTGTGTGTGCCCTGGGAGAAGCCAGCCTCTGTTGTGGGGATACAGTTGAGCAGCTTGAGACAGGGAGGACACGGCACCTGGGACCATACCTTGAGATACCAGGAGAGGATCCCTTACTAGAGTGGAGACTTCTTAACCGAGGTTGGGAGGAATGAAAAGATGCTAAAAGATGCTTTCAGAAACCTCCAAATATTTTAACTACAAAAATCAAGAATTGCTTTCATTACTGTAGCTTAAAGGATTTTTTCTGTTTTGCTTTTATTATTGTTTTATATGACCGCATATTTATTTGTGTGCATGTGCACAAGTGTACTTGTGTCCATGGAGGATAGAGGTCTCAGATAACATATTAAGCTATTGTCTGCATTACTTTTTTCAGACAAGCTCACTGGTTGGGGTAAGCTAGTTGGGCAGAAAGATAAGGAATCTGCCTGTCTCTGCTATCTTCCAAGCCATATTTAAAGTCTTCAGAGAGAAATAATCATAGGTTCACAAGGCAGCTGCAAAGCACAGTGCAGAAGGATCCCAAAAGCCTTTCTCCAGTGTTTCCCAGCTACACCTCACAGTGTTACAGATTACTCGTGCCGGAAGGAGGTTGTGGTGACACATCTACTACCTTAGGGTCCTGCCATCTTTGATGCGTGCTTGTCTCATGTCTGTGTACAGCTGTGTCTTTGAGGTGTACTCAGGGGACCACAGATGCAGGACCTCTAAACCATCTCCATCCATGGCCTCAACCACATCAACCTTCATCCCTTGAGCAGTTCTGTTATGTCCTCCTCTCCATAGTCAGAGGGAAGCTGCAAAACAGACACCCTATTGTGATCTTCTGGGCACACCACAGAACCCTACGCCTGTGGTGATGTGCCACAAGACCCCACAACCATGGTCCCAACATACCACAGGATCCTACTCCCTAGACCTTGACAGCTGCCACTGCTGCACCAATGCTTGCCTATACATGCACTGGCTCATAAACAAATAGAGTGTTTGTTAGTAAAAGAATCCAAAAGAACCAAACCCAGATAACAAGCTGCCTTAGATGATCTGTGAAACAAACCAGAGTGGGAACATACAGACACACTGATAACCATACTGACCCTGCGTCAGACACTCATCATAGTGCTTGACACAGCCGGGACTTATGGACATCCACTAACACCTCTCTATACATTGTGAGGCTTAATTTTTAAATCATAGAATCCCTGCCACTAACTTGTAGAATCTGAAGAACTTGAAAGCAGATGGTGACCATTCTGAAAGGGTGCACCGCATCTTACCAGGGAGTGGGCTGCTGTCCGTGGTCCTGCCCTTCTGTACTTCTTAACTCCTGCGCTCCTTTGCTTTGGAGCTGCTCAGAATCCTGCTGCATCTCCTCACCCAAAGACCCTGATGAACAAGAGACTTTCCATGAGGGAGGAACCAAGAGAAAACTTTACAGGAAACCAGTCCCTGCAGGTTCACAGTAGAAAAAGTGTGTTTCGAATAACCATACACAATGTTTGCTCCCGGAAATTGTCTCTTTGCTTTTCAACATTTTTCCTAAAGTCAAAATAATGACTCACCTCTGACCAGTGCTTCTGTAGATTTTCCATATGTTCCCTTTAAGACAAAAGCTCCTGAGTCCTGGTCTCTTGTACTGCCTTGTATCGAGTCCTCCACATACACACATACACCCCTCCCCGAGCCCTTGGGCAGTTCTGCTCTGTCCTCCATCTCCATAGTCGAAAGGGAGATTAAAAAACAGACACCTTATAGTGATCTTCTGGGCCTCACAGAAGCACACCACAGAGCCACAGAGGCACACCACAGAACCCCACGCCTATGGTGATGGTCATTGCCTTGCATCAAGTCCTGTGCCTCCAGTTGTCTTGTACCAAGTCCTGGTCCTTGTCTTGCCCTTGACACTGCATCATCTTAGTAAATAAAAAGGAATGACATGGGCATTGGATTCGTGTGAATGGATAAGACAGAGAAGCTCAGCTTCAGTCACTTCTAAAATGAATTCTGTGCTTGTGTGTGCATGTGTGTTCATGTGTATACATTTGTGTCCATGTGTGCATGTATGTGTATGTGTGCTTACACATAAGTGTGTGTGTGCATGTGTGCATG
Source organism: Grammomys surdaster (assembly GCF_004785775.1). NCBI lineage: Eukaryota > Metazoa > Chordata > Mammalia > Rodentia > Muridae > Grammomys > Grammomys surdaster. The sequence continues at coordinate 1,140,457 of NW_021604634.1, read as the reverse complement.
TATGTGTGTGCACATGTGTGCATGTGTGTGCACGTGTGTGTTTGCGTGTGAGTGTGTGTGTATGTGTACATGCACATGTGCACGTGTGTATCCTATACCTCACATAGTTTCCTTGGCAGCTTGTAGAACAAGTGACAAAAGTGGGAGCAGCCCCAAGCACAAGGTGACACCTGATGGCCCACTGCCCACACTGGACCCAGGGCAGATGTGAGCATAAAACTGTCAGGAGGGAAAACACCCAGAGAAATACAGCCATTTCCTATTATCTATGTTCCTTGAGCAAGCTGTTTGCCCAGTTGCCATGGCATGGGCACTGGGATTCCATAATTTTTCCCCTGCCTGCCATCCACTCATGCGACAATTGAATTTAATCAGCCCAGACGGTTGGTTGGGTTTTGTCTGCGTGGGTGGAGCAAAAACTTTTCTCACCAGCTAAACCCACAAAGTATCGAAAAGCCATAAATAACCAGTAACTTCTAAACCCTGCACCTGCCTGCTTTATTTAATCTGGGCAGCAAGGACACAGAACAGTAAACATAGAATTCTCAAGCATGGACCACCAAGGACAGGCAGTGCTGGCTGAACATATCTGTGGCAGAAAATACCCATTTGGGTGGGGAGATACTAATCCTGAACAACAGAAATATTTCTTGTCTGAACAGTAATGTCAGACAGAATGTTCCTAACAACTTTCCATCCACAAGCTACAGAGAGCAAAGACGACAGGGAAGGAAAACCCAGAGATTATCTGAACGGCTAGAGACAGCAGAGAGTTTAACAAGCAGATCATTCAAAGTAACAGGTGAGTTCTTCCTCCCAGTCTGCTTAGTCCAAGAGAGGTTAACGATACACATCAGCTAGCTGTGGATGCCGACACCCAAACTGCCATAATCTGCATACATGAAGGGAAGGCTTGACCTAGTTAAGCAATATATGCAGCTCTTCACAGAATAATTCTTACTGCTTTGAAATAGCATACGATCAAGAGGAAAGTCTTCTCAAGAATGTTTACCTGCTGATGACGTGTCATAGAAACACATTGGGCTTCTGTTTACAGTAGTAGTCATTAAAACATGGATTTTTTTCTCCATATCTTGATTCAAGATTATTGAGTTTCAAAAACCTGTTTAAAACTTACCAAGTACTTAGTGTGGCAAAGGGCTTGTAAAGTGGTTCTTCTCTGTAAAGGTAGATGCTCAGATCATAATAAATGTATTTGCTGGTTTTATTTTTCAAATTGATAAGCTTATTTCCTATCATACTAAGCCGAGTCATTTGTCTTCTCAGTGACTAGGAGAATGAGTGACTGTTTACGCTGTGTTCAGCTCAGCTGGAATGTAGGGATTACACCCAAACCACGGGGCAACCGCAAACCCTTCTCTGAAAGTGGTGCATGGCACCTACCGAAGAGAGCCCCATTTTGACATGGGGAGGCAGAAGGCACAGAAGGGACCACAGACAATGTGTGTACTCAAAGAAGAGGGAATATATATCAGAAGATGATGATGGAGAGAGACATCAGCTGAGCTGGTTCAAAGTGGTTTATCCTAGGTGGTCGTGAACTGTGCTTGGTCTCCACTGTGGTAGTGAGAGACGCAATGGGGCCTTCGGAAGGTGGGATCTTTAGAATGTGGGGCCTTGACAAGAGTGAGGTCATTAGAGAGTGAGGTCATAAGAAGGTGGATCGTGTAGGTCAGACCTCAGAATGGTGAGGCATAGAATGTGACAAGAAGGTTCATCAGCCTTGGAAGGGTTTAGGTAATTCTCCTAGGACCTGACCAGTTCTCATATGACAGTTGCTACAAATGAGCAAAGCCAGCCCCTCCCTGGTGTCTGGCTTCCTGTCTCACCATGTGATCCTTCACCAGCCCATGTTTCTGCCATGTGCATCCACCATGATATGATATGGTCTCAGGACCCTCATAGACTCACTTTGTACTCTGTGGAACTTTGGCCTCCCAGACCATGAACTACAGGAGACCTTATAAGTCACCAGTCCCCGGTGTTTTACAATGTCAATGCAAAAAAGATACAGAGAACAATTCATGGATTGTTACTTAGTAATTTAATTATGACTCAGTTTCCCTACCTTACCAAAGTTTATACCTATCCCTTTCAGCTATTCAATGTCCCCAGTTAGTTTACCATAGATGATATTAACAATTTATAAATCCTAGATTTTGAATGAAATACTGTTCAATGAATGTTTGCATAAGGAAGCAATGTATACACAGTCTTTTTTTTTGTTAGAATTCTTTTTTTTAATATAATTTATTTGTTTTTTTCAAATTGTAATTTATACTCATTCACACAGGGGTTATAAACACAGAAAGGCAGGATGTTGGGAAGGGTATGACACTGGGGGAATACAGATATCTTTCAGAACAGGGTATCGGCTGGGTAAGGGTTCAGGGGACAGGTCGCTATGGCTCTGCCTATGATTCGCTTGTCCTTATCTAAGTTGGTATTATCTGCCAAGGCTACCTATTTACAAGGTCTATGACTACTCAGGCTGGTAAATTGTCACAAAACTGCCTGTTTGCAATAGCTTATAGCCCTCTGTTTCAGTGTTTATCCACAGAGACCCAAGACTTGGTGTTAGTATACATGTATGACAGGCCTATTGCTGATTTTAGGCCTATGGCTGATTTTAGGCCTTCAGTGGTATACACAGTCTTTATAGGCACCTGTGGGTTTGAACCTCCCAGGCATCGGTTGATCTGGAGTAACAGAGGTACTTCCCAAGCTAGAATTGAATCTCAGCTCAAAGATAAACAGGTGCCTCCCCAGATACACAGGGAAAACAGTGGCCTCCCCACAATGCTACCAGGGTTAAATTAAATTTACCTGCTAATTAGAGCAAAACATACACCTGACATGTCTCTCGGATACAACCCAAGACCCTGTTCTAGAGACGACTGGAAATACCCTGCTATCCAGAGGTAACGACCAAAGGTGGATGTGTGAGACCACGAGTCCGTGCTTCAAATGTAGTGGGGGCTTCATCACTTCTGCTCTCTCGTGTACATGGATGAAAGAAATAACTTCAGTAGCAAACTAACTCTAGTACCTAATATCAGTGTATCTAGTGCACACGTGATAGTGAGGGTGCTGTGGGGTCATGCCAGGTACGCAGCAGTATGTGTGCATTACAATTTTACATTGAGTGTCCCAGCTATAACGTGTGGATTTTCAAGCAACACATTTTTGCAGGGTTTGTTTTGTTTTGTTTTGTGTTTGTTTGTTAGGTAAACTTTATCTTTTGAGTCCATTAACCACAAAAGTAGAGGAGTAAAAAGTAGGTTGATATGGAGGGAATGATAGAAAGAGGGAAAAATAGGAGGGAAGGAGCCAACACCTAGCCGAAAGCGGCTATCATCTTTACAGCCATCTCGAGCCATATACCCTGACAAGAGACTTGTTTCAACAGCCTACAACAGCTGAGCACACTCTGATAATTATCTTGATATACCCATGATTTCCTTTCAATCAAGGCCATGCAGTGGTGGGACATGACTTTAATCCCAGCACTTGAGAGACTCAAGGCGAGACTCAAGGTGAGACTTGAGGAGACATATAAAAGGAGAGACTTGAGGAAAGAACAGAGCAGACTCTGTAGACTGTCTCATCTCCAGACCAGACTCCCTGTCTTGTTTTCATTCTTCGCGTCTCCGTCCCCCCTTTCTCTCTTGCTAGGCCCTGACCCTCGGACTGGAGCAGCAGAACAGGCAGTTTCAGGAAGGATGGAGGGAGGGAAGGAGAGAAAGAAGGATGGAAGGAAGGAGGGAGGGAGGAAGGAGGGAGGAAGAGAGGGGTAGAGGGAAGCAGGGAATGAAAAAGAAGACCATGAACTGGCCCAGCACCACTGAAGATGTGCTGTCAGCTTCTGTCATGAGCATCCTTGACCTTGAGGAAGTATTAGTGTCCAGTCTTCAAAGGAAGGATTCTGAACACTCCTTGTGATCAAACAACTCTGGTAACAAGTGAAGACCTAGGGAAGGCCACATGATTGTGGTGGTTTGAGTGTTCTGAATACGAGCTTCATCACACAAATGATCTTATATTAGGCCCTGTTCAACAGTCAGTGACATATGTCCACACATTTTCAAAGTAAACATATTGAAAGAAAAAACATAAACATGGGGGTTATGAGTGTGTATGCATGTACACACATACATTTATGTATATGTACTTTCATGTATCTGTGTGAGTGTGCATGTGTGTGCGCAAGCATTTGTGTGTGTTTGGATCAACCAATAGGGTGGAGAGTGTTTGCAAGAGATATCAAGTCAAGACCTACTATCTTCCTCTCTGCCTAGAAGGAAGGGCATGAAAAGGCTATACTATGTAGCACAAAAGTATGAACAGTAGAGCAGGATTATACCAATATAAATGGTGTTACCATTTATAGCAAGGGTGTGCTCATGCAGAACAAGGGTATGACTATTAACAATGGGTAAGGACATGGGTATAAGAGCTTGCCCTTATAGAATAGTATGCCCATGTAGCTCAAAGGCATGGTCATGTAGAGCAAGAGTGTGACCCTATAGAGCAAGAGTGTGACCCTGTAGACAAGGGTATGGCCCTGTAGAGCAAGGGTATGGTCCTGTAGACAAGGGTGTGGCCCTATAGAGCAAAGGTGTGGCTCTGTAGAGCAAGGGTGTAGCCATATTCATTGAAGACATGACCATATTCAGCAAGTGTATGTTAATGTATGTCAAAGTATGACTATAGAGACCAAGGGTACTTCCTTGACAAGCAAGGGTATGGCCGTGTAGGATAAGGGTGTGGCCATAGTGAGACAGATGCATCCACACAGGGACAGAACATTGCATTAAGGATCCCTACTCCACCATTGCTGCTCTGATTACTCATGTGACTCCTTTTAGCTATACCATCTGTAGCTTGCTGCTGTCCCCAGGAACTGATGTTCCTGAATATCCCAAGATAGGAGAGGGAAAGGAGTGACTGCCTCACTAGCTCTGGAATTCCACATCTAATAGACTGGCTTTTTTGAGTCTATCAGGGAGACACTGCCCCATGTTTAGGATTTCAGTGAACACTAACTCCTAATATAAGACCTCAATATTATAATCAAATGGCAGAAATTGGAAAGTATTTTTATCTTTTCCTACCTTCTTCCTAGAGCTGACCACTGGACATGGGATGGACTTTCTGAACTTCTGCCTATGACAGGAAGATATACAACACTCCTATAAGATCCATGTCCTATACTGGAGAAGGGTGATCCTGGCCTCTGAGGGTATGGGGTTAGAGGAGTTTGAATACCCTTCTGGGACCAACTGGAGATCACTGCCACCAGATTACACCCTGTACTCACATCTGGTCCTCCAGGACTATCCACATCATCCTCAAATCTAGCATAAAATCTCTTTCTTCCAGGATTTGTTTCCTCTCCCATGTACTTCAAAACTTACTACATAAATGTTCATAACTTTTTCTCAATCTGTCTTTATCTGTTTGATTTCAAAATACAGTCATAGGTCCCCCAAACTGATCTTCTTCCCCCATACTTTCTAGTGCTCAAATTAGACACCATCGACTTGGGATATGTCACTCAGTCCAGGAGCTACAATTTAGAGACAGAAGCCTCTGGCAAAATCATTTCTCTCAGCTCTGTCTATTAGGATTGTTCAAGTAAAGATCCTGACAGACTTGGTTCTCAGACGCAGCCAGAGACCTGCACATGCACAGCAGATCTCTTTATCCCTGCAGAATCCTGCTTGGCCTCAGGTGGCCACTGGGTGCCTCGACTCATAGGCAGTCAGCGTGTCTCCTCCTCTCTCATCACACATTACCTGTGGAGTATTCGTCGTCTCCTTGTCCCTAGAACATCATCATGCAGAACTGGGCCCTGAACTTCCTCATCTTAGGTTTGATCCTTTGTGAAGACTCTTCCCACGCAACCATGGTCACCACACAGGCTAGAACTGTGACATCTGCAGGTAGGATGCCAGAGAGGTAAAGCAAGGGAGACTAGAGGGGAGGGGAAGGCAGAAAAACAAAAGAAGTAAGGGTTGCCTGGGCCCAGTTCACATGTCCGTGTGCATTCAGACCCAAGGAGACCCTTCTGTATCCCAAGGTCATTTCCTCGAACATGCCACCCACAACACTGCCACATTCATTCAATCAAGACTAACCAGTACCCACAGTTAGGGTGTGAACCCAGAAGGAGCACCCCCAGTCCCAAGCTGAACTGTAGACAGTTTGAAAACAGCCAGAAAGGTATCAGAAAATGGGTGACAGTTTCACACCACTCTGCTGTGGGTCACATCTGCTTGTAAAAATTGATATATCCTTGTGAAAGAGGAGAGAGAGAGAGAGAGAGAGAGAGAGAGAGAGAGAGAAAGTCCTTGAAGAAGGACTTCCTTTATTTTCCTCCAAATCTGTTCTGTCCTGCTTTCCTCTCTTCTGAGGCAGCTCTGGGGGTCTGTGGGTAAAGGAAGGCAACACACTGATCCACTGGCCAAGTCTCCTTGGGAGATCATAGGAATCTGTGGAGGGACGGCCCAGCCACAGGAGACGAAGGACAATGTTGTACAACTGAATGGGAAAGTCAAAGACAGCTGCACATGCCCAGGGACAAGCTGGATGTTCTGATGACGGAGAAAGGTAGGAGAAAGGTAACCATGCCCTGAAGAGAGATGCCTGGATCCCTTGTGAGACTCACTAAAAGGCACATCCACTTGCAAGCAGCCCAGGCTAGCCAGGAAGACACTATGCATCCCTCAGCCAGAGACTATTCATGTATCAGCAATCCACTGTCAAAGTTAAAGAGTTTGCCAAAGAATAATAGATGCTCTATGCATAACTAGTTCTAAACCGGGGCTATAAAAGTTCTCTATTAACATGTAAGCACTAAGACAAGTATTTTTTTTAACTTGATAAATATACATAACTTCTTTACAATGGGGCTCTTGTGTTGCTGATGAGGACTCGTAATGGAGAGTTATATTTCCAGGATTATATCTTTATTCAGTTGCAAATGATTGGGGGGGAGTTTAATACTCTGCTCCGTCTATGAATAATAGTATCATTTGAATGCGGGACACCTGGTGCAGGGGGCGGACAGTGGGGGCTCTGGGCTGACCTGGCAATCTTGCCAGCTCCACATTTTCCCAGCCTTCCTATCCGCTCCATTCAGCATCTAATTTCATTCTCTCTCAGCAAAACGCTAGACACTTGTAACTTTATTCTCCCTCTGCAAAAACTTGCTCTCTTGTAAGGAAAAAAAAAATCCTGGAAAAAAATTTCCCTTATCAATCTCTTCTTATGTGGAGTCTAGTAATTTGAAGGCTGGCTAAAGTTTCAGGAAAGACCTTCCAATTAAATACTGTAAAAAGATAAAATAACAGTGGCCTTGCTGCTGCCCAATAGCTTTATTGAAGCCCTCTTTTGTTGATTTATTGTACATTAGCCATTGAGCCGTGCAAAGAACATTACGTTTCAGAAAGAGCTATTCGTATGCGGCCGGCATCCACTCCAAAAACAATCAGGCCTGTATTGCGTTTTGCAAATTTATACCAGGATGTTGGTTTAGAGTGTTTCCCTGGAAAGGTTTGCAAGGAAGGGTCCTCTTTCACGGGCAGAGTGATTGAGGCATACAAACAAACCTTTGTTTCAAAACTCACAGATGTATGGCCCGGCTTGAGCCTTGTTTTCTCCTTTAAGAAGTATTCTCAGATTTTTGTTTTGAGCACAACACAGGATTGTACAAAAAAAGTGAAGAAGAAGAAAGAAAAGAAAGAAAAGGAAAAAAATGAAAAAGAAACAGAAAGAAAGAAAAAGCCCCACATGAGAATGAGTGTCTCCTGTAATCTTAGGCCCTTCCAGATTTTTCCCAGGCTTGGTGTTGCTTCCATAAACTTTGTGTGTCAGAGAAGTTTGGTTTTCTCCATTATCATTTGTTTGTTTGTTTTGGGTATTTTGGAAATTCAGGCATACAACAAAAGGGCTTTCTGGGTACTTCAGCTTTGAATGGCATCAGGAAACTACGTCTCAAAACTATTTGGAGGTTGCAAACCCCATAAACATACTTTTGTCACACTGGTGATCTGCCTCTTTCTTTCACTAGGCACCCAAAGTCCTTCTCCAATACAGGGAGTGTGTACCAGGCTGTGTATGTCCCAGAGCACAGAGGATAGCCACCTGACTCACCTGAAAGCGACTCCCAAGTGACAAAATATTTATACTCTAGGCCAGGCCTCTCTGGAGGCACAAACAGTGGCTTCCCTCCCCGGCAGCAGCTGAGGAACTCTTACAAGACAGGAGTCAAAGACCCAACAGAGAGCATTTGATGATAAACCGAATGATGAGAGCCATACAGAGAAAAGAGGCCACCAAGCCTCAAGCAGAAAATCTGCCCAGCCACCTCTTAAACCCTTAGCCTGCACAAAGGCCAAGCTGTTTGTCTGAGAGTCCAGGACTTGGCAAAGGAGGTAACAAATTGGCAGAGCTGAATGTGGCTATACGCACACCGTAGCTCTCAGCGGGTCGTCCGTTGCAGAAGCTCACACCACTGGGAGATGCGTTTATCACATAAACAATGGTGTGTGCAATGCTGTGTGCATTCCTGTGGGGGTGTATGGTCCCTGACGAACAAGATGTGGCATCTATTACAAAAGTGGCACATCACCCTCTAGAATATGTGCAGTATCTGGAGAGGTTTCTGGCAGGCTTGGGGAGAAGGAAATATCAATGACAATCTAGTTTGACCAAATGGAAATTGCAATGGTGATATAGCTTGCCTGGGCTAAAGTGAATTATGGACCAGTTGCACCTACGGACTAAATATGACCTTTATACACACTTCCACTTATTTATATTTTGTTGAACCATCTCAGCTCTCCTAGCAGCTTTGCTTCTGAGATTATGGAAGACTCCATTTTAGAGATGAGAAAACTAAGTCAAGAGAATTGAAATAATTTGCTCTCTCACCTTCTGGCAGAGCGAGCTCCCAGTTCAAGTCTAACCACAAATTCTACTTCTGTTCTCAACTTCACTTCCCACCAGTTCCACACTGGGTGTCCCAAGGATGAGGGGGAGGAGGGAGGCGGAATTCTCACCCAGCAGATGTTGTGAGCCCGCTGGCTACTGTTACCATTCTCTGTCCTTGCTTCTTTCCCTTCTTTGAGAAAATGATTTAATCAGCTCCTAGTTCTCCTCGGGACTGACTAATTTTGGCATCAGTCAGTCTGGGCCCCTGCTTTCATTGTTTAAAGACCATGACTAAACTGGACTGAGCCAAATTGTACTACAGTGTGAAAATTTACTGTTGCTCTCTCTTTGCCAGGCATCATCTCCAGCAACCAGCATGAACGCCCTGATCTCTCAGGATATTTCAAAGACAGTGTTAATTGCCCCAAGGGTATTAACTGGAACATAGCTTTGTGTCCCCACACCCAGAAAGTACAGTATTCACATGGCTTCTCAGGAGACAAGTATACTGTCAGCTGGGACAGAGCAGGGCCCAGTGGTCACACACTCCACTGCCCTCATCCAGCTAGACAGAGGTGATAAGTTGTCCTGAGAGGGACTTGAAAATCTCCTAGGATGCATTGATCTCTTCCAGTCTGTGGTGGACAGTGGCAGTCTTTTGTCCCCTTTGATGGAGTCTAAACAGGACAAATACACGTCCATCACGAATAAACAGAGTCCTGGGCTTTATGCGGCTTTTACAATGTCACAGAGTTCTCCGTATGTGCGGCTTGCTCAGAATACTTTTCGGAAGAGACTTGACCTTCCCAGTGGCAACAATGTAACTATCGAAGCCTATGAAGCCTACACACCCCTTCCCGGGGCCAGACAGGCTAGCGAGCCTCACTTTCTCTGCCAACTGTAATCATCTCCCTTCTACCCTTCCTAGGCTGAGACCCAGCCCTCTGATCCCAGCATCTGAGTTTGAAAGGCTGCCCCAGAATTACTGTGTCTGGAATCAAAGTCCAACACTTCTTTTCTCCAACAGGAGCTAGGACTGTATTGGAGGTGAGAAAAGCCTCCTCTTGAGTTTTTATTATACTCTTTTCAGAATGGCCTCTCTCCACACTCAGTTTCACAGCTCAACCCGTGTACATTCTAATGTCTAACGGTAGAGAACACACATAAAAACCAGAGGCCGTGAAAACTTCCCAGAATGACTCTCCCTCACACTCACAGGAAGAACCCCAAGGCTCAGGAAACCCTTCTTCTGGTGTAGTATCTGAGTTAACTTATCTCGCTTCCCACATGTAAGCCAGGAGTTTCTTATCAGATGAGTGTCCACCTTCTAACCATGAAGAATGCCTTTGAGTGACATAGAAGAATCAGGACAAGAGCAGACAGACAGTTTAGAGTGCATACTAGTTGGTTCCCTAGAGCCAACGTGTGGTTCCTGACACTTAGACTAAGAGCTGAAGATAGCTAGAACCCCAGCCCCAGAATTCCAGAGCCTTCCCCTCATCGTCTGGAATCTAGGTATGCTTGCCTCCTGCCCTACTCAGGCTTCCCCCATACACATTCCCAAGCCTCCTCCAAATCTCATTGGAACTTTCTCACCTACCTGGCATCCATCTTGGTATCCTTATTTGGGGTTTCCTCTGGTAAAATGAGTCCAAACAGTCAACTGCTATGTGACAGAAACAACTTGGAAGGACGCCCCAAAGTAATCCACTGTTTCCTAACCTCTGCCCCTGACAGTCACTCAGTCTAATGGCTGCCTTAGATCTGTCCTCTCCCACCCCACTGGCAAGTCCATGGCATCCCTTGGGGTAATTTACCCAGTGTACATTTTGGTGACACCATGGACCTAGACAGAGTCTTCCATCATAGGAAGAATACAAGACAGTGGCCCAGCCATGCCTAAAAGCCCAACCATGGCCAAGCCTTGTGTCCTGCTTATGAGGGTTCAAAAAACATGAACCTGGTCCCTCTAAGACTGCATGTGACTGAAGAACCAGGCAGTGTCCTCAAATGGAGGGACCAAAAGGGCAGCTGTAAGGACTCAGAAAACATTCCCTTGGCCTGCTGCTAGGCTGGCTGGATTCTCTTCTACCCTCCCTCCAAGAGCACCAAGGATAGCATCATCTTTACTGAACATCCTGGCTTCGGTTCTGCCAAACATGATGAACACACCCAAATGTGAAATTAGAGACCAGCAAAGAAGGGAAGTCCAAGGCCTCTAATGGCTGGCCAGAGATCTGAGACCCAAGGACAACTCTCTTCAAATCTTACCTATGGAAACATGATAAAGATAGACTGTTTCTTCACGTGGAAATGGCCATTGTCCCTGTCCAGTCTAGACATCCCACTGAGATGTGAAATGACATAACCCAGAAGCCAGTTCACAATTGACAGACAGCTCTGGACACTCATGGGTGGACAGAGTGACATAAAGAACACCCTCAGCTATGGAGACAGAGGTACCCCTGAGGAAAGGGCCTGGGCCTGCCTCACAGCATAGGTGGCCTTGCTGCTCCCTCTCAGGCCAGTGGGAGCTACCACCACCTAGGCCTAGCATCACTGTGGCCATTACTCTGGATGTCTGTGAAGGAGGTACATCCAGGATTGCTCTCATAAAGTGGCCCTGTGATACCATAGGCTTCCAGGATGCAGTAAGAGGATGATAGACAGCCACTAACCTCTTTGCCAGACGGTGCTACTTCTCTGAATGAAGGTGCTGTATGAGGCTATCAACATCCCAAAACGAGTTATTGGCTTCTGTCCTTGCTGCCTGTATTGTAGCCGTTTCTAGCCCTGGGGAATTATTTTTTTCCAGTTGGCACCTATGATTAAGAGGCCATCAATAAATATCTTTCTCCTGAGGAATGTGTTCACCGGACCCCTGCAATAAGAAACGTCCTGGAACCTGACTGGGAGTCGCAGACAAAAGAACTTCATGGCTCACAGTGGGCAGAATGGTGACCTAGCAGTCACTAGGATAGGCCAACCACCAAGGACCAGCCAAAGGGCAGATCCTGGTTCACTGAGACATAACAGAGGGACTGCCCAAAGGCTTTCCTGTGGATCTCAGATGGCACCCTATCCCAAAGGTTGAGACTCATATCTGTGTAGGGCAACCAGAGAAGTATGCATATGTAAATAAAGGGTTACAACATTAGTGAGAGGGACCCTTTCCTGGGGCAGGCAAGAGAGACTCGGCGGCCTCATGCAAACTTATATAACAAGTTCTGAGAAAGAAACAGCGCCCATTCCCTCCACTGCCAAGAACACCACGGTCTTCCAAAGCCTGGGTCCCTGGTCCTTTGGAGACCTTGCTCCACCATCCAGGGAGTCAAAGCGTAGGGCGGAACTGAACATCATTGTGCTGTAAGATCAATTGGAACCAACCCTTCTAGAGGCGTTGAGGTGACAATAATGACCTTGCTGGGTTTGCTGAATTTACAATTTATAAATCTATTTGCAGAAGCAAGCAACCTCATCTCCTAGATAGATCCTCTCCTTTCCATCTGTCATACAGGGCTGGCCCAAGCCGCCTGCCCCACTTCAGGCTGTGCCTTCACTGCCTCCCAGGTGCCTCACACAGCTTTTAGCTACAATCTCTCACTTCCCTGCAGGCTCCCAATCTGCCATGTATCAGAAACCCTGACAAGTGACTGTTAGACACCCCAAATCACACATACGCAGAGTTGAACTCAGGGTCTCTCTATAGAGAGCCAAGTCACCGTTTCCCATCTCTGTCCACCTCAGCACAAATGTCCCATCCGGATGTTGGTGACTGTGACCTGGAACCCTCTTTTCTTTTCTGCTACTGGGATGGTGCTCGCCAGCCTCATCAGTCACCACTTTCTTCTCATAACAGACTCCAAACACAGTGACCTTGCTCAATCCAGCACCTTGAAGAGCTTCTCTTGCCCCAGGAGCCAGGTCATTACTCAGATGCTGCAGCGGTGAGCAGAGCTGGCCTCCTGCCCTGGTCTCCTTTCTGCTCTGATTTTGTTGTAGGCTGCTGTGGACTGTCCTACCACCAAGTAAGGGCTTTATCACACAGGGCACAGCACCTGTCTCTCCTTCCTCTAGCATCTGTGAATCCTCTGATCTAGCTGAATCCCAGTGAATCCAGCTTCCAATACCAACTGACATTGAGCCCAAGGAACCCACACAAGCTCAGCCCCTTCACTTATTTTCCTGGTTCATTTCAGTGGCAGCTTTGTCATTATTCACTGACTGTCCGTCTTCCCTGCTGGGATATAAGCTCTAGAAAGATACAGACACAATTTCCCAGCTTCCAGAATAGCATCCCCCATTTCCAGGAGCTCATACATGTTGCGAATGGAGAAAAAAGGAAAAGATGGAGGGGTGGGTGGGTAGGTGGATTGGTGGATGAATGGAGGATAGTGGATGGTGAGGAAGGATAGAGACATGGGTAGGTGAAGGCAGGTTCATTAATGAGGTAAAAGTAGGAGGTTTAAAGAGTAGAAGGAAAGAGCCCTTGAAGAGAGAAGGAACAAATGAAGAGAGAGAAGAAGGGAAGGAAGGAGGGAGGGGAAGAGGAAGGGAGGGAGAGGGAGGAAGGAAGTGAGGAAGGGAGGGAAAGAGGGAGGGAGGGAGGGAGGGAGGGAGGGAGGGAGGGAGGGAAGGAAGGAAGAAGAAAGGAAGGAAGGGAGGGAGGAAGGAAGGAAGGATCCAGGAGGAGGAAGGGAGAAAAGAAGGAAGGAGGGGCAGGGAATGAATGAAAGAGGGATGGGGAGGGAAAGAGAGGGAGTGAGGAAGGGAAGGAGGGAAGAAAGAAAGGAAGGAGATAAGGAAAGAAAAGGGAGGGAGGGAGAAAAGAAGGAAGGAAGGGAAGAAATGAGGGAGGGAAGGAGGGAGGGAGGGAGGAAAGGAGGAAGGAAGGAAGGAAGGAAGGAAGGAAGGAAGGAAGGAAGGAAGGAAGGAAAAGAAGGAGAGGAAGGAAGAGTGAGGGAGATTGGTCCTACCTGTAATGTTTTTTTTCTTTACCATCATGGTTGACATTAGGCAGCTGTCTAATTTTCAACATTTTATAATTTATCAAAAAGGTCAATTTTACCATTTTTAGAACCAGAGATTATCTGACCTGTATGGTTCTTGCTGCTAACTAGTGGTGAAGTCTGTTTATCTGATACCTTTCCTGGGTGAACCTGGGCAAACCAAAGGAAGATATAGATGCACTGATGGGGAAACGCTTCTGGCTTGAGCATTTGTATCAGTGATTGTTATTATTATTTTTTTTTTGCTTTTTAAAAACTTAATTATTAGTTTTGGAATAGTGATGGTATTCCCCCAAATACTTTACAAATCACCAGTCTTCATTATCCCCAAAGACTCTTGATGGGGAATCCAGACTCAGGCATAGGAAGTTGGCCCCCAGTAGCCTCCATAGCATCTGATTATCAAAGAGAAGTTGGGGTAGCCAGGAGCTACTCCACCAGCTCCAATCTCACTGTCTGCTTCCTCCCTGCAGACTAATTATGTCCCTACAGCTATGCCAAGCTCAAGAACTGTGTCTATTTAGCCCAAGATCAATTTTGCAATTATTTCCCAGCCACAGAAAGTGCAAAGGTCCCTACTGAACCATATCAGGTATCTGGTCACTTCACTTTCACATAGCCTGTGGCCACCATAGCTACCAGGAGTCAGTACCACATAGGCAATCTTTGTACAAAGAAGCTAGCCAGACCAAGACATATATATGATACATTGGGTCCCCTGGAAATCATCAGAGAAAAAGAAAGCTCTCTATTGTTCCCTTGGGTTGAAATCTTTAAGAATTTATTGCCCAAACCATAACCAACAACCTCCAACAGCCACTGTGTCCATCGATGGCACCTTTTGTCCAGAAAGACTGAGGCTGCCGAGGACATTAGAAGCCACAAAGAACTCATCTTGATAGGCTGACCAACAAATGCTCAAGTGGGTCTGTCACTAGTTGTAGATTTTACCCTTCTGAATTCCCTAATTGTCCTATAAATGCAGCCAAGCAATTTGACTTCCCCGTACTCTGGCACCAAGCTTCCAGAAATTGCCCGCTGGTAAAATCCCTGCTGAAGATCATTCTCTGAAGCGGGCCTGGTACACATACACTCTGTCAGAGACCAGACTCGGCAATCTGGCCACATCGAAGCAGTAGAGATTACGTGCCCAGTGAAAGACAACAGGGGATGATCCTACACAGTATGTGGACACAAATGTATGACCCTCTCCCAACTCTCCCCAACATGGGCCTTACTAGTGGCTGCAACTACAGTGGCTTGGTTACTGTTAGGACAGAGGCCCATAGTGTGGCTTTTGTTTGTTTTTTGTCTTTTTTTAAACTGTGGTAAAATACACATACCGTGAATTTCTCCCACTTTGATCATTTTTAAATGCACCGTGTTCTAGGTTTTTGCACAGTTCTGTGTAGCCAGGACCACTCTTCATCTCTATCTAGCACCTGTCATCCCCCAACAAGGATACTCTGTATCCATGAAACATTGATCCTCAGCCCCAGTCCCACTGTTACACTGTGACCCTAGGATTGAACCTGGAACCTCACGTGAATGGCACCTTGGGGCCCTCGCCCACTGCATGGCAAGACATCTCCAGTACATAGAGCCTGTGTTCAGTCTTTGGGCTCTCCGTCCCACCTCTCCTCTACCAGGGTATGTACCCTGCAGGCTCCATTCTACTGTCTGCTCAGGATTCCACCTGCTGAGATCCATCAGGGAATGTTCTCATCAGTGCTGGGGGGAAGGAAACAAGACAAGCCCATGTTTCCTCAGAGCTGCTCAGTCATCTCTAGACCCAACTATTATCCTCCATGTATTCTTATCACTGTTTGCCTTTTATCTGTCCTTCATCTAGATACCTATCAACCTACCTATAATTTATCATCTACTACTATCTATCTATCTACCTATCTATCGTCTATCTACCTAGCTCCCATTGGTTCTTTATAACTTTAGAAACTAGACTTTTCATACTAACTTCTCAACTGGCTCCATGATGTGCCTCTTATCAAACCTTCCCTTGTCACTCTGAAAAGCCTTAGAGCTCTGTGATCTAATTCTAGTGTCCTCCCAGATATAAGTGCCTATCTGAGTCCTTCACTGTATCCTGCCTCTCCCTACTTAGGAGAGAAAGCCAAACATGGTGCTTCTTTGACAGTGTTTTGGTTGACTTTGTGGGTCACAGCATTGCTTCCCCCATAAGAGGGAGTGTACACTGTTGGGGGCTGTAAGTCACCTTGGAAATCAATCTATAAGGATCTCCAAAAGCTATAAATAGAGCTGCACATGACACTGCTATATGCCTTCTAGGGATATACTCCACCATAGGGGTACCCTATATCCACTGCTGCTTTCTTCTTACTAGGTAGCAAATGGAAGCTAGGTGAACACCAATCCATGAGTGGGTAAGAAAGGTGTGGAGTTGCAGAGTAGAATATTACTCAATGATAAAGAAAACCACAACCATAAAATTCACACATAAATTGCTAAAACTGATGGTACTGGGAAAACCATACTGAGTAGCCTGACTCAGTCCCAAAAATATAAACACCCTGAGTTTTCTCTTCTATGTGAATCCTAGCTTCAAAACTTGTTTTGTGTGCTTCATGTGGAGCCCAGGTAGAAGCCAGAAAACAAGAAGGGGCATCTTGGGAAAAGAACATTAAGGAGAAATGGTAGATTGTATGTAAAATGAAAGAAGAGAGATGGAATACTGGGGGGTGAGAAGGATGAAGGGAGGAGAGAGGCATTGGTGTGTGGGAATATGAAGAGGTAGAGACAGGATTAACCAAAAGGAAGGGTACATAAAGAGCCACGTAAAAGCCAACTACCTTACAACACAGTGTGATACACTGTACAGTTCATAGAACACACTTGAATAAGGTTATTAACATAATTTCAAGGTACAACTTAAAAACATGAGAAGGATTTGAATGGAATCACCATGCATGAGCATCCAATGTTGCTCCCAGAGGACATATCATAGTAAATGAAAACCACAACCTACTGCATGAGTGATTAGCCAGGGAGGGCTCCAAAGTAGCCCAGGCTATTCCCACCATCCTTGGTTACCCTCCATAAATACATGCCAAAAATATATTGCTGAAGACATCATGCTTTTGCTACAAGACATAGAAAAACTGGCTAGGAAGCTTTTTTTTTCTCCCTGCTGTCTGGCTTTCATGACACTGGATGGTACCACTCAGGCTGTAAGGGAGAAAGAGACCTCAGTTGTCTTACTCAATGCTGTAAGACTGACCTGATGTACAAGATGTGCTCACTAGTGCACTAGTCGTGTATGTGTTACAGGATAACTAAGTTATCATTGGATGTGAGGCCATCTTCGGAATACCATGACTAGCACTATAACCTTGCTCAAAGGCCCATGGCCAGAGGGGTTAGATAGAACTACTATCTTTGTCAGGGTTTCTATTCCTGCACAAACATCATGACCAAGAAGCAAGTTGGAGAGGAAAGGGTTTATTCAGCTTACACTTCCACATTGCTGTTCATCACCAAAGGAAGTCAGGACTGAAACTCAAGCAGGTCAGGAAGCAGGAGCTGATGCAGAGGCCATGGAGGGATGTTACTTACTGGCTTGCTTCCCCTGGCTTACTTAGCTTGCTTTTTTATAGAACCCAAGACTACCAGCCCAGGGATAGCACCACCCACAATGGGCCCTCCAACCTTTGATCACTAATTGAGAAAATGCCTTACAGCTGGATCTCATGGAGGCATTTCCTCAAGGGAGGCTCCTTTCTCTGTGATAACTCCAGCTTGTGTCAAGTTGACACAAAAAATCAACTGCTATTGTTTTTCACTAAATGTCCACACTGTCAATGAACTTTCTAAATACTTATGTTTATACCCATACATCTGTACTGCTCTCAACCTAGGTTGGAGAAGCTTCTGTCTGCAGAGGGAAGCATTCAACAGGAAGAGTCCTGCAGTTCAAGCACTGTTGTGCCGACTAGGCAGGCACTTAGACCCTCATGATTATTTTATTTTCTTCTCATTGTTATAACCTTTTAAACCAATAATCCCAAAAGAGTGGGAGAAGCACATTCTAATGTTTATTCACATGTATGTAGAAAATCATGTAAGACACAGAGAATGGGAAGGACTGCTGGGGACTTCTAGAAATGACATGGCTGTCACACTTACAGTGTCATAGCTGCTATGATTACCTGCACAAGACCTATAAAACTCCAAGACAGAGGGGGAAATAATCTCCAAGCCCCATCCCTTCCCAGAAGACATTCACAGTCAATAGTTGCTGGCAAAGGCAGAATCACTCTTTTTGGAGGGGTCTGAAGGATTCCCACACTCGAGTGGGTAACCCACATGCATGTACATGTGCACGTACATCTCTAACTGGACTTAGTGAGTTATTTTTTAAAAGACATGAAGTTGCAAGGGAGATACAGTACAAGGTATAGGAAGGAATTGCAGACTGGAAAGACATGGTGGTAGATATGATTACATTTTTGTTGTATATGTGTATAGAATTCTCAAGAATGAAAACAATTTTTAAGGGGTGATGGCAAACCTGGGTATCCTAGAACCATTCTTAGCACCACATAAAGCTATATAAACTCTCAAAGATAGACCCCTCAATGCTGTCCAATGTCTTGTTGATGAAGGTGCCTACACAGAGTCCCTTGTCATTGCAACTTACATTCGTGTTGAAGTTCATATAGAGTGCCAGAGAAGGTATGTGAGTTGTATATTGAAGCAAAATGGTTTGAGGAAAACTCAGCATAGTTTTCCCTTTTCCCAGAAGCCTCTTTTCAGCAAAACATTGTCCCCATGCTCCATAGCTACTACCATCTGGCAGGCCCAGTCTGGTTGTGGAGTCCAGCATTCTGCAGGTTTGGTCTGGATTGGCCATATGAGTTTAACTGAAAACTAGGATCTATAACCTTTGAAACCAATAATCCTACAAGAGCAGGAGAAGCACATTCTAATGTTTATTCACATGTATGTAAAGCTAGGATCCTGAAAGCCCAGTGTGACCCCCAAGTCTCAAAGCCAGGATTCGTGGACTGCAGGTGTGCAGTCTTCCTATACACCAGAAACCTCCAAACTTCCCTGTAAACAAAGCAGCAAAGGGTTAGCAAGATGGCAAAGTGACAAGATTTATCCCATGTCCCTTACGAGATGCATAAGCAGGAAGAGAGGTCTGTTCCGCATCCTTCCACATGACACTGGGATCTAGAAACCGCAACAGTGACAAGGGCACTAGCATTTCACCTGACACAGTGAAGCTCCGCCCACACTCAGAAGGTTGCTATTCAAAACAGGTTCAGATTAATAAGGGGAAATAAACAGAATATACAGCACATTGAACAAAACAAGAGAAGAACAGGTTTCCAGAAATGTTGAAGAGCCCACGTATGTGTGACCCATCCCCACTTTTTTGTGCCCCCACCCAGACACAACTTGGCAACAGATACCGAGTCTTGCCCACACAGGAAGGCTGGAGACACACCTATATACCCAGACTCTCTGTGCTGTTTAGTCCCAAACTCAATCTACAACAAACAGCCAACATGAAAATAAAATTTAATTTCTTCTGGTAACTTAGCAAGGCCCAGAAAAAACACCTCTCAAAAAAACAAAAACAAAAAAAAACAAAACAAAAAACAAAGCAACAACAAAAAACCACCAACAGCAAAAAACAAACAACAGCACTAATTCCGTTCAGTTTCCACACCCCATGGCAGACCTAACTCATCAATTGCTCAATGCTCAGCTGCCTCCTTCACACCACCCTTGGATGCTGTGGTGGCTTGAATAGGAAAGACCCCCATAGGCTCATACATTTGAGTGCTTGGTCATTAGGGAGTGACAGTACTTGAAAGAGATCAGGAGGCATGGCCTTATTGGAGGAAGTATGTCACTTGGAGGGGGGGTGGCTTTGGAGTTTCAAATGCTCTATCCAGACCCAGTGTCTCTCTCTTCCTGCTGCCTGCTGATCATGCTTTATAAGAGTTACCATAGTCACGGTGTCTCTTCACAGCAATAGGACACTGACTACGACAGATGCTAACAAATAGAGCAGCTACTGATTCCAGGATCAGTCACAGAGAAATCCTGCCATCCTGCAGGTCTTCACAGTCACAGCCTCCACAGGCTTCCCCACAGTGGCAGCACCGCCAACCACTCTGATGGCACTCATGAAATGCTCATTATTCTCCTAGTACCAGTTTATACCCTTGGAACACTTCCCTAAAACTTAAAGGGATCTTGACTGTGCCTGTGTACCTGTGAGCAAATATCAGAATATGCTTCTCCTGAGATTTTAGGGTCATTGGCCTGAAGGGTCATAATAAATGAGCAATAAGTTCTAAAATTCTATGACGATCTGAGAAGGCAGTCAACAGGCATCTGCCCTGTCAGTTTCCCAGGCCAGAATCTTCAGGAAAACCTTAATTCTGGCATCCAGCCTCTACCCATCTTCCATGACCATTTACCCTCATCCTCTGGTATCTAGTGAAACTCTTTATCCCAAAAGGCCTTTTCATCATAACAAAAAAGGAAAGGCCCCTTCTGTACGTCCCAGGCTGCCACTGCTTATGTACATAATAGGAGATACAGTGCTCACTCTTACTGTGATAAAATCCCTGACAACTTCAGGATGGATGGATTTAATTTGGCTCACAGTTAAACAGAACACAGTCCATCACGCAGAAGTCATGGGGGCAGGTGAAGCTAGAGGCAGTCAGTCATCACTGCAACAGCAGAGGTAGCAAAGAATGATACTTGTTGGTGTCAAGTTTCCCCATTTTCAGCAGTCCAGATACCCAGCCCAGAGAGTGGTGCCATCTACAGTTAAGGTGG
Organism: Grammomys surdaster; assembly: GCF_004785775.1. NCBI lineage: Eukaryota > Metazoa > Chordata > Mammalia > Rodentia > Muridae > Grammomys > Grammomys surdaster. The sequence continues at coordinate 1,119,650 of NW_021604634.1, read as the reverse complement.
GTATTTCCACTCAACTAATTTAATCTAACTAAACCCTCATAGACATGTCAGAAAATTTGTCCCCAAGATTATTCTGGATCCTGTCAATTTGTCAATCAATATTATCTATCACAAAACCCATAACTATAAGACAACCTGGAGATGAGGGAATCTTGCCAGCTGCAGATCACTTCTAAGTGCACATAAAGTATGTGTAGTCAGTGATGCTGCAATAGCATTCTTGTCTCAGCCACCGTCAGTCATTCCTGGAGACACACATTTCACAGATGGAGCGAAAAACAGTGTGAAGATGTTTCCTTCTCCTCCTGAGATGCCTCACTAACTGGACGCTGGTTAGTCCGTGGCTTGTTTCAGAGAACACAGAGAAGCACCACCGCCACCTCCTCTTCATCCAAGGAGAAGCCCACCTGCAGGAGAGCCTTTGTCTTTAACAGTGAATGTGACATCCACACAGCCCAGCCAGGACTGCGGCAGTCAGCAGCCCTTGAGAGTGCCGCTCCTCAGCAGATCCTCTTCAGCCTATCCTCCGTCTCAACTAAACAGATGACGGTGAAATCAAAGCCAGGATCATGTTCAGAAGACTCAGCGTGGAGGCCAGGAAGCACCATATCCATATCTGCTTCAGTGTGTTTCATGAGGGTGAGGAAGAGGCTGGCTCAGACCTGCTGTATCAACAACCCAAAAGATAGATGGAAGGATGCCCTCTAACACTTCCTGAAGTCTCCTTAAAGCTGCTGATGGCACTGCTCCCTGGTACTCACTCTTGGCATGACCTTCTGCCCCCTCAAACAAAATTCCTGGCACCATGTTACTAGAGGGTACAGCAGGGTCTCAAGGAAGCATGTGCATTCAACATGACTGATTACCAGGGTCCGAGCAGTTGTGGAAGCTATGTTTGTTCCCTTCTGCTGTACTAAGTGTTCCACAGTTTAAGCCACAAGCACACCTTCTTGGGGGCTCTGGCAATCAGAGGTCAGAAATCTACTTCACTGGACCCGAGCAGTGCCAAGGTTCTGTTCCCTATAGGAAACGTCTGTTATCCTCTTGCTCCTGACTTAGGACATGTAACTACAGAACTCTAGACTTACAAGAAGAGCATTTTGACCAAGCATAGCAAGCTTAGAAAGGAAAAATATAAAATATATGGTTGAATTATTAAAGGGCACCAGGAAGTGAAGTGGAGCTTAAACCTGTGTTCTAGGAGATAGCAGATTAAGGGAATGAGACTTTGGGACAAAATCCTACCCTGCTAAGTTTAGATCTAGGAATAGTGGTACACAGCTTTAATCCCAGGAGACAAAGCCAAGCAGATCTCTGAGTTCAAGGCCAGCCAGGACAGAACAAGTTCTAGGTGAGGAAAAGCTTAAATCCAGGTGTGCTGGTATGCACCTTTAATCCCAGGAGACGGGCATACAGATCTCTAAATTCAAGGCCAATCTACAGAGCAAGTTCCAGGACAGCCAAGCTTAGGCAGTGAGGGAGTTGGAAAACAGAAAGTTAATGATATTTATGTTCCAACTCCTACAAGCAATAGAACCATGTGGCTTTATAGTCAAGAGGAGAAGGAGACTACTGGGACAATTGATGGTGGCTATCTGGAGCTAAGAAATTAGCGTTGATTAAAGAGACCAGCATCACTGAGGTGAAATCTTCTGTTTTCTGAGAGCACAAAGAAGCTGTGTTCCCAAGATAGACAAGGCTGTACCTCCTGCAGGAGCTGTACTTGGTAATGTGTAAGAGTCACCCAGGTGGTACTGGTTTTGAAGGCATGAAGGGGTCATGAAGAGTAGCTGAGGCTTGGCACTGTGAGAGGCTGGGGAAGACCATTGGTGAAGGTGGAGCTTCAGTTGCAGTTGATGTCCCAGGACTGAAGGGGTCATGCAAAGGAGTTGAGGCTTGGCACCATGAAGAGAGCCTGTGAGAGGCTATTGGTGAAGCCCAGTTACAGCGGAAGAACCCAGTATATTGGATATTTCAGTACCAGGAATGATCACCAAGAACAGCAGCAGCAGTGGAGTGGATCAACCTGAGCTTAGATCACTACAGAGGGCAGAGCTGGAGAAGTGACGCTAACCCTTTGGAGGATCCCAGAAGATCATGTGTGGATACTAAACATTGGAGCAAGAAACTGTCACATTGAAGTTGTCTTGAAGATTCGAAGATGTTCAAGATGCTACAACTGTGGGTTATCTGCTGAGGAAAGCGGCTAACAGGGAGTGGAACTAGCCTAGGAGAAAAAAGTTTGTTGCACTCAACAAAGATAAGATGAAAACAAAGTTGGAGATCTGTAGACTGTTTTGACACCAGCCTTGGAGATGCGAAGTTTGGAGTTTGCCCAACTGGTTTCCTGTCTTGATTTGGGGATTACGGTTAAGCGATTGGATGAATCTCAGAAGAGACCTTGAACTTTGAACTTTTAACTGGAAGTTGGACTAAATGTATTTTAAATGATGCTATATTTAGATATGGCCTCCATAAACTCACATGTTTGAAGAAGTCTATGGGGGAGGCAGGAAGGAGTGGAATGTGATGGTTTGTACATGCTTGACCAGGAAGTGGCACTATCAGGAGGTGTGGCCTTATTGGACAACTATGGGGTTGGGCTTTAAGACCCTATCTCTAGCTGCCTGGAAGGAAATATTCTGCTAGCAGCCTTCAGATGAATATATAGAACTCTCAGCTCCTCCTGCACCATGCCTGCCTGGATGCTGTCATGTTCCCACCTTGATGATAATGGACTGAACTTCTGAACCTATAAGCCAGCCCCAATTAAATGTTGTTGTTGTAAAAGTTGCCTTGGTCATGGTGTCTGTTCATAGCAGTAAAACCCTAAGACAGGGGGAAACAGAGGTGAAGGAGAAAGTCTATATAGAAAGATATCCCAAAAAGGCATTGAAGGTGGACCTGTGAGCTGAATCCTGAGAGGTAGGCTGTGGAGCCCTGCCTGAGAACACACTACAGAAAAGAGGAAGCAGCAGGAGGGGTTGGGTGTGTCTGTGATGAACTGAGGCCCACCTGGCTTCATGTCTGGCCTCCTATGCATTCTCGAAGTGAGAGACTTCAGGAAAGGATGCTCTAGAATATGAGGGTGGAATTCCTCATGGTCCTTTATCATGTAAGTACCTTAGCCCAACAGTATCTGCCCTTTATTGGACCAGCTAGAGGCATCAGCCTCAAGAAAAGTTGAAAGTTCTTCTGGAAGAGAAGGAATGAGTTTGGTTCCATCAATTCACACCTGCCAGGTCCTGGGCTGTTTTCATCCAGTAGAAAAAGTCCACACACACTGAAGAAGTGCTACTCAGCTCGCCTGCAGCTTCCCTCACACAGCCAGGTACCACTATGGAGAAGAGAGCCCACCAGGTCATGCCTCTAACTCCTGGACATCAGGGACAAGGCCTTTGCTTTTCTGTCCCTCAACACCACCATGTGCCCCAGAAGACACCTCACAGGTTCATTTTAAACTTGGTCAGAAAGGTCCACTTTTCCCGTGCGACACAAGCCAGCTAATGGTTTTAGACAAGCATGTGAAATTATGGCCCCTGAGGTCCACAATTTCATCAGGTCACACACACAGGTAGGGCTTGAGATCAGTCTGAACAATCAATGTGAAAAGAAGGGCAAAGTATACCTATGTGCTGGGGCGAACTGGATAGCAACCTTCACTTCTCTGGTAAGCCATCTCGGGCTGGCGAGCCTCCTTCCCCTGTGGAGCCCTCTGGCAACTGGGTTGTGATATTTGGCAGTCACAGATTTTTCTCTCTTTTTGCCATTACTAATCTTCCGTTATGTAGCATTAGTGCACAATGTGTCTGCCCTCCTCACTGTGTTCTGCAATTAGTCTCTGAGTGACCAGTGTTAATAACACTGACATTAGCCACGTTCTTCTGAGCCCTGGGCTGCAGTACTGCCTGACTCGGTGCTGTTTGGAATAAAGGGCCTGGATCCTCGTAAATGGAGCAAACAGAGCCCAAGGTAGAAATTCAGCGATAGGTTTCTTATCCCTAACACCCCCACTGCCTTTGAAACTCAGCTAAACAGCTTCTACCATGCTGAGTACTGTGGATGGGCATATTATATTTTTCTCCTCTGTGAGAAATTTGCAAAACCTAGTTGAGTCTTTGATATATAGGATATGAGCCTAATAAATATTACCTGAAATTGATTATCCTATGAATCGACTGAAAGGAACAAGAGAGTGATTGTTAATGCATTATTAGCTGCTGGCAAAATACTATATTTTACATTTTACTGCACAGATTATATATCTTGGCGCACACATTTATACTGCATGATTTTTTTGCCAACATGGTAGCCATTTTCAGGGGCTTTCAAAGGCTGTTTCCCAGAATCTCAAAGCAAAATAAATTACATTTATAAAACAGGTACAGAATGATGCTCTCCAGATCAACAAAGATTGTCATGGCAAGACTTGACATCCACTATCACAGGCTCCTGTCTTTCACTATTCGCTACCTCAGAAGGTAGAGATTTTTAAATGTCATTTCCAACATTTCTAATGATTCACACATTCTCCTGGGCAAAGAATTTTGTCTTCTAAGTAAGATTCACAGAGAACAAGAAGTATATGGCTAAAAAGAGTCACCAGGAAGCTCCAGGGAAAGAGGACATCATTTAAGTCTGAGGCTGTGCAAGCGAATTCATGGCTCAAAGAATACACACATGTTGTACACATGTCAGGCCCCCCGGTCCTAGTTACTCTTTTCTTTCACACATGTTGAACCTGGCCTTCCTGCAGGCCTGCCTGGCTCCTGACCTCAGGAGGAAGCAACTCTGTCCCACTACTGTCCTTGAGCACACCAAGATTTCTAGGTGGCACTAAGAACCACCCTGCTGGCTGCATCCTTGTCTTTGGTAAGACACCTCTGATACCCACTGAAGTATTCTTTTCAAATGCATTCACCGAAGTCTTGCACTCATGTCCCAGGCTCCAGAAATGTGCCAGGCTCCATTGCAGCATCCCTTCTATCTACTATGTTCATCTTGACTCTCCTTGTAGGATTTTCTCCAAATCTGAGAGCCTGGCTGATGGACAGCTGTCTCTTTTTTCAGAATTTTTTATGTGCAAATAATTTTCCTGACCTATATGTATGTATGCATGTGCAACCTCCTGCCTGCATAGGGAAGAAGTGGGCATTCAACCTCCAAAACTATCTGTGTCCTATCTGTATCTGTAAGCTGTCATTTGGTTGCTGGAACCCTAACTTGGGTCCTCTGCAAGTGTTCTTAACCACTGAACCATCTCTCTAGTTCCAACAGAAAGCTGCCTTGGTTGGCAATGCTGGCCTGCTAGCAGAAATTCCCAGCACCTCACAGCCCAGTGTCTATGACTGCTATGACACATCATGGCACCTTCTCCTCTGTGAAGTCTCTGTCTCGCTGTCAGTGTCACCCTGGCTGCAGAGGTACACAAAGAGCACTGAGTTAGGCTTCACCCTACAACTGCCACTTTAGTGGGTGTCACCAAGTCACCAGAGAAATGATGAAGAGCCCAGAGGCTTTCTGAGTGTTATCCTTGGTCCTTGCAGAGCCATGGAGTAGGCTTTGTGGGTATTCTCATCTTTTCATACACAGCACTAGTCAGACCTACCCAGGATTACCCAGGCAAGGGGTACCTGACACCAAAGCCAAGAGGGCTCAGACCCTGATCCAGAAGAGTCCCTTGTACTTTAGAAGAGTCACCTTGCATACATGGTCAGCCCCCTGCCCATGGTCAACATCTATGTGCTTGGTCAGCATCCATGTGCTTGGTCAGCACCCATGTCCACAGTCAGCACCCATGTCCACAGTCAGCACCCATGTCCACAGTCAGCACCCATGTCCACAGTCAGCACCCATGTCTATGGTCAACACCCATGTGCTTGGTCAATATCCATATCCAGGGTCAGCACTTGCATCTGTAGTCAGCACACATCTCCATGGTCAGCTCCTGTGTCCAGGCTCAGCACCCATTCCCTGATGGTCATCACTAGATGCTCTGTCAGCACTAGGTCTCTGCTGCTTATCCTTTGATGCTCAGTAGCCATCAGCGCTTCTAGAAACAGAAGGTCCCCACAAGTACAGAAACTTTTCGCCTCAATATTTTCAGCCTAGATTACTGTTAGCATATACCAAAAAAAAAAATTAAAAAAACAAAAAAGCCAGCTTGCTGTGAGCACCTTTTGTGAGAGTTCCGTTTGAGCAGATTCCAAATATATTTTAAACCCAAATTCCATGCATTTTACAAATTGCTTTTTGTTGTTGTTGATGTGTGTGCTTTCTTAATTTCTGGTAATGCTCAAGCGTGTGGTCCCTTCTGTATGGTTTTCCTAAGTCTTGATCCTTTCTGCTGCCAGAAATTAAAACAAAAAGTCCGTAAGGCTCCTTGTTCTGACGCCCGAGGTCTCCTAAAGAAAGCCATTGTTAGCTGCAAATTACACTCAATAACTCGCTTGGTATGGGCTTTTCTCTAAATTCTAATTATTAATAATTACCCTAAAGTTTTGGAGCTGAGTGTAAAAGGAAATATTCTTGTTCCTACACAGCTAAAGTCCATGGCCCCTTTCCCATTCTGCCTCCAGTGGACCCTCCTGAGGAACAGAGTGGGGGAAGAGAGTAGGCAGTTGACCTTGTATGAAATAAATATGCTCATGGAATACAGCACCAAATACGTGTTCATTTTAATAGGTAAGGAGAGTTCACAATACCTCAGCAATAAATGTTTCAATATATAAACGTGTATTGATGAACAACCATCGTCTAACGTATCCGGACGTTTGAAGCAGATTTTTGCACATTGGGTGTCAAGGAAGTTGAATTAATTAATTAATTAGACAAGAGCGGTTTCCTCAGGTCACCACTTCACGGTGGCAGCAGAGGCCCTCCTGTAGAGATCTGAAATGAAACCTGATTGACTGCTGGCCCTGCGACAGAGCAGGCCATTCAACAACACCACACAGCCATGATAAACTCACCTCAAAACCCCTCTGTGGTCTCCTGGGTCCCAGCTGCTGCAGCACTCCAGCCCTCCCAGAGGCCAGCAGCCTAGTCCTCTAAGAAAGTGGAGTCTTCTCTTTCAGAATTGGATTCTCTGAATGTGAAATCTCTGGAGGCTAAACTAGAAGCAAAATGCTCCAGAAAAAAAAATCCAAGAGTTATACCTATGTGTGCACATATTACTATTTGTGCACATGTGTTTGAGGGCACACCTGCATGTGTGAACATGTTTATGTGAGAGCCAGAGGTTGAGGATAGTCATCTTCCTTAGTTGTGCTCTACCTTATGCTTTGAGATAGAGTCTCTCAATGAACGAGAAGCTCCCCAATTTTGGCTGGTCAGTGAGTTTCAGAGGTCCCTCCTGTCTATGACCCTCAGCTCTGTGGATATAGGTGCATACCACCACACTAGCCTTTTATGAGCACTGGGGATCTGAACTTGGGTTCATGCTTACAAGGCAAAATTCTTTATTGACTAAACCATCTCTTTAGCCCAAAATGATGAAATGTTTAGATTATTTTAAATAGGTTTACCTTGGTGTGACAGAAATGGCTTCTTCCCTCACCTTACATCCCACCAACTTGAAGCAGCTAAGGGTTGGTTCCAGGTAGTGGCTCAGCTTAGCCCTTCCTGTCACTGAAAGAGAAATGTCTGTTAGCATCGTACCAGGGACCACAGACAGTGAGATCCTGGTCAGGATTCCAGCAAATAGGATATCATGAACACCTCCTCCTCTGAGAATCCCACCAGCCAAAGTTGCTGTCTCTGAAGCAGATTCCAGAGCATACAATGAAAATCAATCATGTCTGACCAGGCGACTCAGGATTTATGAAACCAACGTGGATTCGGACCACGAGGTGAGACTGCCATTAAACCAGTCAAAATACGAGGGGTGGGAACCCATGGTTCTCTCCTTCTCCCTCTTCCTCCCTCCCACTGTTTCTGCACTGTATCTAATTGACTTACAATTTTTCCCTAATATAACTCTTTATGAAACCTGCCTTGAGCAAAGGATCCATGATTGCTCACCGAGGGTCGTGCCTCATTTGTTCCTGTAGATTGTGCCTAATTAACGCTAACTTGTCTGTACATAAAAAGTACAATAGACTGTCCTTTCCAATTTAATTCCGACAGTTTAATCGAATCTGTGTTCTTTCAAAAATAATTAGATCATTTACACTTCATTAACATGTAATGTAATGTTGGGACATCCATCATAATGATTTCTTATTTTTCTTGTGCAATATTATCCCCTCTAATGAAACTGCTAACACCATGCGTGCCTTAATTAGCTGTATCATATCACTGACGATTTCTGAATAAAGCCCTTCTTACAGATGAAATTGCATTATCTCGGTAGGTACATTTTCAGCAGAATATGCTCTTTTTCTGTTGTTAAAACACCTTCCCAGGGCCCAGCATTACGGTGCCAGGATTGGTTCCCTCACGAAAGTCTAAAGGGAACACTGTTAGATGGAAGGACCATGTGATTGGTTCCCTCACAAAGGGCTGAGGGGAACCCTGTTAGATGGAAGGACCATGAGACTGGTTCTCTCACGAAGGTCTAATGGGAACCCTGTTAGATGGAAGGACCATGTGAACATGGCGGAGCTGACTCTCCAAGACACACTCCGAATAGAAGTAGCACAGGCCACCCTGTACACAGTGGCCAGAAGATGCAATATGTGAGACACAGCTGCCTGGCTGGATCACTAGCCCAGAAAGAACACAGAGTACTTCTACAGCAGGCCAGGTGAGCTGTCTCTTCTGAGAACTGTGATGCTGTGGGCCCATCTGGCTTAGGGAGGCAGGAGAAGGGGCTTTCGGGTCTGGAACTATCCTCCTCTTTGTATAGCAGCAGCATAATATCCAAGGAAAGCTAGTCTCTTAAACACACCAACATGACAGGCCAGTGGATGGTGTGGTGGTGCGGCTACACAGGCAGCCTCTACATCAGAAGATCTGGACACCAGGAAGTCGAAGCAGAGGAAGAAGAGCGATGACATCACTTCCTGTAAAGGCATGGACAGCTACTTTGCCTCATCAGCCAGATGAGCTGCCTTCCCTCCATGTATTGTTAAGGTATATTGACAAAAATCCCATGTATGCATATGTGATACAATAGGCTATGCAATGAGAAAAAGGTTTAGATTGGTCATGTATTGAAGTTCTTTAGCCTTTGTTTCCTTGCTTCAGTGTGGCTTCTGTTCTTGACCACCAGCTTGAAGCAGGTAGAGGTAGTTGGCTTGGCTTATATTTGTGAGCACAAAATGATGTTTACAACGAGATACATTTTGCAAAGACTAAATTGTGTTGATTAACGCATCCACCCGCTAAGGCTTGCTTGCCACTTTTTCAAGATGGAAAGTTTGGAAATTACCTCTCTTTCCAACTTTCAGTGTTTGACAAAGCACAGTTACCTCACTGACATGCTGTTCGTGTCTCCAGACATTGCTCTCACCTCTGATGAACATCTCCTCAGCACTGCCTCTGTACTACACATGGTTACCACGGATCTCTGTCTCAGAGATGAATTTATTACAAAAATCAGATAACCTCTCTATTGTCTCTTTCAGCATAATGTCTCCTAGGCCCATCCATTTTGTCACAGGTAGCAGGGTTTCTTTCTTGTATGTGGATAAACAGCATCAAGATTCAAAACAAACAAACACAAAAACACCCTCTTAGATCTAACAGTCCAATAAAGCTCATAGTATACAAAATCAACACACAAAAAACAGCAGAGTTTCGATGCTTTAACAAGGAATGATCCAAAAAGAAATTAAAAAGACAGTTTCACCTACATCAAAAACAAAACCAAATACTTAGAAATAAATGTAACCCATGAAGTACAAAGCAAATTTATAGAATAAAAAGTGTGAAACAATGCTGAAAGAGTTGGAAGATGAATAAATAAATAAAAGATATCCCATATTCATGGACAAGAAGATTTAATAGCACTCAAATAGGTATAAGCCATAAGCAAACCACAGACTCGATACGATAAAGAACAAAATTTCAAATGAATTTTTTTCAGAACACACTAGTATTCCTACGGAACTACCAAAGATCTTCAATTGCCAAGACAATCTTGAAAAAAAAAGGAGGGGAAATTGTTGGTGCTACCAGGACTAATCTCAGAATATACTCCAAAGTGGCAGTAATAAAAACAATATGGCACAGGCAAACAGACATTAAAATGGACACATAGATTAATTGGGCACAAAAGAAAGCCACTAAATAAGGGTATTAACTTATAGTTAATTTGTCTTTGACTGTCAGATACCACAAAGACACAGTGGAGAAAGGAGAGTCTATTTAGTAAATGATGTCAAGAAACCTTGATTTCCATGTACAGAATAATGCACATTAATTCAAAATGAAGTAAATACTTAAGCAGAAGAAATTATCAGAGGATATTATAGGGACACATTCCCTGATGCTGATGAAGTAATGGGTATGGTTTTCATTTACAGCAAAAGCAAAATAATAATAATAATAATAATAATAATAATGAAATAAAAAACCCAGAAACAGCATTACATCAAACTTGAGGTCTTCTGCAGAGCAGAGGTGTTAAGCAAAAGGTAAATAAACAGTCTAGGAGTGGAAGAGGACATTTGCAAAGCAGACATCTAATACAGGGTTAAGATCTAAAGTGTTTAAGAAATGCAAACCACTTAATATCAAGGATGTAAATGATCCAGTTCTCAAGATGGGCAAGGCCATGAATGGACAGCGCTGAAAAGAAGGCACATGAATGACCAGTGAGTGTACGAGAAAGGGCTCAGTTTCTCACAGTCAGGGAAAATATAAATAACAATCTCACTGAGGCCTCACTGTACAACCCAATAGAACAGCTGCTATCCACAAGAAGTGTGACAACCATTGCTGGCAAAGAGAGGAAATAAGGGGATCTTTGTGTGATGTCGATAGGGGATGTAACTCAACACATCTACTCTGGAGGGGATTCCTCAGCTACCAGATGACCCAGCAGCCCACACCTGGGTGTACATCCAGATGAAAAGAAATCAACATATACAACAGACTCCTGTGGTACATGTTCATGGTGGCACTGCTCACAACCACCAAGACAGGGGACCAAGCAGTTGTGGTAAGTAGATGAGCCAGTACTTGGAAAAGGATGCTCTGTAAGAAGCACAGGGCCCTGGACGTACCAAGCCTAAATAGCTTCCCAAGAAAATGAGATCTGTGGCAGTCACCCTGATATCCAGGAAAAGTAGCACCAGGTCGACAAAGGACTATAAACAGGGTGTGTGTGACCTTAAGTTGACTCCTACTGCACCCCACACCATTTCTGAGTGAAGACATAGATCTGGTGTCTATCCATACTCAGCCAAGAGGCACTCACAAAAGCCAAACCCAAGCATTAAATGGAACTGGTTGGACTACTACTAGCGAGATCTGACCTTCAAGCTTATGGTTCCCTTGTGATTGGTGTTTTAACTCTTCTGAGAAGTGGTCCAAGAAGAGAAGAGAGTGTATTCATCACACCTTAGCCTGAAGTTCTCAGCTGCCCTTCCTGCCCCGAGACAGGAATGAAAGTGTTAGCCTGTGATTGCCTGCAAACTCAAAAACCAAAGCAGAGACTAGATTAAGTAGAAATCCAGAACACAATTACAACACTAACTACATCCTCTCAGTCTGGAGAACTGTACTTCCCCTGCATAGAAGACACAGAAGAGAGCCCTGCTCCAATTGAGATATGCTCTTGGTGTTCACGGCTCCAGGTTCTAGTCATGGGTAAACACACTTGCAGCCATCAAAGGCTCTGAACCACACTCATACTCAGCTCACTGTGGGTAAGTGGCTGTGAGTGTTGCTTCTTCTGTCTGCCCGTTCTTCCCATCTTTTCCCCGCCATTAAATAAGCAGAAACCATGCATAGGTTTGCATTTGGGCAAAGAAAATGGAGGAGCAGGAAATGCAACAAGCTCAGTGCGATTGGATGCTTCGTGTTTACCTTCTTCCCCATGGAAGCCATGAGGAGTGTGTTGGGTGTCAACAGGACCACAAAGTGGAGGTAGCCAAATGCGGCTCTCAGACGTTGAGTCTTTTGAAAGCAGCACAGCATAATTGTCCTGAAAAACATTTTGGGGACTCCAGGCTGCTAATTAACTGCTAGTGCATCAATTAGTTATAATAGCCGTAATAGCACACAAACAAGAGCACAGGGCTCTACGCCGCTGCGCCTCTCTGTGAATTTGGTGAGCATTTTTTTTTTAAAAAAAACCTTTCCTTTGAAGATTTAAGTTAATAATTTATTCCTAATGAATGGAGTCTTTCTGTTTCCCTGGTACAGAGAGTATTGAACTGGCTGGAAGATGCTATTAACAGGATTTTGTTTCAAATAAAACTTTCAACACAAAGAGTAACATTTTCATATCAATGTTTCCGTTCTCCATCCCAGGGGCTGTGGTGAACTGAAAGCGGCCAACCAGGACCAGCCAGCATGTAACGGAGCTGCAGAAAGTTGGTGTTGTTTTTATTTTACTTTTTGTGAGAATGATGATTTGACAGCCTCTCATGAAAATGTAGTCGAGTCTTCTACAGCCTCACTGAGCATATGTAGCATTGCATGATGCATGGACAAAAATAATTTCTCATGAAACAAAACAGTTTCTAAGCACTCTACCCATTCTTGCTCCATAGGAGGACATGATTCATGAATGGAAATCCATTCTTCCTGAAAAATAAATTTTAAGTACTGAAAACCTCCCAGCAGATGCACGTGTCCACACCTGGACAAATGTTCTTGTAAACCAGAGCTGGGAGCCATGATTTCTTCCCTTTGTTTTCCCTCCTGAGTTAAATGAAGTATCATGTCTTCCTCTTGGGCTCCAGGTGTCTTCTTCTTGCTTCCTTTGTACCTTAGCACCTATCCTGTCTGTGGCCAGTGGCTACTGGGACTTCACATGAGCCCGTGCTTCACTGACCCTAGGCAAACAGGCAATGCAAACTCTCTCCTGCAAACTCTCTCCTTGCCACTTGAAAACAGGTGTGCTACAAAGGAGGAAGCCTGTGTAATGTAGCAGAATGTAGCAGGCAGAGCAGTATACAGGGTCTCAAGGTATTTGACTCTATAACTTTAGAACACATTATCAGAATGTTTCAGTTCACAGTTTCTAAAGCTGAAGTTTCTGCATTTTTATAAACTATTGTCTGACTGGGTTTCCCTCAAACTTTGAACAATGTGTCAGGATCTCTCAGACACTAGACAAAACCATCTCTACTCTGGGTTCTAGTGGGACAGGAGCAGACTCTTATGAGCTAATCCACATAGCTGGTCAGGGAAAGGCTTGCAGGCATTAAATAACCACAGAGAAAGACTCCCTGATCTCTGTTTCCTATTTCCTTACCCTTCCCTTTCAATATTCAGTAAGCCTCTTGTTTGACATGCACTTGCTGGAAGCAGAAGATTGCAGAGGAGGAAACCCAAAGATGAGTGAGACTCAATTCTACAGCAGCATGCGCATGCTCATGCTACACCAACCCAGGGCTATGGGAGACAAATCAAGTGAACTGCAAATAGAGATGCTGAAGGCTCGGGTGGACCAGAAAAGACAGTGCCTTAGCCATAGCTAAGAACAATGGGCATGGTGGCGCAAGCTTGCAGTCCCACCATGGGGAGGCAAAGACAGTCAGATCCCTGGGATTTGCTAGCTGGCCACCGTAACATATTTGGTGATTCCAGGTAACTGAGAAACATTGTCTAAAAGGGGGAAAGGGTACTTGAGGAAAGATTGCTAATTTTTTTATCATCTGACCTCCACACACAGGTACATACACATGCATGTATGTCTGCATATACATGTGTATCCACACACATGAGCATACATACATACACACAAAAAGAGGAAAGAGAGGAGATGGGGGAGGAAGCAGTGGCTCTAAATCCACCTGCTCAAGTAACAGAGTAGGAAAAGATTTCAAGACTGTGGTGGCATCAGGGCATTGGCGCAGGCCAACCATCAGTCACAACAGGTCACTGTAGGGCCAGCAGCAGGAACAGGAGTCCACAGACAGATGTCTGTGGTCCAAGGCAAGCTCTCACACAGCACTGACAAGCCCACCTTGAAGTCCTGCTGGGTTTGAATATCCCTAGGCAGCTAAGCTCATTCAAACAAGGCTGAGCTGGCCAATGAGCAGATAAGGGCTTTTCTGTAAACAGGCTTCCTAAGACAGTTTCTGGCTACACTGTCTGTGGGTTGGGGAGTGTGATCCCAAGAACAAAGCCACTGAGGTCAAGCTTTTCTTACTCCCCACCCTAAATGAGTGGAACAGTTTCAATGGGAGAACAGACAAGTGTCCCCATGTCACCAGTCAAGGGACAGTGATGCCAGGATTTT
>NW_021604634.1:1004598-1105188 GCF_004785775.1 Grammomys surdaster | reverse complement strand
TTCCCCCCCCCCCCCCCAGTGGAGCAGATTGCTGTTTTTTAGGTAGCTTAGGACTAGCCTATGGTAGAGGAATGTGGAGTCAGGAGCTCTCCTTGCTCCTGTAGCTCACCCCAGACCAAAGACATTAGCCTCTACTCAAGGCATCCTTGGCCTGCTTAATCAAAGTAGTCTAACCATGAAAAGTAAAATTAAAAAGAGAGACAAACTAAACTCAGAGGTCCTGGAAGCTCTGGCCTGTGCAAGCTGCCCTTTAACAGCACTGGGGTCCCTGGGCCTGTGACCTTCCTCTGAAGGGATACTCACCAGTCATCCTCATCCAAAGACCCAGTGAGTGAGGAAGTGGTAGGTTCTCCCTTAATTTTCCATCTGGTTCTTCCCCATATCCTCCATACACCTTGCATGTGTCCAGTGGTCAAACACCACTGCTTTAAATACAGGACAGGTGGAGACCAGCTGCTGAGGGCAAGAACCAGCTAGAACAGAGGAGGAAGAAGAGATGGCCTTCCTCCTGTCTAGATGGATTCTTTCCTCCAGGGTCCACACAAGTGCCATTTCAAGGAGAACTGAGTGGGAAGAAGATGAACATGCTGATGGACTGACTGGCCTTCGCTGCAAGAGAGCACGGGGAGTATGTTTTGAGCCTGGTCAGGGAGCTGGAGCCACTGGCAGTTGGAGTCCATTGAGAAGGAGATATTTCACCAAGCACAGCTAATACTTCCGGCATCATCTGTCTCACCCCTCGAGATAATAACTGCACTCTTCACGTTTTCAGAACAGAAAAGACCTTCAAAATCATCATGTGGAAATAATAAGCTGACGAGCTGAGGCTATGAAATCTGTAGTCTAGGGACTTGGGACCTATTATTCTGTAATCTCAAATGTCCCTGACCCCAGACCCTTTTTCTCCATCTAAAGAGGTGCAGGCCTATCAGAGTCAAAGTGTCATGTCAGGGTCTGAAATATACCTCTGTGGAAGAGCCTTTGCCTCCCAAGCATGAGGCCCAGTGTGTGAGAAGTAGGACGCGTGACACCTCCTCACCCCACCACCCCAGCACTTACAAGTGGGTCAATATAGTGAGGAGGGTGCTGTGGCCCCATGTATTGCAGACAAAGGGCAGACGTGGACATATATACCCTGGGTCACCTGTCCCCTCTTCCCAAGCTGCCTAAAAAGACAGCAATTTGCTTCACCAGAAAAGCAAAACAGAGATCACATGGACCAGAACTTCTTAGCAGCCAAGGATGAAGCCTCAACAGCACCAAGGTACAGAAACATGGCAAGGCCTATAACTCTTGCACTTCCTGCTTCTCCCTGAAGAAATGGTCCTCCAAAGACATTGCCATTTGATAACCAGGAACTCTGAGGCAACCTAATTTTTTAATTAAGGTTATCCCTAACCCCCCATCTGGACTCAACAGCTGTTCAGAGGTGGTTGAATTTTGAAGGTTATGAATGTGTTTTTGTCTAGGGTAGGAGAGGCAATGACTTCTGCCAGCCTCCTCACCGAATAAGGCTGTATCCCAGCTGATCCCTGCCTGCCATGGAAGCTCATGGGCTGTGGGCCACTCTGTTAGTCCCTGCCATGATCAGATGGCCCAGAGAGCTATTACCTGGAGCCAGAACAACCCCAGAGCAGCCATTCCAGGCTTAGCTGCCATTGGGATGAGCCTGCATGGTCTCTTCCAGACACCATCAAGTCCAGAGCATTGATCCTATGTCTGATGTGAAAAGAAATTAAAGCCATGCTCTCATTAGATGAGGCGGTTCTGGTGAGAGATCACAGAGAGAGGTCCTTCCCTTTTGTCCACGCTGAGTGGCCGCAGCAGGCGGCTTCTTGCGCACAATTGATTTCAAGCAGAGTTTTGTCTGAAAGATGCTTCTAGATTATGGCAAGAAAGCATTCTGTAATCCTCCTGCCAATGCGGTTATGTTTAACAGACGGGCCGCCCCTATCGCTGACTGATAACACTTAACTCAAAACATATTTCAGCTTGGGGAATGTCAATATTTTGTCTCCGACTGAAGGTGACCCCGGCTCTCCACCTGTTTGTTAGTGTGCACCACAGCTTGCTGGTGACTCTGAGGGTGGCTGTGTGGGAGGCTCTTATGGATTTGCTATCTTAGCCTGAAGTGCTTGCTGCTGATTATGTGATTAAATCAATAATAATTTCTGCTTGGATTCCGTGCTGCCTGGCTCATCCCTGAGTCCACACCTTGGCACAGAGGAGCAAGCTCCCACACTGCACCCTCGAGTGCTTTGTTGTGGAGGAGATGCCCAGAGCATGGCAGGCGGCTCTCCTGTCTCCCTAGAAAGCAAAACATTAGACCAGCTCTGCAGGTTATTAAGCAAGTGGTTCTGGGCTGCAGAGGAGGGGGCCTGGCAGGTGGAGGCTGCATGGCTGAATCAATGGTATTGTTTTCTCTGGTACAACCTGAGCCCCTCATATCCAGATCCTTCATTTCATATTAAACAGATGTTCCTGTAAAGGGGGAGTGGGGTTCTAAACAGCTGTGACACTCACTCACCTCTCTGGCCATTTGATCACTAGATGAAGAGATTCCCAGAATCCTTCCTTTCAGAAATCACAGCTGGCTTGGTAGGGAGGGGATTGTTCCTAACGCCCTGGTCCCCAGAGAATACATTCTTTCCCTGGATGTTGTGGCTTAGGATAGTGGCATAATTAGTGGCTTCATTTATAGTGAAGGGCAACAGAGATGCCATTTGTCATCATTCCTGTACCCATCTGTAGCACGCTGGGAAGGACCTTTCTGTCTGGGTCAGTCTCCTTCATCTTACCAGCACCAACGTATCAAGAGAAACATAGCTTCTCCAACCATGAGGCCCTCAGCAAGTAACCTGGGGCAATTCAATCTCCTGATGGAAATCGCCAGGACACCAGCAGATCTTTTAAAAATTAGAACATCTGGTCAGTCACCTTCCACATGCGGGTAACAGCATTTTGTTAATAGGTAAGGCTGGGAAAGTGACAGAGATGAAGGCAGAGACAGGACAACACTGGGCTAAAGCTTCAACTCAAGAAAGGCACATACTGTGTTGGACAACTGTGCTAATCAGTTCCTTTAAACAACAAATAGCTCCTAGTGATGTTAAATATTACTTAAAAAAAAAAAAAAGTAAGACAGCCCCAGGGAGTGTGCTCATCAGTTTGTTGGTAAAAGGCAAGCTTCCTGAGGTTCTTGCACTGAGAGCCAATTCAGTATTTATTACTTGTGTGCAATTGTAAGTGCAATTACTATTCATCTATTGGGAATTGGGCTTCTTTATAAAAGGGGGAATTATTTTGTTGAGAGAGCAGGCCGGGAACAGGAAAGCCTTCTGTTTCCAAAGCACAGTGAGACTGGCACTTGTGTGGGACCCAGAGGCCACTGTTGAGAACCACCAGGATGGGAAGCAGGTATCAGCCCTCAAGGCAAGAAGCCCCGTGATTGGCTGTGACTACCGCTGTGCCAAAGAACACAAAACTTCCCTGGTCTCTTCCAAAGTCTGAGCTCTATCAAGCAGCATGGTTCCATAGGCACAAAATGCAATTCCAGCTTCTGGCCAGTGACTGCTGTTGGTCCCAAAGATGGCCCACAAACTACTGCCAGCTCTCACATGCCTGCAATATGTGTAGTGGTGGGGTACTCAGAAGTAGATTGGCCTCAAGGCCTGCCTCAGTACCAAAACACTGCCTTTGAAACCAAAGGTGACCTGCTATTAGCTCAGCTTTCTGAAACCTTAATGCTCTGGCCTGTGAGGCTGTCCACCTGATAACCAGAAAGGGGAGGCTGGTCAGAAGAGGGCTTGCTCTGATGATGACTTGTAGAACCCAGAAATCCTTTGTTCTGTAAATGCCACAGTGTCATCTTGTAACATGAGAGGCAGTAAGCTCTGGAGATGAATCGGGAAACTGCAAGATGTATTTACTACTGTTTCCAAAAAGAAGCATATTCAGAGCTAGGGAAATAGGGAATTTCACTTAGTAAAGCACTTTCAAGCAAGCATAAGGATCAGAGTTCAGATCTCCAGCCCTGCAGTTACTAGCGGGGTGCAATGGTTCTCTTAAGATGCCACCTGTGATCACCAGGCATGTCCAATCCATGGCACACAGACATTATGCACCCAAGTATAGTTCTGAATGTAGTCCAATACAATACCATACACTTAGGGGTTTTTAACTAGATTGTACAGTTTTGAGCATGAAACTTACTAGGGAACCAAATAATGTTGCAATATCAAAAGGTTGGACACTCCTAATTCCAGACCTTTCCAACAGCAGTCATGACTTTTACACCAACTTTCAGTAGGAAAGCACACTACTTCAGAAGAGGCCTTAGACACCAGGGCCCCTGATTCTCTCCTTTCCCCTCCTCTCTATTCATAGTGTTAGCTTGTGGAGAGGTTTTTCAAGTGGCATCAGTTACAGCGACACCTCTTACAGAAGTAGAGTCAACGCTAAGACCTGTTGGAGTCCCAATTGGGACACTCTAGGAATTGAGTCCTGCATCAAACTCTGCAGAGCATTTTGGTCAGTGTGGAGTCAAATTGTTCAGACCCAGAATGGCTGTCAATATACAGAGCCACTTTCTTCCCTCAACAGACCCCAGCTACATCCACAGTCTGAAGGACTGTGTTGAATGTCACTGGCCTTCCTCATACACAAGTGACTCCCTGTGACATCTCTGAGTGCCTGCTGGACACATGGACACAGCCCATGATGTTCTAAACTGTGAAAGAGGAAGCAAGACAGCCAAGGCACTGCAGGCACTCTCACACCGGCCTTGGCTCAGTGCAGAGGGCCCCAGGTGGCCAGACAGATTCCCTCCACGTGACATGGAAGAGGAAAAGTTCATGACAGGACTAGCTCTGCTTGCTCTCATATTCTAAATACTGAAATTCATCTGGCTCATACGATGTTCAGAAGTGTCAAATAAAGTATCCCTTTCTCCATTAATGAGCCAAAATTGTGATGTGTACACAATTATAAAGACCACTTCCAAATGTGAGCAAAACCAAGTCGAAAACTATGTGTATATCTATACACATATATACGTGTATATACATATTTATACATATATGTATATATATGAAGAAGAAAGTACTTGCTGCCTTGCTCTTTCTGAATAGTAAACACAATACTAAGAAAACTAGTTTCTATCCTAACTAATCATTATCTACCAAAACAGAACAAGGCCTATGTGTTCTTCTACTCTTTAAATGATTTTTTTTAAGTTTACTTTAACTAGCAAACAAAAATTATACAGACTAACAGAGAGGCCTGTGACGTTCAGTACATGTATGAAACATGTAATGTGGAGTCAAATTAAATGTGTCTTTCTCCCCAAACAATTATCATATCTTCACAGTGAAAAGATGCATATCTTCTTCTCTAGCTTTTGAGATACACACTCCTTGCAACCACTTACTCCTGGGCCAGGCGCTCCATCTGATCCATGTCCGGCTCCACCGCCCTGCGTTTCCAATGGCACACAGCTGCTGGAGCAATTTCCTTTAAAAGCCACACTGTACATCATTTGGCAATTTTGTCACTCCAGGTACAATGAAAAATATCTGTGATTATATGTGATTTGGTTAAGTCCCCATCAAACTCTTTCCAATTCAAAGCAGCCGGCTCCACAATGAGTAACGGCAGCCCAGAATTAGAGATCACGGATTTTCCTTAGTGTTTAATTGAAACTGACGTGTTTTGAAACCATAGTGGGGGTTTCTCAAGAAAAGTGCTATGTGTTATTCAATCAACACAAACCAGGCAGCAGACAGCAAGGGGCTAAGCGCCTACCCTGGGACTGTACTGCTGGCAACACTGGGCCAGGGCACCACTGCCTTGCCCAGTGAATAAATATTTAAATTATACATGCACACCCAGCAGAGCAATCTGAAGAAACCTGGGCTTTCCCTTTCCTTCTCTGCCTGTGCATTCCGAATGAGCCCTGCTGCAAGGTGGATGGCATGCCGTGTCTGTAGATAGCCAGGCTAACTGACCTGCTGGCTCTCTGCTCCCAAAGAGTGTGCCTCCAGGCTGGGAGGGGAGTTTCAGTCAGTGTGGTCTGGAATCATGCTTTCACAGAAGTTCAACGTTGAGAGCTAGAAAGCAAGGAGCCTGCCAGCACAGGAAGGAAATATACACTGATCTTGTCAGGCTGGTTGGAGCCTGTTCCATTTTTTTAAAATCCTAGACCAGAGAGACACTCCATAAGTTTCTCACAAAGATCATAAAATTTCTTCTTGTCATATTCTTCAACCCTGCTCCTCTCTGTCCTTCTAGAGTTTATTATGACATATGAGATATATCCAGACTATGAAACTGCTAAAACTCACTTCAAGATCCATCCTGGGGCCCTGTCATCTGAACTGGACAGAACAGTACCCCCATCTGTAATGGGAAGGTGTTTGACCCTGTTGACTACCACATTGGCTGGATTGAAGTAACAATATCCCCTGGATAAACCTGGCATACGGCGCCACCTTCATGAAGGGGTAGTGACAATCGTTTCACAGAGAGAGGGCCCTTCTGATGACATTATGATAAGAGGGTAAGGGTAGGGTCTAGAGCAGTGAAATTTTGTCCTTGGATCCCTTTCAGATTAAAATTATGTGGGGATGCCGTCGGTGTGAGGGCATTTCTGCAGAAATGAGTTTTCCCTCATTAGCAGATTAAGATGTCTAACTGAGAAGTGCTCACTGTTGACCTGGGATGACCAATGAGTCTGGCTTTAGCCAGACTTGTGCAGTCTGCTTAGGAGATGCTTCATGGAGACAGGACCAAATGCCAAATGCCTGAGCCTTTCTCCCTCCTTCTCCATTTCTGAATCTGGGTACCAGGCTCTCACCATTTGCAAGCCTTTAATCTTGTCTCCAGGAAAAGAAGCTGGGCTTATCTTCTCATCTCCAGAGAAGAGGAGGATAATGGCACCCAGAAAATGAAAAGAGACCCACTGATGGTGTCTGTGGACAGGAAACTTATCTCCTGCTCTGGGTATGACTTCTGCCTACAGTAACATGAGGAATCAACTCTGAGGTGAACTTAGTCCAAAGACTAAGTCACTGTGGCCAACAGAGAATGCATGTACACTTGTCAACATGAGTTATGAGTCCACAAAATTAGTCTCAATTTTCTTTGTTTTTGTTTGTTTGTTGAGATGGGAAATCATTAGAATAGTCTGGCTCTAAATTTGCTATGTAGCCACAGATGACCTTGAATTTCTGCCCCCCCCCCATCTCCTAAGTGCTGAGATGGCAGGCATATATACATTATAAACCATAAATAAACTCATATTTTTAATTCTTTCCTGTTAACTACCATTAATCTTAATCTTCCAACTGGTGTTGGAAAAAGATTAACCTTAGGAGGGATTCAGCAAAACTCCTCCTATGTCTTTGTGAAAGTCATATTTTAATCAAGAATTGTCCTCATGGCTTCTGGTTGGCAGAGACAGACATTCCAGGACTGTGTAAACAGTAGTCATTTGTCCTGAGGACTTAAATTCCCCAGAGGAAAGATTCAAACTTCCAAAAACTTCTAGGCCATAGTTGTCGGATACAGTCTAATGCTGAGTGCAATCGGCTACTGGGAAACACTGGGCAGTAAACTGTTATATTTGCCAAGGCTGCCTATAGGCATCTTGGGTCCCAATAGCTCTCAATTTTTATTTCATTTTATTATACTATGTCCCAAGTCCAGGGCATGATAAGGAAGCAAGGTACCACTGAGACACATGCCCAGATCAATATGACGTTTTCATAAAAAGTGGAGAATCTGGGCTAAGGAGATGGCTCAACTGGAAACGTGCTTGCCGTGCCAGCCAAGGAGTTGAGTTTGAGCTCCAGAACACAGATAAAAATCCAGGCATGGTGTCATGCATTCGTAATACATGCCAGGCTGGGAGGCAGAAAGGCTTCTTGGAGCTTGCTGGCTGCTAACCTAGCTAACACCCACAACTTTGGGGCAGTGAGAAACTTTGACCAAAAAATACAAAAGGTATGCAATGCCTGAGGAATAATACCCAAGTTATCCTAGCCTCCTCTGGCCTCCACACACATGCGCATCACACACACACACGTACACACACACACACGTACACACACACATACACACATACACACACATACACATACACACACATATATACACACACGTACACACATACACACATACACATACACATGCACACACATACACACACATACACACACACACACACACACACAAAGAGAGAGGGGGAGGGAGAGAGAATGTGTTCATCTACTGGATCTGAAATAAGGAACCATGAAAACTTTTCCTAGAAAATGGAATGTTCCAGTTTTCCTTAAAAACTGAAACATATTCTTACTGTGAATGGAAGAGGGAGAGCACCTGACCACACAGTCACCACTGTGGATGGAAGAGAGTGAGCACGTGACCACACAGCCATCCCTGCCAACAACCAGTGAAACTGCACACTCAGGTGTGGGATCGCTCTAAATAGACTTGAGGAAGATAGGCCCAGAACTTGAAGGGGAAGTTTCTAGAAGAAACCGGGAGTGGAGATTGACAACGTAGTCTAGACATACACAGCCCGTTGGACCAACAGAAACTGTTCATCTCACCCCATTCCTACACCTAGGGCTCTCTGGGAGGGAAACTCCTGGGACGTGTTGATATGATACTTCTGGAACCTGCTTCATCAACAGCAGATTGGCTTATACTGAAAAATTAGACCTGAAATCACCACTTAAGCAAGATTGCTGGTGACAGATTTATACACAGCAGATCCTTTCCCCATCTCTGCCATCTCAGACATGACCCACAATTTGTCCCCAAGCAGTTTTTAAATTTTTAATAAAATGTAATTACATCTTCTCTCCCTCTCTTTCCCTATCTCACAACCATAGCCTCTTTAGATTCATATGTGTGTATGTATGTATGTATGTATATATATACATATACATACAAATACATCCATCTGAGTGGAGTAAGTGTTGCTTCTGTGTATATGTTTTTAGGAATAACCAATTGACATTAGATTGCCAATTCGCAAGCTCTTTGAAAGTCCTGTCTCTGTCACACAAATGGAGTTCCTCAGTCCAGCAGATTCTCATGGAAAAGCCAGTACCCACAGGAATGCCCCAGCTGCTTGGAGATTTCCAGAAGAGCACACGGGACTTATTCCTGTGCTGTTCTTTCTGGTGAGAAGATGAGCAAATCTTCTCCCCCTCATTGAGAATTGGGAGAGGAGCCCAGAGACAGTGCCGAGGCCTGATCTGAGCTCACCTGGCCTCCCTCAGGATTCTTTCCAAATTTCCTTCTTCAGACGGGCAGAGACTCACCCATGGCCTCCTCCGGGTGGATGATAGGTGTCGGAAAATGTCTGCATTTCCCAAAACCTCTCGTGTGTCCTCCTCCTCTACTTCAGATGAGGCACTGATCCAGCTCAGCAGGTTTGCAGGCTGTACAATTGTTCTGAGTGCTCACGAGGCTGTGAGCCAGGCGGTGAGCACCCCAGAGATCAGATGGACTGGGCTGCTATACAGCACGCAGCCAAGGGCAGCCAGTTTCAGGTTGCCTTGGCCAGGTTGCATCTTCCTAAATGACAGTCAGTGGAGGACAGAGCCTGATGCCCTTCCCCTACAGCTGCCCTGGGCCCCAAGATGTTCCAGTAGCAAAGAACTCTCACTGACAGCATTTTCTCTGTTCCTAGACCTTTGGAAATTTTTCTATGTCTCATTAAGAAACCAGGTTCTCTGGGTGAGTGAGGTAAGGGTTTGTTACCAGCCATGTGAAAAATCCCGCCTTTCTGCCCCTGAAAGAGCTTGAGACAGAGGGCTTCAAGCTCTTTTCCCACGGGTCTTCGGGGTTAAAAGAAATGACAAACCCTTCTATGATAAACTGCCTTAAAGGATTATAAAAATGTATGTCCTGGCAATGTATTAAAATATTTTATTTTAAAGACACAAACTGATAAATAAAATTGATGTAGAACTGGATATTTCAGTTTGTGAAATGTTTGCCATTCAAGAATAAGGTCCTGATTTGGTCCCTAGAACCTCCATAGAAAAGCCAGGAATGGTTGCAAGTACATGTACATGTGATCCAGTATTGGAGTAGCAGAGACTGGTATTTGGTCTCTAAGGCTCACTTCCCAGCCAGCCTAATGTGAAGTTGGTGGACTGGTTTTGACAGACTGGTATCATAAGTGACTGTGGTGACAGATCAGAAACTTGTAGCCAATGGCTCAGTTAGAGGCTGCAGGTCTCCCAGCCTCTCCCACCCTGAATTCTGAGAGGTGGCTGGAAGAAGTCCCAAGAACTTTACCATAGTCCTCTTCCAAACCTGGGAGGTTGGGAAGAGCATCCTTCCCCAGGCATGCAATCCATGCATACATATCTGAATGCTCTACACACTCACACACATGCACACATACCTAGACATGTAAGCATTCTACACATCACACACATGCATATAACATACTCTTACACACCCACACTCGACAGAAGGACACAGGTACACTTCTTTATGATTGCACACATCTGCCCAAATTCACATTGGTGCACATCCTTCCATATATGTACACACACACACACACACACACACACACACACACACACTGTCTCAGCTGCTGTTGCTGGACTCTGATGAAGGCCTGCTACCTTCTTGCTACCTAGCTCTCCCATTTTTCTGCTTCTCCTTGAGGCCCTAACAGAGCATATTCTATTTCTAGGAATGGGACAAAACTCAAGGACTCTATGTGACAGAAGAGATTTCAGAGCAGAGGTGTGTGCCACTGGTGGTCACAAGGTTCTCAACAAAACACATGTGACAATAACAGGCCCTGTCCTAATTCAAGTCTTCTCCTATTAACCCTTTATATAAAGAGTCTTTCATTAAATTACAGAAGCTCTCCACAGGGCACAGGAAGCAGACTAGAGAAGGTCAACATGGATACCTCCTCAGATGCTCTCTGTAAGGGTCCCATCAAACTGTCTTCCCGATTGTCATGATCCTGCCCATATGCTGTTGTCAGCACTGGTCAGAGAAGCCTCTGTTTGCAGTGGGCATCATCTATTGCAGGGGCTTATAACTGGTCTAGATTCTGAGAATCAGTGACTGTTGAAAGCTCTGACATGAATGGGAAATCTTACACCATCCCCTCCCAGGTTCATGAAACCTCACAGAAGAGAGAGCAGAGAGAATGTAGGAGCCACAGGGAGGTGGGGTGCACTGGGAACACTGTCTTCTGGACATGAGAAGCCATACATTTGGGAACTCTCAGAAGCTCTGGTGGCCTGGGAAAGGCCTGCACGAGACGAGGCTCTGTGAGCATTCCACAGTGGAGCAGAAGGGCTCACGAGCCCCCACCCTGCCCTAAGACTCAATAGGCATTTTGATGTTGTCTGGGGATGGAGGACACATTTTTGGGAGGTGGTGTATAGAAGAAGAGGAACTAAGTGGGAAGAAGGCATCAATGGCAGGAAATGGGAGACAAGAGAGACAATGAGTAACACGATCAAAAGACGAGTGTGTGTGTGTGTGTGTGTGTGTGTGTGTGTGTGTGTGTGTGTAAATGGCATAATGACACCCACTATTACATATCATTAATATCTGCTAACTAAAAGATACTAAAAAGAGCCCATCACTACCCTGCAGTCCATGCAAGCAAACACACTTCTACACAAAACAACCAAATAACAGAACGAGAGACAAGAGATGCTTCTCAGAAATGCGTCTGCCACAGGCCAGAGGCCAGCACCCCACCTGGTGTACAGCAGACATCACTCACCACTCACCGTAGTGCAGAAAAGAAAATCAATGTGTCTCCCTGCCTAACCACCAGAGCCCGAGCTGTATCCCTACACAGGCAGGAAGCATCAAACAGCTTTCCATTAGCATGTCAACCCCCTTGAGCAAAAAACACAAAGAGTTCATCAAAAAGGTCAACATTTATTTAAATTTCACCTTGGTTCACAACTTGCAAAAGAAAAAGAAAAACTGTCACTTCTCAAGAGAGAGAGAGAGAGAGAGAGAGAGAGAGAGAGAGAGAGAGAGAGAGAGAGAGGAAGAGAGAGAGAGAGGAAGAGAGAAAGAGAGGAAGAGAGAGAGAGAGGAAGAGAGAGAGGGGGGAGGGAGACAGAGATTTCCTTCTACATGGGTGCACATGTGTGGTTCTCATGCACGTGTGGGGTCATTAGGTCATTGGGTCATTGGGTCATTGGGTGTCTTCCTCAATTTCTCTCCTCTTTATATATTGAAGCACTGTCCCTCACTTTAACCTACAGGTTACCTATCCAGTTAGTCTAGCTATCCAGATTTCTCCAAGGATCCCCCATCTCTGCTTCCTGAGTGCTGCAAAAGACATGCCCCCAGGCCAGTGTAGCATTTATGCAGATACTGGGACTTTAAACTCTGATTTTTACACCTTGAAGGCAGACCATCTACCCAGTCACAAGTTTTGCCTCTTATACCTGACTCTGTTCTGTGGGCTTCTGCAGACTTTGTATAGATGTCAATGGAGGTGTCTTGGCAGATTGCCCTAGATTTACCAATGGCTATTCCTGGATTGTATGACACAGTGTGCTCCCTTTTATCCGTGTATACATTTCCATGATTTCCAATTGTGCTTGCCGTTTTCCCCAGAAATGAATGTAACATTGGAAGAGAGCACGGCAAAACGCTGGATCTTTATGTGCATCTGTTTCCAGGCTCCTCATACAGAGTTCACAGATGAGAGACCCCAAAGGTATGCGTGGGCACTATTACATGGGTATCATGGCATGGCTGTGACTCTGAGTGTGGCTACATTGTCAGACACCTGTCTGTGGCTCCTTTAAGCTACCCTCAGATGCTTTAGCACAGGAAGAATCTATCGACATTGTTGATATTTAAAAGGGTGTTTATACCAGGTGGTGGTGGCTTATTCCTTTAATGCTAGCATTTGAGAGACAAGAGCAAGCAGATCTCTGAGTTTGAGGACAGCCTGGTCTATAGAGAGAGTTTCAAGACAGCAAGAGCTACACAGAGAAACCCTGGCTCAAAACTCAAATAGTGAAAACAAAACAGCACTCTCTGTTTTGTGAATAAAGAAGCAGCAAGAATTCCAGTAAGAGAACGGGATTCTTTGCTCTCTCTAGGGCGCTTTGTTCCTGGTGGAAAAGACTGTGCCCAGTGCAAAGACCTCAGCCCAGACACGAGAACAGTTGTTCCAGGCTCACATACACATTAACAATAATGTGAAAGATAAATATTTTTCAACTAATCCAGAAAATTAACCAGAAGCATCATGCAACACATCAGTTTTGACAGTCAGAGTTAGGAAGTGTTCCTTCCCTAGACAATTCCCAATGAAGTGGACAAGGCCACATTTGGCTGAGAAATAAATCCATTTGTTTGAACATTCCAGAAAATGCTTTATGAGACACAAGTTAACTTGTCCTCTTCAGGAATGAAGCCACCCACCTCCTTGGTGGAATGTATTATGGAACACTGTAGGGTAGCCCAGCTTTATAACCCCAATATCCAGATCCCAAACAGGACATTTACATGGGTCCTAGCTGCAAGCTCCCTCACCCCATCAAACACTCCTTGCTTCTTATCCCTGTGTCTAGAGTACAGAAGGGCAGGGTAGAATACCATGAGGTCATTCCTCACACGATGACATCATTCCTCACATGGTGACATCATTCCACACACAATGACATCATCCTTCACATAATGCCATCATCCCACACATGATGACATCTCCTTTTTTGGTGGCTTCCACTGCTTGATGGAAACAAGCTCCTTCCTTGTGGATCCTTTTCTCCCTGATTTTGTACATATGTCTTTCTCCGTGTGTAAATGCACCCATACACATATGCAAAGGCATACAGGTCACATAGGTGACGAGTGACAAGAGGAGAAAATATAGTCACTACCATTTTGGGACTCCTTACTCTTTTCCGGGTTCTCCTCAGGCTCCCTACTGTCTGAAGCCTATACTGCCTTCACTTTGCTGTCCCAGAACGTTCATACTTTCCTTACATTAGCTGAAAAGCTATATCCCAGACCCACCTGCTATCCCTTCTTGGGAGTGGAGTTCTCCACAGTCTGCCTCCCAGTACAACTTCAGCTGCCCACACCTGCTCATACATACATTTTTATCCCTCTAGAGTATGTGTATAAGGACAGCCACCTCTATGGACACCAAGACCTGCCGTCTGCACATGACATTGAGGTAACCTCTTCAAAAACAAAGTCTCTCATTCCATTTTTTGCTGTAATTTGTTACGGGACCCTAAAGATAACATCACAAGTGTTTTCCAGCCTGAGAAACTGTGCCTGCCTGCCTGCCTACTCCTTGTTCCCTTGTTCCACCATGGGAAACAGAAAGAAGGCAAGAAGAGGTATGAAATTCTCCTTATGATGGTTTGTATATGCTCTGCCCGGGGAGTAGCACTATTAGAATGTATGGCCTTGTGGGAGTAGGTGTGACACTGTGAGCATGGGCTTTAAGACCCTCATCCTAGCTTCCTGAAAGCCAGTATTATACTAGAAGCCTTCAGATGAAGATGTAGAATTCTCAGCTCCTCCTGCACCATGCCTGCCTGGATGCTGTCATGCTCCCACCTTGATGATAATGGACTGAACCTCTGAACCTGTAAGCCAGCCCCAACTAAATGTTGTCCTTATAAGAGTTGCCTTGGTCATAGTGTCTGTTCACATCAATAAAACCCTAATGAAGACACTCCTCGTGCATGCATATTGTTCCCGAGGTATACCCATTGTCCATAGAATCTTCATTGCTAAAGAATGTTTTCTAAAAAATCTGGTTAGGGTTGCTTCTGGATGCTTGGGGTGGGTTCCAAATCAGAATTTTAAGGTGGTGGGAACACCAAGTTCATACTCTGCCTCAAACTGCATTTGCCAATCATGGTGGGTGTGTCCTCTCACTTCTCAGTGTATTTTATTATCTATGAAAACAAAAGACTCAAAATTAATGCAGTTATCTTCTCAGGAGGCAATCCCCCAAAAGATGAAATATGGCAATAGAACACAAATTTGATTTTTTTTGTTCCTAATGAGAAAAAAATCAAAGCTATGCAAGAAAAGAAACTGAGTGGGTCATATAACAGGGCTGGGTAGGAATTGTTTCCCAACAAAGGCAATATTTAATTTGTAATTTGGTGATAAAATGCAGATGATAATGTGCAGTGAGTGTTGAGAATAGATCCATAACACCATTTAGTTTGCCCAAAGTAAAATTAATAGCAAAATGAAATGCATAAGGTCTTTGAAAAGAGCTCATCCTGAAAAGCATGTGTTGTTTCTGAAGTTATCATTTTCCTCTTAGGAAATCAAATCGTTCATAAAAATCCCAGCTCTGTGAAAGGAAACTCTTACCCTCTGCTCTACAAACGTTCTGCACATTATATGTGTGCTGCAGTGTACTAGAATAGACCAATGTCACTCCAGATGCCACAGGCACTGGAATGCGAGCAACCTGGAGCAAATCCTGAGTTGTGTGTTATCCCCAAGCAACTTGAGAAATGGACCCAAACCCTTTAGCCACTGTCCTCAGCATTCTACCTCATTGGAGCTCTTGACATTCTGCATCCCATTGCTTTCTCTCTCTCTCTCTCTCTCTCTCTCTCTCTCTCTCTCTCTCTCTCTCCTCCCCCTCCCTCCCTCCCTCCCTCTCCCTCGCTCTCGCTCTCGCTCTCTCTGTGTGTGTGTTAAATTAAAAATCATCCAGAAAGCTAGAGACACCTGTGAAAGGATGTGAATTTGGCATTTGTAGTTGGTAATTTGGTGATAAAACCAAAACTCTCCGCTATCTGCAACAAAGTGAAGAGCAGTTTTGGCTATTTGTCACTAAACATGGTCTAAAGGTTTCCTTCATAGAAAAACTTGATAATCCCACTAAAACAGAAATGAAAGAAGTGATGCCTGGAGATTTAGACAAATTGAGGACGTAACACATTCCCTTGTAAGAAAGGAAATATAAATTTCTTCTACACTTCCCACTTGGGGACTGAGAGGGGAAAGCCTGTGAGGTGTGCTGGGATGAGGTGAGGTGGGAGCTACTGTAGTTCTGGTGGAGCCTTGTGACCACAAATCGGCTCATCTCCATGTGTGATCCCCAGAGTACCCTGACTCTACGGTGCAGACAGGTGTCCATGGAGCACCCCACTGGGCTGCTGCTCAAATTGTTCAGCTCAGTGAAGTACAAGATAATCCCTGAAGGACTAGCCTGACGTTCTTCATCCTGTTGACAGTCAAATTTGGATGTACCTGTATTATGAACCTCTACAGAGGCTTCCTGATTCTTCTGAAAGGTTAACACTGTTCACCTCTTGATTTCCATCAACAACAAAATGAGTCCATAGACTCATCTTGCCCAGTGAGTAACTGCCATTTGCTTGCCTTTGAGGAAGCCTCAGAAGTGAGTGGTCTGTGCCCTAGTCTGTCCGGAATACAAACATACCCCATGTTGAGTTCTATGGAGATGGAGAATAGGTGCTGGAGATGATGGGTAATCTGCCATCACTCTGAAGTAACCTATGGGTCACCCTCAGAGCTCAGTTTCTTGCCACCACTATGTTCTGATCATTTTCCCAGCTCTTTGCCCGCTCAGGGCCACTTCCAACTGTAAGGTAGGTTGGAAGGGAAAAAAACAATGAAAGGGTCTGGGTTTGCCCAGACAGTCGTGTTAATTGATTCCTGGACATCCCACATCAAAAATGGCAATCCTTTAAAACCAAATTGATTATTCCAGATGACACGGTTCCCTCTAAAGAGTGTGGTCCCTACTCAACTCTTGTGATCTGAGAACCAAACATCTGTCTATCCCCATCCCTCACACCCTCTTGAACTCAGCAGAAAGATCTAGGCAGGCAGATTACTCCATGAAAACAACAAGGACATTCTCCTCTTATATGGAGGGGTTGGGGAAAGAATCAAGAACCTATCCACCTCTCTCTGTGGCTCGTGTAGTAGAGGGAATGGGCACATACTCGTCTAAGGGAATCCTGTGAAAGTTAACAATAAGCAGGGGAAAGGGGCTGTCGTTGACATTGGTTAGTATCACTATTACACAACCTTCCTCTGAACCAGTTTGTAGCAGAACAAAGAAAAACTGCCCATGAGTAGGGTTGTCTCTTTTTATTAGCTACAAGGTGGTAACACATGCCCTTGACCTAGAACACACTAGTGTGAGATGTCTGTCCTAAGACAGGAAAAACACATGGCTCCTAGTATGTTGGACCAGGATTACGGAAACATAACAAAAAAGACAAGCAGGCTGGAGATGGATGAAATCATGTCAACAAGACCAAGGAGAAAGGATCTGGAATATGTCACAGGGATGCCACAGCAGCTAAGGCTGAACCACAGATGCAGCACAGCCTGTGGGGAGGTGAGAAGACTGAGTGGCACCAGTAGCCAAATTAGAGAGAGAACTGTGCAAAGCCATCTGCTTGGAAAGGGGCAGATGAGCAAAGTGAGTCCAGAATGACCACAGTGTTGACAAGAGGGGGACAGCAGAATTCAGGAGACATGAAGTCACACTGCTCCACTACAGCCCCCCAGAGATGGCTGTCATTGTGTACAAACTCCTGGCAATGTCTGCAACATGGGTCATCTCAATGGGGTGAAGCAAGACCTGGAAATAGCCTATGCCAAGGGAAAACAAGCTAGAGACTACAAGCCACTTCTGACACAACCCTAAACACTAAACATCTTAGTGTGTCCCCATATCTGATTGTCTAGGGCCAGTCATTAACTCCATATCTGCATGCTTAACAAGTTCTCCAGGGATTCTATCCACTGAGGCCACATGGAAACTCAGAAAATGTGAATAAGAGGGTTGACAAATGTCAGGACACTTTTGGCTTCTGTTTCATTGATTTGTAGTGGGCCCAGCATTACCCTGAGAGACTGCAGACCTCTGTCCCATCCAACCTTGGGGAAATCTTCAGCAATGGCCTGATGTGCAAGCCTGAGGACCTAATGGTGACATTCTCACTGGAGAACAGGCCTTGCAAACAGCAAGCAAAGCAGCGGACATCCTCTCAGTCTTGGGGGAGCACTCTCTAAGTAAACATATCTCCATAGAGAAAAAAAAGGCTTCCAGCTCAGCATAGAACATTGTACCTGCAAACCCCACAGGATACCCCCATCTTCTAGCCCAAACACCTCCCATACTGACATATGGGAATACTGACACACTGCCATACCAGGGAGAAGCAGACCTCTGTGGGTGTATAAAGTCACCCACAGTGAGGCGTGGGTAAAATGTTTGGGGCTAAAGAATGAAAAGCTTATGAAGTCGAGTGCGAATTGTAAATAGAATAGGCTCTAATTGAGCTGCACACTCGTACACGTGAGCAGCTTAGCTCCTCCCACAAGTCACTACCCCAGGCTACCCGGAAAATGAAGGGGATGCAAAAACTTGATTCCTATTTCAGAACATGGCATAATGAAAGAAGTGTGGAACCTAAAGCTAAAAACTGAACAAGAATTTCATTCCAGCCTTCCCACCAGTAACGCTCTCTCTCTCTCTCTCTCTCTCTCTCTCTCTCTCTCTCTCTCTGTGTGTGTGTGTGTGTGTGTGTGTGTAGGTGTTCATGTGTGCAGGTGCATGTGGGTGGGTAAGTAGGTGTGAAGGCCGGAGGAAACCTCAAATGTCTTTCCTTAAACACTTCCACCTTGCACTTTTTGAGACTAGAAAGTAACCGAATAGGCTAGGCTGGCTGTCCAGCAAGCCCAGAGGCTGCCTGTCTCCAGCCTGTGAGTGGAATGGAGCATTGGGGAAGACTCAGACACTGTCGGCAGGGTGTGTGTCACTAGGTTGGATCTGTGCGCATCTTACATGACTTCTGACAAAAATTACACAGAGCTGATGACAGTTGTCTGTTGAAAACATGGTGCATGGTGAAAACAATCTTTGCAACAGAGCTACCCAAATGTCGCAGCATGGCTTCAGGGTCTGGTCACCGAAGACTTCCTTACTGTCCTTGATACTTGATCTCAGATCCGACCAGCTTCATAACAATGAATTCTGATTGGTTACATTGTGCCGCAAATTGTTTTCCGTCAAATTAATGGAGAATGAAAGTACAAAACTTTATCTTCTTCTTCTTCTAATGTGATATTTTATGTAGAGAATTATGTTATAATAAAAATTCTCTGTGCTCTATAAAACAAGTGATTTAAAGCTGAGAAAGAAATATCTTGGTGTCTTGGCTAACACCAGCTGCTAAAGGGCAGTAAAACATTTATATGCACAAAAGCGCACACATCCAAGTCACCAGCCTCGCAGGAATGTTCTTTAATACCTGTGCATTGTGTGTCTACAGAGCTGCAGAGTGGGATACAGCGGCATCAGAAAGGCTTTGCTGCAACCTTCTGCTGTTCCTGCATCCCCATCTATTGACAATTTGCTATTCTCTCTGCCTCTGTCTCTGTCTCTGTCTCTCCCCATATGTTTCTCTGTCTCTGTTTCTCTCTCTCTCTCTCTCTCTCTCTCTCTCTCTCTCTCTCTCTCTCTGTGTGTGTGTGTGTGTGTGTGTGTGTGTGTGTGTGTGTGTGTGTTTTACTGAGAATGGAACCTGGGCTTCAGGCACACTAGGTAATCACTCTACCACTGAGCTATATCCACGGACCACTCTCCTTTCAAACAAGGTCTCACTAAGTTTCGAATTCCAGTCTTGAACTTGTTTTGTAGCCCAGGCTGGCCTTGAGCTTCTCATTCTTCTGCCTCGGCCTCCTGAATAGTTGTGATTGCAGGTCTGCATCAGATGAGCTTTATTACCTATGTTTTATTTAATTTCATCTACTAGAATTTGTGTTTGTGAGCAGCCACATGTATGGTGTGTGTGAGAAGGCTGTGTCCATGTTCCATGTCCGGGTAAATTTGCAAGCATGCAAGAGTCAGTTCTCTCCTTCCACTGTGGGTTCCAAGCATCAGGCTCGTGTCATCAGCCATAAGCTGCAAGCTCTTTTACCTGTTACCTCTACTAAAACATGTGTTGGCACCTCACAACTGTTTGACGCTTCAGTTACAGGAGATCTGACGCTCTCTCCTGGCCT
The DNA here is from genome assembly GCF_004785775.1 of Grammomys surdaster. Lineage (NCBI taxonomy): Eukaryota > Metazoa > Chordata > Mammalia > Rodentia > Muridae > Grammomys > Grammomys surdaster. Next base: position 1,085,124 of record NW_021604634.1, on the reverse strand, counting down.
CTGTGATCACTGCACGCACATGGTGCACAGACCTACATACAGGCAAAACACCCATATGCATAAGATAAAATAAGTCTTTTTTAAAAGTTTTATGCATAAACTTATACTGACAATCTGCAGTTATTTCAAACTACTTAAAATAATTCCTAGTTCTGAATACCAAGATGGTGAGGTTTTTTTCAATTTTTTAATTTTATGTATTATTATTGGGGAATGGATCAGAGGACAATTTTGTGAATTTGGGTTTTTTTTTCTCCTTCCATTATGGGTTCCAGAGGTTGACCTCAAGTCATTGTACAGAAGCTAACCTTGAGCCATCTTACTGCTCTCAGGGACAATGGTTTTGACAGTCCATCGCAGGCACGGTCACCTCATCACTAAAGACACGAGTGCTCGGTTGAGAGAAGTAGACTACAATAGAAGGGGACAGGAGAGCAGACCAAGAGCATATCCTAAACACCCCGTGCTGAGATCCGGCTCCCCCTGACTTCTCAGCCCCGCGTCACGTGGACTGTTTACTATACATTAGCATTCATCTAAAGGTTTGGAATTCCCAGCATAGAATTTAATAAATTAAACTAATGAGAAGAAGGGGAAGAAATTCTTCTTAGAAAAGTTCCAGCTAACAAAAACAAGAGGAGAGAGAGAAATGACAAACCTGTCATTTCTGTGTGACTACTGAGACACCTGGCACACAGCAAGGGCTACTGAGGACTCCCAGCCTCTGTGAGAGTCTAAATAATACTGCACACGAAAGCATGACTAGGAGCAGAGTGTGACCACCCTTTCAAAGTCCCAGCCCCAAGATATGTCAATCACAATGGAAAAAGACGACCATAGAGAGACCTGATCAGGAGACAGGATCAAGTCAGCAGTCATGAGAAAGACCCATGACCAGATTCCTTTTGTTGCTTCATATCAAAGATACACGACTCACTCTAATTAGAGAAATTCCAGAAAGAAGCAAACCGGAAACAGTTCAGAGAGTAACTGCCCGGCACCCTTCAGCGATGTCAAGGTTATGAAAGACTGAAATACTGAGGAGCTGCCAGGAGCCAGGAGACTAAGGAGATGTGACGTGCAGACGTGACGGGAGACCTGCTGTATCCACGGGATCGCAAGAGAGGAAAGGGCATTATTGGAAAAACTGTGAGAAAGCAATGAAGTCTCCCACCTATCGATAGCATTATGCCAATGTTAATTTTGGTTCTGCGATTGTTCCATGGTCATGCAAGGTGCTAACATCAGGACAAGCGGGAGAAGACTTCGCTGCACCATTTTTTTGCAACTGTTCTAGAAATCTAAGATCATTTCAAAGTCTCAAAACAGTCTCTGGAGTGCATGCTTAAAGTTCTGTTGACTTCTTTACAATCTCTTCCAAAGAACCCCAGGGACACCATCGCAGTGCTCTACCCTGGATGGACAATGGTTCTGTAGAATAACCAGAGAAGGGAAGAGAAATGCACAAGTGACTTCTGATAGGACAGCAATGCAGGTCCCAGCTTGAGCTTCTGATGTCTGGTCTTCACTCCAACAGCAGAGTACAATCACCATCAGAAATACTAGCCACACCAGCTGTGGAGCATGGCCATACATCCCAGAGAGCATGCAAGTCATGATAAAGTCATTAAAATATAATGTCCCCAGAGGAGAAGTGAAATGTGTTTCCAAGGCTTTCTGACTTCCTTACATCACCACGTGAGACTAGGTTCTATCACATCATGCTAAGTTGCATGGAGCAGATGTCGAATCAGAAGCCCTGTCATCTAGAGGACAACCCTGAGCTCACTGTTGCTACGCGGCACAAGTGTGGAGTGAGGTGAGGGTGCCTCCCTGTTACATTCAGAATGGTTGGACACTGTTCCCTCATAACTGGATTACAGGTGAAAACAAACAAAACTTACACAATCACACAATCGTGAGGAAGAGCAAGTGAAGGCAGACATGTCACTCCAGCTGCTTTGAGTAGACGGCCATCACCAGGCCCTCGATGGGCGGCGGGGTGCTCGTGGGAACTCTCTCAGCTCCTGGACCTCTGCACACATGGTTTGAGAAGTGCTGCTCACACAAGCCTCACACAGTAGTGATCTCCATCCTAGGATTTAGCCATCTTGTTGTCCCAGGGGTAACAGGCCACTAGGCAATCTTCCCTGTACTTGGCTCAACCAGGGTGGGTGTGGCCTGCATTCTACTAGCCCCTAAATGAGAGAGAGCTACGTTTCTCACCGCACAAGAAACCACTTCCCAGTGATTGAGAGTCCATTACAAGAGATGCTCCAAGAAAATCACACCTGATGTTCACACCACTCTCAAAGCATGTGGCCCTAGTGTCTCCTCTGGGCTCTAGTACAGGCAATAGTGAGTTTCCTGTGAAAACTAAGTCAAAAGGAGAAATTACATTATGACATTCATGGAGATAGCCCCTCCTAGCATGGAAGTTTGTGTGGATACTTCTGCCTTAGTATTGACCAAATGCTGAGGTGACAAGCATGGGCCCCTGGCGGGATCTCTGAGCACTTGTTTTTTGTTTTGTTTTTTTTAACATTGCCTTTCTATTAAAATTTTTACACAGTATATCTAATCATATTTTCTTCTCCTCCAACTCCTCCTAGACCCTCTTTACCCATCCAACTTCATGTTCTTGATCTTCCCCCCAAAAAAAATGAAAATAAAAATAAACAAAAAGCTAAAAAGGCAAAAAATACCAAAATGAAATTTAAAAAAAATATATGGAGACCCTTTTGTGCTGGCGAAATACTCTTCTGCATGGGGCCTGTCCAAGAGAGTAGTTGAAAATTTAGTGTCACTCTAGTAGAGAAAACTGATGCTTCTCTTCCCCATCAGGCATCAGTGATTAAATAGCTTCTTGGTTAAGTGGGAATTTGTATCCACTACTCCTTCTCAGTGTTAGGGTTTTGTCTTGTTTTAACCTGTCCAGGTCTTGTACATGTCTGGGAGTTCATATGTGTATTAGTCCTGGTATGTCTGGAAGATACTGTTTCTTTAAAAGTCATCCACCACCTCTGGCTCCTAAAACCATGCTTTCTCCTCTTTTAATAGATGCCTGAGCCCTGAGGGAAGGGATTTGATGACAACATCTCGTTTAAGACCGAGTGTCCCAAAGTCTCTTACTATGCACTCTGTCTATTTGGGGGTCTGTGTTAATTCTCCTTTACTGCAGGAAGAAGCTTCTGCTCTAAGTCCCAGTCTAGTGTGGCCTCTGGGGATCCCTGGGAAAGACTGCTTCTGTGGATCTGTGAGTGTCACAAAGGAAAGGCAAAAATGGTTAGTGGGCTCTAGAGTAGTTTGAATCCACATTTCTGCAATGGCTAAGGATGCTGAATATTTCTCAAGTACTTTTGGTCATGCGTCTTCTTTCTTTTTGAGAGGTTCACAGGACACAGATGGAAGTCAGAAGGTAACTGCCAGACTCAGCTCTCTCATTCTATCATATGGGTCCCAAGGATGGTACTAAGTTCACTGGGTGGGTGGCAAGCATCATTGCCTGCTGAGCTACCTCGCTGGTCTGGGCAATGATCTTTTTATAGTGAAATACCTACTAGTTAAGAGGATGGGAAAAAATTGCTTGCACGTAGGCCTTCTCCCAGGAAGTTTATTGGCGATTATAAAAGATGGCATTCCTCTTCAGGCACCGAATGTAACTTTATGCCACAATAGAAGGTCTTGAAATATTTATATGAATAGGATGTGAAATATAACTAATGATGCCCACCTCCCTTGGGTGTGTCTTCATATTGTCGCTAAACTGGAAGCTTCCCTCAATATTTCACAGGCCCTCATGTCTTGCTTTGGACACACAAGGCCCCTGGGTTCTTTTATGAACACTGTCTGTCATTTATTGTATGATATATGTGCGAAGGAACATTCCAAGGGGTGTTTAAAAGAGAATATCCCATTGTGCCCTGGGATTGGAGTTCATGGTGAACTAGTCATGTGATCACAACACTGCATATTCAGAAAACATTTTTCATCTGTTCAAAAGGTTTTCATAATTATAACCAGGCATGGTGGTGGTGGTGGAGCTTGATTTACATGCTGAGACCCCATGCTCCTCTTGCTGAATCCTTGATGTGTCTTCCACACTAAGAGAGAGCTTTGTCCTTTTCCAGCCCAAAGGCTGCCTGGCTAGCACAGCCCAAGAACAGACAGTCTAAAGCTCTACAACAAAAAGGCAGGCACACAGCCACAATGCCAGCAGGAATCTCTGGTGAGCATTGAGCGGGTTTCTCATGAGTCCCACAGTACTGAAAATAATATGGTGTGAATTAGAGTATGGGAAATCTTGGTGCTTCTTAAAATGAATCAAGCACACTGTGAGATTCCACTATGCAGGAATTACAAACCCAGCTGATGTCAGCAGGCTATGCCAGATGCACACAGGTTCCTCCATGGGCAAGTGAATGGCTTTTACTAAGCACCTACTGTGTGGCTGGCCCTCACCTCCCACTTTGCACTGTCAGCATCACTTCCAGAATGTGAGACAGAAAATAGAACGTGCGAGTTTCAGTTAGAGCCAGGTAAAAGCCTTTGAGACCATGAGGTGCCCTGCCCTGTGCCACATTGCTAGTGTTGGACGGAACTTCACACTGCAGCCTAACTCCACCCCACCAGGCTTGAGTTCTGCCTCTTACCAGATGACACAGGTCATTCATGGCTGTACATCTCAGTTCAGGACTCCTTTTTCTCCACTAATGCATTACTCGATAGTTCTGCACACCTGTGCATCCTATGTTCTGATATGGTCCAGCTCTGGCTTCAGACATTGCTACATCCTCAGTTCCCAGGCTTTCCTCAAAATAGAACTTCTCCATCATAAGACCTGGGCTGTCACAGAAGGCAGATGTAAAAAGGAGATATAGAGGGTAGTAAGGTGCCCTGGAGGGCCACTGTGCTTCTCTCTATGAGCTGATGGCTGTGCTGCCTGTGGGAGGTCCTGCAGTGGTCAAAGGTGCAGACAGGCAATCTCTTAGGTTGTGCCAAAAAATCCTCTCAAGTTGTTAGCAGGCAAATAATTTACTGGCTTATCCCTGCTGAACAATGACCTCACAGTCTCTCATAAAGCATCAAATGGCAGAAAGTCTGCCATCAGGGTGACCCCAAGAGAGTCTGTCTCCATGAGGGTCATGGCTTGCAGCCTGGGCTACCTGGCTTCTTTGCTTCTGGTGCCAGGTCTCCAAGATAGAGAGCTCAGGAGGTCCTCAAAGTATCCATCTCTTAGAAAGGAATACAAATGTGGAAAACCAAACCAGCTTAGGAGCTAAGCACATGTGGGCTATCTTTTCAACAATTTCATAGTCTGCCTCAATCACAGAAAGAATGACAGCCTGGACCAGGTCTCTCATGGGCGTGCAAGGGCACTGGGAAGATGTGATTTCAGATTGTTCAATGTCTCCAGACATTGCCTCCCTAAACATGCATCCAGAGGACTTGTTACTCATGGAGTAGAGTTTTGCTAGGCTCTTCTCTTTATGCCCAATGACCCAATGATGCCACAGAATGAACTCCCTGTAATCTCATTCTTGTGGACAAGCAGACAAGATAATTCTGGAAAACAAGTGAGAGAGCCATCACCAGTGGAGAATTGACCAGAAGAGGTGCCAAGGGGTGTGATGTCAGGGTCTCCGAGTGATGTCAGGGTCTCCAGCTGCATGTGTAAAGGTGCATTCTCCATAGCCTGCAGTGGCATCTCTCTACACAGGTTTCATCCTTGGTTGATTCAGTCACTCACTCTGCAGAAAGCAAGAGTAAGAGAAAAGAAGGCACACAGAGAGACACCAGCTCCTTGCTCACCAGGAAGCTCCAGGTGAACTGTGACCACAGCTTCTCTCCAGCTCTCAATAAACTCAACTTGTAATAGTCCCTAAATCTTGGGATGTAGGGATGCAGGGGTGCAGAGAGTCAGAGATGCAGGGATGAGGGAATGCAGGGGTCCAGGGATGCAGGGATCCTGGGATGCAGGGATTCATGGATGCAGGAAATCAAGGGTGCAGGGATCCAGGGATGCAGGAATGCAAGGATGCAGTGATGCAGGGATGCAAGGATGCATGGGTACAGGGATGCAGGGATCCAAGGATGCAGGAATGTGGGGATGTGGAAATCTGAGGATGCAGGGATGTAGGGATTCAGGGATGCAGGGATACAGAGATGCATGGATGCAGGAATACAGGAACTGGGAGTGGCCTGGATTCTTCCTCATCTGCCACTCAGCACACAAAGTTCAGGATTGTTCTCACAACACTGCCTGAGGAAACTCACAAGAGGGAACCCCAGTGCCAGCTGCACGTCCTTCATAAGATCAGAAGTAAACCAAAGACCAAGCACTGAATCAGAAGGGAAAAGGGAAGAAAACAGGCTGGAGATATGGCTCCACAGCTGCACACACTTGCTGCTCTTTCATAGGACCCTAGTTCAGTTCCTAGCACCCACATTGGGAAGTTTTAAATACCTGTAAGTTTAGCCTTCCAATCTAAGACAGAAGTACATTGCTTTTGAAAATGCATATTCCATGACAGGTAAGGAAGGCATTCTTGTCAGAACGACCTAAGACAGGCTCAGTCTTGTTTATGAAATTAAAAAGGGGAAGAGGCAGAGAACTTTTGGGTCTGCTTGGGAAGAATCTGACATGGGTCAAGGACAAGGAAATGGGCTTCTTGGCAGGAATATGACATTGGCCAAGGACAAGGATGTGGGCTTCAGGCAGAAATCTGACATTAGGCTAGAACAAAGGAGTAACTTCAGGCAGGAATCTAAATACTAGGCTAGAACAAAGAAGTAATTTCAGGTAGGAACATAAATTTGAGGCTAGAACAAGGAAGTAGGCTTCAGACATGAAAATGACTTTGGGATAGGACAGGAAAATAGGCTCAGATATTTTGATCATCCTGATAAGCCTTTAAAAACAGTGATCATGGGAGTGTTCACAGAACTTTGTTTATTGCCTTGCTTGTTCTTGACTTTTTGTATTTATTGTCTTGCTTGTTCCTTGACTATTTGCATCTATTATATTGCCTAGTTCCTCAACCTAGAACTGACTTTAGTACTTGCATGTAATTAAAATGGTATAAAAGCAAAAAGGAGGAGGGGGAATGGGATAGGAGTTTTCTAGGGAGGGGAAAAGGGTAAAGGGGATGGCAACCAAAGTGTAAATAAATAAAATATCCAATTTTAAAAAGAAAAAAAAAAGAAATACCTGTAAGTCTAGCACTGGGGAAGTCAACATTCTCTTCTGGCTTTCATGGGCACCCAAACTCACCTGCACATACCCACACGGACATAAAGACAAAGACACACAGACACGCACACAATTAAAAGTAAAGCTTAAGTATAATAATAAAATAAAGGAAACTTAGAGGTACACAGAGTGTAGCAGCACAAGACATCAAGTCACCCCAAAGGCATATGGAGCTGGTTCTGGCCCATTATCCCTATACTAGACCTACCCAGGCATAGACAGGGCCAGGGAACATCACTCAGCCCAATGGAGCAGTTCAGATCTGTCAGAGACCCTTGGAACAGACCACCATGGGATGTTACAGTCTCTTCCATGGCACTGAGCTGAATGCAAGCCTGGAGCTGCTGTCCACAGAATGCCTTCAAGACACCTCTGAGGGGAGATCACCTCAGTGGCTCCAATACAGCATTGCCAAAGATGTTCTTGTGACCATTGACAAAGTATAGCCTGCAACACCTGAAAACGTCTTCCCAGAGACCCCCTGCTCCCTACAACATATGTGGCCAAAGGCCCAACCAGGTCTTGGCAGCTTGAGCCACAGACACTTGGTGATTTTTCTTCATATCCTTTTTGAAGGGAGACCACAGATGTCCTCCATGGAGTTCCTGGATATCACCTCAGGCTCCAGCTGTCACAGAGTCAGTAAAAGACCTGCCACCCCAATACCAACTTATGCTCTGTCTACCAGTATCACTCCAAATAATCAGTGTGAAGAAACCATGCAGCATGTACAGGCTTGACATCAGCCAAAGCGGGAGCCACTCACAGTCCTCACAGCCCAGGGAAACCCCACATGGTCCTCTGATAGGCAGAACAGAACCTGTGTGGGTACTGAGTTCTCAGCACTCGGTACTACAACTTAGTAAAATGGGCTCTTAGATCAAGATGATCATCAATAAGACACAGATAATATGACTGAAACCAAGCCCCATGCACTGACTTGAAACTCAGCTGCCAGGTAGCAGTTGGCCTTGATCCATCAGCATCGTTGGCTTGCTTGCTTCCTATGGGTACCCTCACTCACACAGAATAGAGACATACTTGCTGTGACTCCAAAATCAAAGTTACTCAGTACACGGGAAAATGGATGGTGTGATGTCAGGAGGGAAAGTTACCTATTTTTTTCATTCTCCTGTGTTTTCAGGAAGAGCCACCAGGTAAAGAAAGTGGAGTAAGATGTCCACCATCTCTCTTCCTCCATTCCATTTTTCTCTCTTATTTTACATTACTGAAAATCTATGTGACAGTGTAGCGTGAAGCTTGCAGCATGGAGATGGAGTCTGAGACCCAGCAGACACAGGAATCTCACAGGCTCGAGCACTTAACACTGGTCCCAGAGGGAACAGATCCTAGCAGAGCTGCAGAGGACACATCTGAGGAGAGAAAGAAGCACATCTCTACCTTTCCGTAGGGGATAATGTTGCCAGCATCAGGGTCATTGTAGATAAACAAACAGAACACAAACACCAGAAAGACAAAGAATAGAAGTTGTTTTATTTTTTTCCCCACAGTGAACTTCTGCTTCATGGGGCAGTATTTAATGTTATTGATTCTGTTTCTTAAAGGTCATAAATTACAGGCAGGAATTATTAAGGTACTTGCTGGCCCAACCTTCTCCAATAATCTTATAGGCAGCCCCAAGTTTGGGGGATGACCTCTGTACTGTTGTTAGAAAATTGCCTGACCCACATAACCAAACTCACCAATCTCTGTAGGCATTAGACAGCTAGACAGAGCCCTGGACAATGTCCTAGTATGGCCCATAGGCATGCTCTGTGGCAGTACTGAGGGGTCAGGCAGGGGGAGCATGTCGTCTTTGGGGAAACAAAGAACTCCTCCCTGCTGGGACTGAAAACCCACTCTCGGCACAAATGGAGCACAAGGACCAAAATGTTTGGGAGACTTGTTGCTTACTGTGTCACATCAAAATAAAGGGATAAAGGCCTTCAAGGCCTTCCAGAGTCATTTAAAAGCCACATCATGACCCAGAATGGTGACACACACCTGTAATACCACCAAGCTGAGGCATGAGAGCACAGGGCCAACCAGAGTTACATAAAGAGTTCCAGGGTAGCCTGGGCTAGCTAAGTTATTCATCTGTGGGATACATCACTTTCAGTCAGGTTGTGAAGGACAGTGACCCTCCATCAGCCCTGGCTCACAAGGTGTTCTGCTCCCTGGCACTGTTTAAAACCGTGGGCAGACTGGACGTAGACTAAGGGAAGAGCAGCTTGGCTGCCTTACACAAAGCTCTGTGTCCCTCCCTGGACAACGTCCTCACGTGGCCCACAGGCGGATGGTGAATTTGTCGCCTTTATTTTAAGAGTCTCATTACCTTTCTATCTGTGATCTGAGAGTTAGGTAAATGATACAAGGCAATTTATTATTTATACAGTGTCCTTCATGATGAGTGTCCAGAATATTCAGTAGCAGGAAACAGGAAGAGAAGTGCGGACTCGCCATAGTCAGCCCAGCATCCTAGCCCTTCCCGGGCATGTCCCAGGCCCCAGGAACCGAGCAGTGATACTCAAGTGCCACAGCAGAACCTGAGCAGATGGGACTGAGCCAAGGATGGCTCCCTGCCTGGCTACCCCATTACAAGGACATGTTGAGGTAGCCCAGACACAGAGACTCAAGTTCAAAGCCACCAGGGTACCATCCACGCCTTGGGGTCTTTGATTTTGTTGCTGTTGTTTATTCTGAGAGGCAGATCAGACTAATTTTACCACAGTTGAAAATCATGCAAATATAGTTCAGGAAGAGGCACTTACTTCTTTATTGCTCTTGCACACAACACAAATAGGACCTCCAGAGCCAGCCCGGCTGAGCGTTTTTAGTGTTATTCCCCTATACAGTACATCACAATGTTAATTTTCTGCATTACTTTATTCCTTCTCCAGACCATATTTTACAACAGAGAAAACAAACTGCTTGTAATTACACTGCATGCCAGGACAAATTAAGTAAACACGCATTTTTAATGCTTCGGGCTGTTAGGGTACAAAACAAAGGACTTCAGTTAAGGTCAATATTAGAGTTATGCAATTGCCCAGGGATACAAAAGACAAACCCTTGATTGAATGTGGGTAAATGAAAGTGGCTCCACTCAGTGCCACAGAGACAGATTCTCAAAAGTAATGCACTGGCTGCCAAGAAGGCCGGAATGTGGTGCCGATTTTATATTCATTTTCTCAGGGATTGATGCGCATGCTGATAGTAAAACAATATTAACAAACTAACAGAAAAATCCATCGTGTCATTAGCGGGCACTGGTATCATCTTGCAGTGAGCCTGCTTTCTCCCACACCTGCCTCTCATCTGTCAGGAGGTGCCCAGAACCATTCTCCCACACCTGCCTCTCACCTGCGGTGCCCAGGACCGTTCTTCTGCACCTGTGCCCAGGACCATTGTCCTGCACCTGCCTCCCACCTGCCTCCCACCTGTGCCCAGGACCATTCTCCTGCACCTGTGTCCAAGACCATTCTCCCGCACCTGTGCCCAGGACCACATGGAACGTTTCTTTCTTGCTCCTCAACCGAAAAATGAAAATCGACAATGTTTAAAGAGATGCAGAACAGCGAATGAATGTACGCCATATGGTGTGGGAGTGGAGAGCACAAATGTGTGCACACACAAAGGACGGCCTAGTGTGCCATTGCTCAAGCACCTTCTACCTTGATTCGGGGGGGGGGGTGTCTTGTGGATTAGTGGAAGTGATTGCCTTGTTTTATTTTGTTGTTTACATTTTTATCTTTCTGTTTCGGCCAGGCTCTCCTGCTCTCCTAGAACTTGACAAGTTAGGCTCTCTGACTAAAAAGTCCCAGGGACCTTGTCCCCACCTCCTCAGCACTGGGATTACAGGGCATACTACTATACTTGCATATTTTTTAACAGAAAAAAAAATTTATTCAACCTAATCTAGCCAGTATTACATTTTCTATAGTAAATACAAGATTTTTTTAAATACAGTAGAATAAGTAAGATGAGACTAAAGAAGCCACTAACCTTAATGACCTTCAGTTATTTGACAAGTATTTAATGATGAACAGTGTTCTCAGTCACTTAACTGAAGTTAACTTCGACAATATGAATTTTACTAAACACTGGATTTTATAAAAAGAGGTCTAAAACATTAATATTTCTAAAAATAAATAACAGAAGATCAGTGTGGGAATAAGCTGGAGAACAATATATTCATATATCCGCAAAGTCTGTAATGGTTCCCGGGCCACTTCATTACTGCCCTGTCCTAGAGTGCAGACGGCCACTATGTAGGAGCTATCTGGAGCCTAACGTATCCGTTCCTTTCTCAGCTAATCCCAGAAATGACTTAGGTGCTCCTCGCATCTTAGGGATGAGTACAGCTGTAGCTGAGCAACCGCTCGGTTAAGGTCACACGCTGCAGTCATTAAAACTTGCATTAGGATTTCAACACAGGCCCATCCGCTTGAACTCTGACTGTGCCTTTTGCTGTTTTGTGTGTAAGTGGCCACCATCCACGGATGGCCAGCCCATGGTTACTTTCTGGATTTTGGATTTTTAACATGCATCCTGGAGCTCAAACAGGTCCCCACACTAGCAAGGCGAGCACTGTGCCAGCCGATCCATCTCCTCTGCCTCGGGGACCACATTGAGACAATACAATGAGAAGGCCTTGGCAAGTGTCTAGAAGACTCAATCAGAGGAGAAATAAGGGCGTGGGATGCCACCAGCGAAGAGCATGGACACATGGAAGGCTGGGTGAGAGAAGAGGACTGAGAAGTTGGAAATGATGCCCTGGGAAAACAGCCATGCTCAAAAGGTGCCACCATGCATACCCGACCATGTGCTCCAAGATCTGAGGAGCCGCTTTCCTCTTCCCAGGCAAGCTAGGACTATGTGATCTCGCCTGCTTTGCAGGGACCTCCTACACCCATCCCCAATAGTGCTCACTCTACAGCTGAAAATTCCCCTACCTGCAACTTACTTGGAAATACATTTAAACTTCGGGGTCCCACAGCCGATTCGCTCTGCCCTTTTGCAGGCGCCTGCGCACTCACACAGAAGCAGCCTGCCTCTCTTTCCCCGCCTTCTCCCTGCTCAGACTCTCCAGCTCTCAGACCAGGAGCACATATTGCCTTCCTAGGACCACATCTTTCTGTTTCTCGTTGGTGATTTTGATGCTCTAAATGGTCCTAAGCACGGGACTCACACCGAGTTGCATCCTCAGCACCGTCGTGCGTCAGCAAGCATGTCACAGTTGCATGCTGGGAAGCTTCTCAGAAAGTTGGTGTGGGTTGTGTTACTGTGCCAATAATCCACATAATAATCTGCATAAGACAACTTTAAATAGAAATACACAGCAAAGGTGCCCCAGGATTGAATTCTTGATGACATTGTGTGCCTACAGACCTGCAGGATCCTGGCCTGAATCTACAGACTTAAGGTCCCCTAACTCAGTGTCTACCCTGACCTAGAGATCAGAAACACCTTAATAAATAGCAAATAAATAAATGACCTGTTTTATACTCATGTATAAAGATATTCATGATTCCATATATACATACATGACCTTTATTGTACAGAAAGACTGTCAGAGCAAATACAAAGCCTCCTTCCTTGATACCCATTCATATCCCTAGATGCTGTCCTAAACCACAAATAAATAAAATAAAATAAAATAAAATAAAATAAAATAAAATAAAATAAAATAAAATAAGAAAGGAAAAGAACTGCAGGTTCCAACTGTGTTTGGTATCTATACACTAAGGGGATGGAGAGAGAGAGAGAGAGAGAGAGAGAGAGAGAGAGAGAGAGAGAGAGAGATCCTGTGGCTCACACATACTTCCTGATATCATGTAGAAAGAGGTTTTAAATAACTCAAGAGGATATTCCCTCCCTGTCCCTTTGTTATAGTTCATAAATTCACCAGAATATCCCCCAACCATGCTTCCCAACAAACTTCTTAATGCCAAGACTGTCAGGTGTTCTACAGTCTTGTAATTGGCAGTCAAATTTGCTTTTGGAGCTCAGTAGTCAGTTCCCCAGATCTGGTCCCAGCAGACTTGCAGGTGGATGGATGGCCTAAGCACTGTCTGCATGTTTCTTCTGCTCCAAAGCCGTAATGGATGTGTCCTGTCTTCTGTAATGAGGACAGAGATGAGCTGTGCGAGACAAGGCTGTGTCAATGGTGTTTACTTTTTTGTTGTCTAAGCAAGACTCTTTATATTTCACTGGGACAAGGACATTGGTTTCCTCCTCCTCTCATGAATTGCCATCGGATATATACTCAGAGCAATGAACACTCCAATAAAATAAGATGACTTCCGTTGGCCATCACTCAAGCCTGTAACAACCAATAGAGAGGCCACAAAGATGGCAGAATTTGGTAACTGTCCACCCTGAAGAGCTGATGCCACAGAAGGATGTGAGGTAGTTTATCTTACTTAGTTGTGAATTCCCTGGCCATTCCCACCATTTCCATCATGAGATCAGCATGAGGGAGCAGTGCTTACATGAAAATCAAACTCCCTCCAAATGCAGCTTCAACACACATGCAATAGCGAAGCCATCCCGGCCTTGCCAGCCAGGCCTCCAGGCAGGGTCCTCGCTGTGTGACTGGTGGGAACAGAGCAGTCACATTGCTTTCCAAAGTTTCTCCTTGCCCCTGGATGCCCTTGGGAAGGACATGTTCATCCTTGAGAGAGGGTTAGTGTCATCCTGGCATAGTTGTTTGCTACATGGGTTAAGTAAAGCCACTAGGACCCTGAGAGGACTGATACACTTTTCCAGCTCGAAATGGCACAAGATCCAATCCAGCAAGATGGCTAAGCAAGCAAAGGAGCTTCATGCCAAGCCTGATGATCTAAGTTCAATCCCCAGAATCAACATGGTAGAATGAGAGAAGCTACTCCTGAAAGCTGTCATCTGACCTCCACACATGCACCATGGCATGATTCTGGACATCCACTCATGCACATGCACAAACACATACACATTACACACACACACACACACACACACACATATATATACATATATATATGTATATATATATATATATATGCAAGATGTTTTAATTTAATTTAGATCAATATAAAAACAGTGTAGCATTCAGGCCCACAGCAGCAGGGACCGTCCCTAAGAAGGAACAGTAGCCAGGCTACCTGTGAACATGGCTGAGCAGATGAAGAGACATAGTCCTTGGGTCCTCACCTGCTGAAGCAAGGCTAATATTGCTGTACAGCACCTGCCTCCTTACCCACTGAGGGTCAGAGCCATGCTGGCACAGACCTGGCTGTAACCAACTTTCCACGATACTGTGGGCACTGATATTGAGCCTGTTGAAGCTACTGCTAACCTTGCCAGTTCTCATCTCTCCACACACAGGGTTAGCATGAGGCATGCCCAGATGTAGTCTCCCTTGGACTCCGGCTTGTAAAATCAGCATCTCCTAGCCATTTATTATTTTTAGAAAAAGAAAAGACAAAAAAAAAAGAATACCTTTGCATTGGCTGTCTTCTCCTTACATGTGGATGGCTCCTCATGGTCTTAGCAACTCATTTAGTGTATAAGAATATAATTTAGAAGTCAAAAACCTCATTTCATCTACCATCGGAAAGCTAACAAGACTTCAAAGTCAAAAATGGGACAAGGCTCAAATTCCAGCAATTGGACCTATGTCCAGAAACACTTGTTGCACACTCTAATGACCAAATTCTGGAATTCTCAGATTTGTTGCTGATTTTCATAGCATGCAATTGACTTATGTCATATATTGTATCTCAGATACATCACTTCTTGTGACATGACAGTGACATGCTTTATTGAGAATCAAAGAAATCGAGTCCTCTAGCTGTAGTGGTGAATGTCTACACTTCCAGCATCTTGGAATTGGAGGCAAGAGAATCCAGAGTTCGAAAGCAGCTTTAACCTTAGAAAGTTTAAGGACCAGTGTAGGCTATGTGAGACACTGTTTTAAAAGACAAAAGAAAGAAGAAGAAAATAAAGAAGGGCGTGTCTTCCATCTCTCTGTCCCCATGGCCGCCGACATCAGCCAGTGGGCCGGGCCGCTATGCCTGCAGGAGGTCGACGAGCCGCCCCAGCACCCCCTGCGGGTCGACTACAGCGGGGTGACGGTGGACGAGCTGGGCAAAGTGCTAACGCCCACCCAGGTTATGAACAGGCCCAACAGCATTTCATGGGACGGCCTTGATCCTGGGAAACTCTACACCCTGGTCCTCACTGACCCGGATGCTCCCAGCAGGAAGGACCCCAAATTCAGGGAATAGCACCACTTCCTGGTGGTCAACATGAAAGGCAATGACATTAGCAGTGGCACTGTCCTCTCCGATTATGTGGGCTCTGGGCCTCCCAGTGGCACAGGTCTCCACCGCTATGTCTGGCTGGTGTACGAGCAGGCGCAGCCTCTGAGCTGCGACGAGCCCATCCTCAGCAACAAGTCTGGAGACAACCGTGCCAAGTTCGAGGTGGAGTCCTTCCGCAAGAAGTACAACCTGGGTGCCCCGGTGGCCGGCACGTGTTACCAAGCAGAGTGGGATGACTACGTGCCCAAACTGTACGAGCAGCTGGAAGGGAAGTAGGGGCGCTGTGAAGGCCAGCAGTCCTGGGAGCCCGCAGTATCAAGTTGTGTAAAGCATGCTGTTTCTCCAGTTCTTCCTTCCCTCTCCTAGGGAATTCTCAGCTGTGTTAGGATAGAGGTTTAGGGTGTCTTCCCACTGCCCGTCATTATAATTCTGCATAGTCACATCTCAGTTTATGTTTGATTGAATTTAGGTTCCACCTGGGGAGGTGCCTGGTGTTCTGATGGAGTCATTCTATCATTGATTTAAAAAGAGCAACTCTGAAAAATAAAACATTCTGCCAGGATCAGGTCCACAGAGGAGAGCCTGGGCTAGTGTTGTCTGTGAGTGGTTAACAAAGAGACTTGGTCCAGAACCAGGCACGGTGGCATCTTTAGAGGTGGGCTTTTAGGAACCTGTCCCCCGACTGAGACAACCCAAGTCTCCCATCTCAGCTGAGCCCTGACTGTCCAGGTCAGGTGGCTGCATAGGTATCAATGTCCCTTTAAAGAACAGCGCTGCTGCGGAGAGAGACCCTGTTAAGCCCCTTGCTTCTTAGTGGGGTAAGCAAAAGTCATTGGAGCTGTTGGGTGTGTTAATTCTCATCATCAAATACAAATAAAAGGCATTGCATTCAGACAAAAAAAAAAAAAGAAAATAAAGAAGGGATTGGAGAAATGGCTCAGCGGTTAAGAGCACTGGCTGCTCTTCCAAAGGACCTGAGTTCAATTCCCAGCATCCACATGGTACTCACACTTACCTGTAGCTCCCATTTCAGGGGATCTGACACACATGTACCACCCAGCCATGCATACAAGAAAAACACCAGTGCACATAAAATAAAAATAAATTTCAAAATTTATTTTTTAACAAGACAATAAAGAAGAAAAGCAGTACATTTAAAAATCCAGACATATCTGGTGTTAAAATGATTGATATTAAAAACATAATACTTTATGGCATTACTAATTTTCTTTTGTGTGCCTGTATGTATGTTTGTATAATGAAATGTGTGTGTATGCATTCATGTGTATGAGTGTGGGTGCACACATGTCAGGACATGTCTGTGGACAACCTTGGGGTCAACCTTCATCTTCTCTTTGTCTGAAATAGGGTCTGTTTGTTGTCTACCACTGTGGATGCCTGCTAGCTGGCCCAGGGCTTCAAAGGATTCTCCTATCTCTACCACCTACAGGAATAGCAGGAATACCAAGCCCAGGCTTTGTAGGTTTGGGGCATTCAAACCTGAGTCTGGGTCTTCACACTTGCTTGGCAAATGCTTTTACCCACTGAGCCGTCTCTCACTCTCACTGCTAACTTTCTGAATGGAAAGCTTCCCTTTTGTTAAAGTCCCAAATTGACACATGGAGGCTATTGGAGACTGCTGAGTACCTCCTACAGGGAAGAGTTCACACACTGCAGGATGTCCTTGCTGTACCCCTAACCTTGGTGTGTCACTGAAAGCATATGTGTCCACATGGCCCTCACCACCCAAGGACCTCCCAGACAAAGAATTCCACTTCTAGGAATCTAGTTACTGAGTGTGAGACCAGTAATGTGCAAATTGCCAGCAAAAGTATTTCTCTGCTGTTGCCCATTTTCTGCCTGGATCTGCATCTCCCAGCATCCCCTGCAAGGCCCCCATCAGAAAGAGGAACTCATTGTTTACAGCCTTCAGATGCTACCTTCAGTTAAAAAAAAACCCACACTTCAAAGAGTGTGTGGGACTCTGCCCCAACGCAGCAAACACTGAGGCCCATGGCTGTGATTGATGGGCCTCTCCCAGATTTAATAAATACAAGCCGCTGCCCGGCTCTTCTAATGGGCTCCCAGCTCACGGGTGGCCTGGCTGGGCACAGCCTGAGAAGCGGATGGGCTACAGCGACAGTCTGGGCCTTCTTTTATTCCTTCCCGAAGCTCCCTTTGCAGAACGTCAGATGGTCTGTTAATGTATCCTCCTCAGATTCCACGATGGTGACTTCATCCTCCCTCAGAGGACAATCCCCATAAAGATCCACTCCGTTCTTCTCGATATCAAGTTGCCCAAATGGGTCCGATGAGCTTTAATTAAGTACAGAATGTAAATATGTTTGAATGTTACCTTGCCAAGCACATTAACAGTGAGAAGGCTAGATGTTGTCAGTGCCCCCCAAGAGAACAGCCAAGGGCAAGTCCCTCTCATGTCGGTATGAGCATCTAAGACAGAGCAGTAGCCAACAATTCTCCCTTCCCACCATGCTCACTGCAGAGAGCTTGGGAGGAATGTATCGGGAAGTTCTTGTGTCATTGGGTCTCTGGCAAGAGTGGTTTTGATGCTCCAGGTTCACAAGCCCACCCACACCCCTGAAGGACAATAACTGCGTTATCATTTCTGTTCCCATAGATGCATCTTCACTGAAGAAAAGAAAAAACACCTCATGAGGGTTGCATCTGCCCTTCTTATAAATCATTTAGGAGGAGGAGGAGTCGATCCTAGCCTGTGATGTACTAAGGATTCACATTTCCTACCAATTTGACAGGGCTGGCTGTGGAAAGCCTCCAGTTCCTCCCCCTCAGCCTCACGTGTTTGCTCCACCTCATCACTGACACATGGACTTGGCTGGCTGTCCAAATGCATTCTTGAGAGTCAGACAAGTATAAGAGATGAAATCTCCAAACCCTGTTCAGCCTTGCTACACTTTAGATGTTGGGGGTGCCTAGGGGTGCATACAGCCAGGCAGCCGGAGAATGTTTGAGGTCACTGATACATTCTCACAAGGGCTATCTAGAACGTTCAGACTCAGAAACCTCTTCAGCTCATGATCACATCTTCCAGAACATCACAGGCGAGTGGCAGTGCGTAGGCTGCACTGGTGCTGCGCTCACCTTCTGTCTGGGGACTGGGTCAGTCCTTTCTCTCAGTAATACTGAGAAACCGCATTCTCATACAAGTCAACGTAGACATGAGCTGGCTAAGCAGTACGCCAGGGGTCTTTTGTCTCCTGGCAAAGCCAGGATTTGAACAAAATCTGGTTCCAAAACCAGCTCATCAAATCGCTGTGCCATGATTGGATAACTGCCCACTTCCTGTATCCAGACCTCCTGTGTGAGGATGACCCATAACTACCCTCCTCCTTCGTCCGGACCTCCTATGTGAGGATGACCCAGGCCTCCAACTCCCATCAAAAAGGTATCCCAAACCTTCTGGAAGTCTGTGCCACCTATGATGTTCAAAGCCACACATTGTCACTTTTCTCAGGAAAAATTTCATGGGACACTGTCCCTCACTCAAGCTCCCTCCCTTTCTCACCCTTACATGCTATTTTTTTTCTTTTCGATAAATAAATGAATGCTGTGTTTGACAGCTCAAGACCTAAAAGAGATAAGCTAAAACTTAATATGCAAAAACTAAAAATATTAAAATTCTACACCAGTGGTTTTAAGAGTTATGGCAATTAGCTACACAGCTAATCCTATTAGCACTCAACATGGAATAGTATTTTGAAATACTTGAATTAAAATTATTCAATAAAGTCAGCTTTAATAGAGACAAAGACCACGGAGTAAGTAAAGTTCTGGAGATTCATCCCATGAGGGCTTCATGGTGACCACTAAACTCTAATGTGAACAGAGAAGTACGTATGCATCTTTACATGCCACAGTGACGCATGTTGCAAACCTGAAATGTAAACACAAAGATAATAAGCAATCTATCACTGAGCATATCTTGAATTTGTTGATAGAGATGAATGGATGTTTCTATGGTCCACATGGTTAGTGTCTGGGAGGAGATCGGCATGTCTAGCTGTGTGAGCCTCTGTTGTAGTTCCTCGGATGTAGTTCAAGGAAGCACACATTATAGAGTAATAGTTGAATGACTAAGTATGTGCCAAAAGGGTCAGTTCTGCACTGATACCTAAGCTCAAGTGCAAAGAGAATGTATGTAAACACATGAAAACAACTTACGGAAGGAAGGCTCCGTTTTTGGCTCACAGCTTGAGGGTACAGTCCGTCATAGTGGAAACACATGGTGCAGGCTCAGGAGGCAGTTTGTCACACTGTAATCAAAAGGGAGGAGACAGATGACTGCTGCTACCCAACTCATTTTCTGCTGTATATGCAATCCAGATCATCGCCCAGGGAATGGCACCACCCACATTCAGGATGGGTCTTGCCACCTCAGTTACCTCAGTCTAGAAGCTCCTTCATAGAAAGGCCTAGAGCCCTGTTTCCTTGTTGATTCTAGAGCCAATCAATTAAATAAATATTAAGCATAAATATTAAGCATCACAGAAAGAAATATACATCTTGTCTTAAAGGAGAAAAGATGCTCTATGAAGATGTGCCTGAAGAGGGATAGGAAAACAACCATTACCCCACACCTATCCCAGCGAGTCTAGCTCCTACACTAATACAAGGAACTGTCACTGACTGTGGCCAGGTCACTCCTATACTTTACATGCCTTCAGTTGAATATCAAAGATAGGCTGATGTTCAAGAGGCTCTCTTCCATTTGCTAATATAAAGTCAATTTTATTTTCCCACTTAAGAGACGACCAATGAGAAACAGAGAAGGGAATGCCCAGGGCAACAGTGTATCCCTCCCACTATGATGTATTGGTTTTATACTAAGAGCAATTGGTTAATCTACAAGACTTAATGTGAAACTGTTCATCTGTTGGGGTTCTTTTACATCCAATCATACAGTCTTTACCAACAGTTTGTAAAACATTGTTAAAACATCAATAATCCCTATTATTTGGTTATCCATGAACATCTAGATATTGTATTTAAAAAAAATCTGTTCAACAAAGTTGTTCATTTATTTAAATCTACCAAACATAAAATACAAATAAAATGTTTGACATAGTTTTACCTTTAAAAAAAGAAAGAGAGAGAGAGAGAGAGAGAGAGAGAGAGAGAGAGAGAGAGAGAGAGAGTGTGTCCTGGTGACTCTTTGTGAAACAGCTACTCTGAAGCCAGTGGACAGATATCCTCACCTATGACTGGGCGATGATGACAATGACCAACCTCCATATCTAAACCAGTTGGGGCTTTTTAAAACAAGTATGACATCTCTGTCACACAGTGCTATGTATGGTCATCAGATGAAACACTCTAGGTACCATACCTTAGTTTTTAAAAGTCATAGGTATTGTGAGTTCTATGTAACTGCTGGACATCTAACTCGTTCTTTTGCTTTGATTTGTGAACCTCAGCTTCAAAACAGAATAAAGAACAGAGACTGCAAGGCATAATTGGTCTTTTGTATGCAGCAGTATTATTCATGTAATTTGAATGCATAGGTTCTGACCTGGTCTAACCAGTGGAGATATAACAGGTCTCAGGCATTCAGTTTCTTGTCTTCAAGCTTTACTATCTGAAAAGAGTGCAACAGGATTTTGTCCATGCTCACAGTGGGGTAAGCATTACCAAATTCTCCATGGCAATTGTATACAGAGAACAGATATCCAGATGCCTCATGGTTAAAAGTTCATACCATCCTCTGGCTCTAATGGACTCAGGATTCTGTTCCTGCCCAGCTCACAGACACCAACAGTTCCCAATGCCATGGCTAATAGCCCCTGGGATCATGGCTGAACATGTCCTTCCAGGAGGAAATTCCCCATAGACCACACAGAATAGAAGCTGAATAACACAGGATGAGGTCTATGGAAGTGGCCACCCCTAATTTTAACTAAACCGGTATCGAGAGTTCTGGTCAATTTTTTATCAGACTAGGGTGTACCATTCTGGTGCTTCCAACTTTCTCTCAGGTAGCATTTCACACCTGCATCAGACCTGCAGAAGCTGCCTCATCACCCACCAGCACAGCTCTGCCAGGATCCAGACATCGGCTCCCAGAGCCTGGATATTGTGGTAATTGTTCTGCCATGGAAGTACTCTCCATGCTTACATTGGACATAGTTCAAACCAGTCCTAGCCTGGACCACCACATTTTTCCTCCTCTTCCTGCTCAGAAACTACTGTGTGCAGTCGGACATCCTAGACAAGTCTCTTTCTGAGGGCTTTTTCCTGCTCCAGGCTGACCTTCCTAATCTTCCTTCACTGAAACAGGGTATGGCACTTTTTGGATGAATGACCCTCACAGACTTACTCTTCTTTTTCTGTAGCTTGTTCAAGAGGAATTTAATAACTATCTATGGCTGAAGAGCTGGGATGCAATCAGATGCAAGGTGACCTCGTGGATGCATTGTGGGCTTTTCATTCCCAGAAACAGGAAACATTAGTTCTGTAGATTGCCGTTTTGGTAATACAGGTTTTCCAGTACTCCAGCATCTGCTCATGAACCTCCCAACATCCTTGGAAGTCTAGTGGAGAGGGCAGGTATGGTCTTGACATGACTCATCATGACCATGCCCCCATCTCCTCTCACATTTCCTGTGGTCTGGAAAGGAGGAGAGAGGTGTGGATTTGACCTGTCTGTCTTGGGAAAGGGGCATCACCAGCACCTCTAGACATTTAGGCATCTTCCTATGGCCCTAGACAGGCGAGCTCTTTTCAGATAGTAACGCGTGAAGACAAGAAATTGAATGACACAGTACCTGTCATACTTCCAAGAGTCAGGACCCATGCATTCAAGTTATACAAATAATAGTGCTGGATCCAGTTACAAATGGATCTGGATTACATTTGCTTGGTAACATACACTGTAAGCAAGCACTCCTACATATGGACCTTCCTATGGCCTAGGGACCAAGGATGACATTAATCCAGCCCACTTTGCCACACAGCCCCTCCTACCATCGCAAGCTTAGTTGCATCTTCCTGGGCCCTGGGGTTATTGGGCAGCATAGGGTTGATCTTAGTCACAGCCAGATAGCTGCCATAACAGAGACAGCACCAGAGAACCCTTGCCAACTCCACAGGGACCTTCTGATCAGAGACCCTCTGACTTCTAACTCTTCATGCAGAATTGGAAGGCCCTTCCAACTAAGACTGTAAGCACCCTCAGTGCACAGGCCTCCCATGCAGACCAGTTTTATGCCAGTTCCAACATAATCATTTGAGAAGAGTCTTTTGGGAAAAGGAAATCCCAAGTGATAAAGTGCCCCCACTAGATTCGTCAGTAGACAAGCCTATAGGGCATTTTTCTAATTAGTGATTGATAGGAAAGTGCCCTGCCCCTTGTATGTACCCCTATCTCTGGGGTGGTGGTCCTGGATGCTATAAGAAAGCAGGCAGAACAAACCAGTAAGCAGCACTCCTCCATGGTCTCTGCATCAGTTCCTGTCTCCAAATTCCTGCCTTGGCTTTCCCGGATGATATAAGATGAAATAGACCCTTTCCTCCCACAGTTGATTTTAGCCATGGAGTCTACCATAGCAATACCCTCTTGTCTTTGGGGAGTAGAGCTGACATAGAAGGCCCCACATCCCTGGAAGTCCATGTAAAGTTTGCTTACTTTAAGAATCAAGAGAGCTCAGCAGGAATCCCAAGACACTAAAGTTGACTTGTAAAACTTAGAGGTAGTGGGAGAGTAGATCTGATCAGTAGGCTACAGCCTGAGTAAGTCAGTAACAGCTTTTGACTTGAGAGGAAAGATGACATCTGGGGCATTCTATCACAAGAGCAACAGTCCCATCTCTACACTCAACAGCTGTACACACAGCTGTATACAGGTATGAAGTGAGCTAGCCCAGCCATTCGACATGACCCTACGCTCTGTGCAGGTATTCGTGACTCTGTGTTCTCGTGGGCTCTTTGTTAGACATACTTTTCATTATACATATGAACTGATGGGGTCTTCCAATTCAATGAGAACAATCAGAGGTCACAGGTCAGAGGGATTCATATTTGAAGCCCCCTGTGTTGGTGACATGAGGCTTTCCATCACTGCCCCTGCTGATGTTGGGCTCTCCTCAAAGTCACCTTTGGTTGAGAACAGCCTTGAATTCCTGGTGTGCACGAGACAGTAGACAAGTGGAAACCACAACACACCACTACCCCATGAGCCCTGGGGAGCGGACTAGTGGGGTCGCTCTTCCTAGAACAGGCCATTTCCACCGGTCTCTCCCCAGCCCCAGAAGACCAGGGTGCTGTGCATGCTTCTTCCCTTGCACTGAACCCCATCTACCGCTGGAAGGCCATCTCTCATTAATAGAACTATTGTAATTAAGAACTAAAAAATGCAAGAAATATAAAATTCAAAAGCCCAGTTGTGGCTACAAGGTAATTGCCAGCTTCCTGATTATAACTGTGTCTTACCTATAATCCCCTTCCCACAGTCATTAGCATCGCTATTATCATCATTGCTGGAGTCTCGAATTAGCAGCAAGCGAATTTCCACCCTGTGAAGGAGCAATTAGCCGGGCTGCCTCCCTTCCCTGTCCACTCGGCCACCAGCAAGTCCAGAAGAAACCTGCATGTGCTCTAATGTGACTGGTACAAAGCAGAGTCTGGGGAAGAAAATGTAAGCAGGGGAGGGCCAACAAGTTGCCCCCACAGAGTCCATGCCTCTGGGGAGCAAGAGACTCAGGTAGGTAAGCAACAAGTGACACCTTTAAAACCCATGTATTCCCCTCTGAATATGAATTGCTGTTTGTCTGACTCTCAGTCCTTCCTGTGTTCTTTTGTGTCAGAGCTTGGACAAAGGGTCCCCAGTGTTATGGTTTGATCTAGTACTTTCTTCAAAAAAATCTTATCAGATCTCAGGGGCTCCTGTTCCCCTGCTGGGGAACACATGGATAGGTGCATAGTCTCAGACTACTCAGAGCGCATACATCCTCAGGCCTGCCACCCCTCCCTGAGGCTGCAGACCGCCCGCCTGGGGCCTGCATTCTCAGCTTGTCCCACCCCCACCCCTACTTCTCTGGTCAGTGCACCCTGTCCTCTGCAGCTGACGACAATTAAATCTACGGGTGGAAGGAATTCACCCAGAGCCACTCTGCTGTAATTATAACTTTGCTGCAACTTCCAGCTCTGATGGGCTCCATGTTGTCTGCCCCTTGGTGCTGTGGCTTTTATTTACAATCTCAAAAAAAAAAAATGTCTCAAAGAGGACACGGTGTGCCCATGCCAGGAACTGGCAAGAGATATACTGTGGGATGTTAGGAGGGACAAATACTGAAAGGCAGAGACAGGAATAATGGACAATTATGTAAATTTCTTAGAAAACTTTATGGCAACCTTTGCCACAAAGGTGACATCCGAGGCCTGCACCAAGGAGGGTGCAGAGGAAACAGGAATATGTCTGCCTGACGCTGATCTCTGTAGCCACATGGCGCCCAAGGCGCTGAGATGCATCACCAGGGCAGCCGTCAACCACGTCATCACTTCTGTCTCAGACACTGGGTGCTTCACACCATGCCAATAGCACTTCTGCAACACACTCCCCCAAGACCAGCAATCACAGCAACCCAGAAAACTAACCCTGAGACCAGACAGCAAAGACAGAACATCTTCCACTACAGCTCTGGCCTATGGCACCACACATATCCAGGACTCATGCCACAGAGGATTGCTGAGATGTCTGTTTGAAGGATGAAGAATGGCCCAAAGAAAGAGTTAGCATTTGGGGCCAACCAAGAAGAGAGTCCTGAGAATAAAAAATATGCAACTCTTATACTGCCCTGGACAAGTTTAAATTGGGCACCATGGCATAGGAGATGAGTGTTCTTCCATTAGATCACTGGTTCTCAACCTTCCTAATGCTGTGACCCTTTAATACAGTTCTGTATTAAACCATAAAATTTTCATTGCTACTTCATAACTGTAATTTTGCTACTTTTATGAATTGTAATGTAAATATCTGTGCTTTCCAATGGTCTTAGGTGACTCCTGTGAAAGGGTCCTTAGACCCCAGGTTGAGAACGAGTGCGTTAGATACACAGCACTCCTGACAGAGCAAGATGCAAGGCTGACTGCTGCACACTTACAAGACAAAGGGCAATTCTTGTATGCCTTCAGGGAGTGAAATCCTTCGGGGAATTTCTATCTATGCATTCAAGTATGTAGTTAGATTTTTCCATCAGTATGACAGGCAATGGGATCTCAGCTTCAGGTTTCTTTCTTGGGCATTCTGCTGTGAAAGGCACAGGGCTGTCTAGGGAAGAGCCTTGTCTGCAAATTATCTTCATTTTGGGAGTGCCACTGTGAAGGTATACTGCCTCTGTAGCCTAATGAGGGGAGCAGGCTCTGGGCTACACAGAAAAAAAAATTAAAATTAAAATTAAGCCAGGCAGTGGTGGCGCACGCCTTTAATGCCAGCACTTGGGAATCAAAAGCAGACGGATTACTGAGTTCAAGGCCAGCCTGGTCTACAGAGTGAGTTCCAGGACAGCAAGGGCTACACAGAGAAACACTGCCTCGAAAAACCAAAAAAAAAAAAAAAAAAAGAGTAAAAAGAAAATTAAAACTTAAAGGGCACCAGAATATGTAATACACCATTTCTGTTTGCTGAAACATGAGCCACAGAGAACCACTCAGAACCATGCAACAGAGTTGAAATCATGTTTGCCAGACATGTACAAAGTCCTGGGTTTGATCCCCACTACCACATACAACTGGATTAGTGGTACATCCCAGTAATTCCTGCACTAGTCTGGTAGAGGCGTGAGGATTCAAAGTTCAAGATCATGTACAGTTACAGAGCCAGGACTGAGTGAGATAAAAAGACCAGGCAAAGGAGCAGTAGAGTGGGTTTGGGTATGTATTAGAAAATCCAGAAGAGAAAGGACGGAGTCCCACAGGCCTAGCAACAGCCCACTACACAGGTCAGCCTAGCTAAGCCTTCTACCTGGTGGCTACACACTTCACTTCTGGCACCCAGGATTTAGATTAAACAGAAAGGAAACAGAGAGACCAAAAGCCCACAGCACCCTTCTTCAAGCACACAGCCATCTCAAACAGAAGCAGACAGCTTTGCAGGATGAGAGAGACAAAAGATGAATGCTTTGTTTGGGGGCCCGCAGAGATGAGGTGTTCTGAAAGAGAAGGGTCAGAAGCACCTGTCCAGAACCTGAACTGCTCCCTGACAGACCCTGATCAAATCTGAGGATTGATTCATGGGGAAGCACACCCCATTGGTTCCTGTGAAGAAGGGAGAACTTTCCAATGACATACTGCATTCTTTGGGGAAATAAATGTTAATTGCTGTCTAGACATTTTATTACTGCAGAGGGGCACTGGTCATTGGCCATTCTGCCCCTTACGCGAGGAACTCTGATCCTACCTGGATCCTCTGCTGCCAGGGCAAGCTACCATAGAGGAACAGAGTAGGAACTGGGCACTCCAGGATATTTTCTTGTCACGGGAGCAGCAAATGACAGTCCATGGCTGTGACCAGGCAGCCAGCTACAGCTCCCCAGTGAGGGATTTGCAGCATGAGCTCCAGCTTGGCATGACTTCTTTGGGCCTTCTCTGCATACCCCAAGCCCCAACCCAATGGCAGCCTGTAGTCTTAGCATACAGTGTGTCCACTCATAAGGGCACCAGAGGGCCAACTGCTGGGGTCGCTGCAGAATACTGGCTGCAAGCTCCATGGCTATCTGTTTTTATACAACATCCTCAGGAACCCTGGAACTGTTGCTACTGCAAGGCTCCAACGGACACTCCCTGCTTGTTGGCTTCAAGGATGTCACCAAGAATGATGTTGTCCCTCTGTGTGTTCTCAGAATGACAGCTGCTGAATGGTGGCAGTTGTGTGTAGAGTTCCTTTGTAAGCTGTCTCAGTGTCTGTGAGAGTGAAGGAAACCTCAGACCTTCCTAGAAGTGCCAAGCAAGACCCCTGAATACTTGTCTTCCTTCAGCTCCCTGCACCCTTTCCACAGTTGGGAGTGACAGTTCCTTTGCAGCTTGACCCCCTCTCTGCTCTTCAAAAGAAAATTGCAGGGTTTTTCTAAAGAACAAAAGTCTCTGAGTCCGGTTTGGCATCTTGCAAATTAGTGGACATGTGTAACAATGAGGGCCAGGAAGTCACCTGAGGAAGTTGGGAGGGTGATGTCAGAAAGGTTCTGGCTGTTCCTGCTGATGTGAGGAAGGCCAAGAGGAAAGCTCCTTCTGGTCTTCAGCAGGTAGGCTGGTTTGTCTTCATCCTCAGACCTGCATGGAAGACTGTGGACCTCCGTGGGTGTCCTGGTCCAAACCTGTGGCAGGTACCACACTGCCTTTGGATTATTCATGAGGACATTCCCTTGTCTTGATGGTTCCATTGAAAATTCATGAATCAAGCTTTTAGTATATTCTCCAAGTCTTTATTATAATTTTTTGTACTTATTCACTTTACATCATACTCACTGCCCCCATTCCTGTCACCCACTCCCACAGTCCTTCACCCATCCTCCATCCCCATCCCCCATACTCCATATCCCATACCCCCATACCCCCACCCCCATCCCTCCATTCCCATATGCCCCTCCCCATCCACCCATCCACCCACTCCCCATTCCCCATCCCCTTCCCCTTATCCTCCAAGTCTTACACCATCGCCAGCCACATCCTAAGCTCACAATATTTTCATCATCACCAAAAGAAACTATATCTATCAGTGTTTATCCCCCTCTCTGGGAATACCAACCCACATTCTGTCTCTAGACCTTGGCATTCTGTGCACCTCAGACACATGGCATCATACAGTATATGGTCTGCCATTGCTGGTTTGTTTCTCTCAACACACTGTGTGCCTGTGTGCCCAGTGTCACTTCATCAAAGAACAAAATGTCTTCCCCTTATATGGCCATATATGTTGTTCCACTAGATGTGCACACAGCATTTCATCTGTATATCCATCAGCTGAGGGACACGTGGGTTGTTTCCAACTTGGGACTCTCATGTACAGTCTTAATAGCCATATGCATGTGTGCTTCTATGTGGACATGTACTTTCCTTTCTCCTGAGCCTGCTCCTAGCAGGACAATCACAGGGTAATTTTTTTGTTCAGTATTTTGAGAAATATGTTGAATTTACTACCTGTTGGAATGCAGGACATGTAAAAAAATTCTCACTGCATGTGCATGCATGGGTGCATGTGTGTGCATGTGTCTGTGTGTGCACACATGTGTATGTGTGTACATGTGTGCATGCATACGTGTGTGCACATGTGCATGTGTGTGCATGTGTGCATGTGAGTATGTGTATGAGCATTGTGCATGTATATGTGTGCATGTACATGCACACAAGTGTGTGCGTGCATGTATGTGTGACTATCTTGGAAGGCAAAGCAAGCACCTGTGACTGTAGCTAGCACATTAAAAAGCTAGAGCCACACACATTACATTCCTTGCAAAGTTTCTGAATGGGAAGGAGCACAAGTCTCAATTAACCCGTGCTGACACAAGGGTAGCTACAATGGCTGGGACAACGGGTGTTGTTTTACTTCTTAATCCACGTTGGTCCTAAGAATGAGCCCCAGTTTGAAATGACCTAAGAGCCACTTGTCCCAGAGGCTGACTTGAAGCATCTCAATGACATGAAGGGCCTTTTATCTTGGCGCTTTGTTCCTGTCTTTTGTGTATAATCTGTTCCTAACAAGGTACCTTCTCTAGCCAATTCTTTTCTTCTGAAATAAGCAATGGGAGAAATTGGAGTTTTGAAATTCTTGCTTGTAGGGCCAAGAATAAAAATGATTTCTCAACAAGCAAAAGAAGAAAGGAATCGTGGTTGCACCGCCTAGCCTCCCCCCAACCCCTCCACCGTTTGTCAGAACTGAAGGCACAGTGATTTTCAACTTTGTCTTTCACCCAGTGATTTGCTAAGGCAGTTTTTCTGCTTCTAGGAACCAGGGCAAGGCTTTGGAGTCCTTACCAATTGGTGGTCCAGCAACATGAGCAAGGACTCTGCATAGTAGCTTAAATGTAAGTGACGTTCTATTCTGCCATCAAAAGTCAGACAAGTGACTTAATAAATAGGGGTCACTAGGGTCACATTGCATATCCTCACCAGTGTTGTATCCATTCACTGAAAGTCCCCAGAAATGCACTGGAGAAATGGAAACATCACCTTGGTGACTGGATTTCTGACTAAGCCAATGGAGAGCAGCATCCTGAAAGGTGTGCTTCACCCTCATCCAGTGATAAACTGGGTCCTCCAGTAGCATGGCTTTGTGATCTCCGCTGGTTCTGCACATTCACACTATCTGGGACACTGAGTGTGGTGTTTTGAATATGTTTGGCCCACAGGGAATGGTACTGTTAGGAGGTATGGCCTTATTGGAGGAAGTGTGTCACTGTGCAGTTGGGCTTTGGAAGTCTCCTTCTATGCTCAGGCACAACCCATTGCAGAAGAGAGCTTCCACCTAGCTGCCTGAGGATGACAGTCTTCTCCTGGTTGCCTTTGAAACAAGATGTAGAACTCTCAGTTCCTCCAGCACCACGCCTGCCTGGATGCTGCCATGTTTCTCTCCTTTATGATAATGGACTGAAGTTCTGAACCTACAAGCCAGGTCCAATTAAATGTTGTCATTTATAAGAGATCCCTTGATCATGATGTCTCTTTTTACAGCAATGGAAACCCTCACTAAGACACTGAGAATATCCCCCACCATGTCTACTCTCAGGATCCAACAGAATCGGCAAAGTTAGGGCGTTCCAGCCCTCACTGATATGGGAAGTCGCAAACTCCTGTCATCTTGGCATTCGAGTCATTTGCTACACATTCCCATGACATACTGTTCTGTGTCCAGCTCCTCAGAGTCATCAGGAATTGATTAGGTTCCCAATTGAGCCATGTGTCATCAGAAGCCACTCCTCCATGACATCACTATGTAAAACCCATGAGGATTCAACAGCAAAGCCAGTTCACGGTCAAAGAGCACCTGCCCTGTGCTGATGTTCACCCACTTCACGACTGATCGCTGTCATGGCAACTCCACCCCTAATCCTGTTATTAAATCAGACAATATCCCCAGAGACCTTGTAGTGTATCCAGGATGTTCCAGGCATCAAGGAGAGAGAGCTGGACAAAGGGAACTGGCAGGAGGTCAGCCTAGGTGCCAGGAGATAAGAGTTCAGAGCTCCTGGACAAAGTGCCCAGGAGAAGCAAGAGATGCCACCTAGTTTATACACCCTCCACAGTGGACAGGCAGAAACAGAAGTGATATTTCCATCTGTCCCTCCTCCACAAATGTCCCCTGTGGTTCAAACCCTGACCTCTGCTCTCTTCACCTTCAAAAAAGTCAGTGTCACTGAGAGTCTGATCTTTCCAAATCTGGCCTTGGTATGTCATTTTCTGTGCTCTGTTTTATTGGTGTGTGTGTGAGTGTGTGTGTGTGTGTGTGTGTGCACGCGTGTATACTATATTTTGATCATAATCACCTCCAACTCCTCTCATTCACTCCTTCCAGATCCATCCACCTCCATATGCTCACAACTTGGTGTTCTCTTCCTACCTACCTCCCTTCCTCCCTTCCTTCCTTCTTTTCTTTTCAATTTAACAACACAACTCAAAGCTTGTTGTCTACATACTTCTGGATGTAGGGCCATTTATCTGAGCATGGGTGACCTACCAGCAGCCACATCCTTTAAGGAAGTTGACTGTCTCTCCTCCAGAAGCCATCAGCAGTCCTTAGCCCCTCAAGCCCCTGTCTACTCCATGCTAGGATGCTGACTGCTTTGGTGGTAAGCACAGCTGCTTTGAGTCCATGAGTCCATGAGTGCAGCCATCCTGTCCTGTCAAGAAGAAGACACTGTGTTGCTCCTATCCTCCTCTGGCTCCTACATCATCTGATCCTTCTTCTTCACCCTTGAAATCTGTTAAGTGTTTACTTCCTTTTGAAATTCCAAAAAACATCTAACAGTCAGTCACTCTCCAAATACCTGATTAATCACTATTTCTCCTGGAAAAGCACAACACAGGTGAGGAATTCCCATATGAACTAGTAAGCTAGCTCACAGAAAGAGAAACCTTCACAGGACTCTCAAGTTCCTAGACACCTGCAAGGCCAGCACGATCATCAAGACCAACTTTAAATTGCTATTTAATAAGAAGGAAAGGAGACGCCTAAGTAGCAAAAGTGCTTGCTGCATAAGTGTGAAGACCTGAGTTCAAATCCCGGGACCCACACAAAGCCTCGTGTAGTTCTCACGTCTGTAATCCAAGTGCTGCTACAGGGAGAAGGGAGGTGAAAGTCTCCAAAAACTTGAAGGCATGATAGCTCAACACAAAACGAACAGCAAAGAGATACTGTTTCAAAACCAGAAGGCAAGGACAGACACCTGAGGTCCTCTGCCCACTGTGAGCACTGTGACATCATGTATGTGCACATACATACAATGAGAATGAAAGCTGGCATAAGAAAGTCTTCTCTTTTTCTTCTCTCAAGCCATAGCATGAATGATCTCAATAGTTCAGTTCATTGGGAGACTGAGGTAGGAGGACCATGAATTTAAAACTGGGCTACTAGGGAAATCTCGTCTCAAAGCAAACAAGCAAGGAAAAAAGTGTGGTCTCTACTTGGAAATGTTACTAACTTCTCCTTCATTCCCTAAGGCACAAGGTCATGAGCTCAGAGGGCTTAGTTCTCTCTAGGGAGAAAATGTATTTAAGGCAGATCGAAAAATAAGCAAGTGTGCAACATGCCTATCTGGACCGGTACCAATCCATGGGGATGAAGGAAAGAGACAGCCATGTGACACTCACCGAGTGAGTGTGGATGCTGAATCTATTAGAAGGGTGTGTGATCTCTGCCCTCCACATCTCACTAGAAGGACATGCAGGGATGCAGAGAGATAGAGGCATGGGGAAGAAAGAAAACAGAACAGGAAGCCCTACTCATGGGCACTGGTACGTGGGAGACATAGCACGCTCAATCCTGGGTCTACCAGGAGACTTGATGTTGGAGGATTCTCTCTCCATTTGTCATCTGAGTGGATTAGGAATGAATGCCTGCTATAGACTAAATGTCTATACTCCGGCTCCCAAATCTCAAAGTTACAAAGATGGGGCCTGCCTGAATAGAATTAGAGCCCTTACAGGAAGGCCCCAGAAAGTTGCCTGCCTCCTCATATGAGCACACAAGCAGACATGACCTAAGAAACAGAAAACAGCCCTCGCTGTCCACCAGAGCTCTCGCCCACCCCTAGAACTGTGAGAAATCAGCATCTGTTGTTCAAAGCACCCCTATGTGTGGTGGTTTTGTTGTAACAATTGGAACCAGCTTGGACAGTGCTCAACCTTATAAAGAAAAGTCAAAGGTTGACCCCCTCCAAGTCCGTTGGTCAACTGTTTGAATTCAGAAGTGCTGAGAGCGTGGGATGGTGCCAAGCTGGAGTCAGGAGCCCAGAGTTGAGACCGAGAAGTCACATCTGCCAATAAGTGTGAGTTCACAGTTATCTGTGTGTGAATCCCTATCTATGTGTATGTCAAGTCCATCTGTCGAGTGTGAGTTTGTGAGTTTGAGTGTTTGAGTGTACATTCACACACTGTGTTTATTCAGATCTATCTGTTGAGTGTGAGCTCATGTCTGTTTTGAATGTGGTTGAGTGTGTGTTCCCATATTGCCCATTCACACTTATTTGTGAGTGTAAGTTCAAATCTGTGTCGATTCAAATCTATCTGCTAAGTATGAGGTCCATCCTAAGTATGTCTGTATATCTGAATGCAATTCGTGTGTTGCGGAATATTCACACCTGTATGAGGTCAAGTCTGTTGAGTGTTCATTCCATCTGAGTGTGTTAACAAAACGTGTGCATTTGGGTCTATCCACGGTTTGAGGTCACACTGTGTGTCTGTCCCATCTCTGTGTGTGCATGGAGTTCCTATCCCCTGGTCCAGACCTGCCAACCTGCTCTACTGACAATGCTGTCTTCACAGTAGAGCCAAGGTGCCAACAAGATTTCTAAATGAGAGAGCATGCAGCAGGAGCCACGGAGCTGATGCTGGCATGGGCAGCGGCACTGCTATGGCACTCTCCGAGAGAAGACAAAATGGAGACTGGCTCACACTGCCATGCTGGCAGAGTCTGATTGCTTCTGTGGAGCTGGAGTGGCTGAAGCTAGCCGGAGTCTGAGGCAGGATGGAGCTGCTGGACTCTTTGATGTTCCTCCCACTCATCATCCCTGGGATCCTGGGGTTCTTTTCTCTGAGAAAATGTAGGCAATTATCAAAAATAATTCTCACAGCCTATGTTCATAGCTGTTTTAAAGTGGCAGACATCCACAACACAGGGGAGGTAGGGGAGGGCTAGCAAGCTGTTACACACACACACACACACACACACACACACATACACACACACACACACACACACACACACACACATACACATACACCAAAAAAAAAATCTGTTCTGTTCTGACTCCACTCTCCACTGCCAACTTTACTTGTCCCAGTCCACCAATTCCAGCAGCACAGAAATCAGTGGGGGTCAGCAGGTCAAAAGGACCTCTGCCACCCATCTGTGACTCTAGAGCACTCACTAGAGGCAGCTGACGTCTTCCAGAAGCCAAGTGTCATTACTGCTGGACCCTGAGCCTCTGGCCAAGTATCTAAGTCAGCTGAACTCTTCCTACGTAGGAGAAAACACATGTACCCTACTGTGTGCTCATCAAAGGGCAAGTGAAACCCTAGATTCAAGTGCTTATTATGGAAGAGCTATTAGTTGTCTTAGCTGGTGTTACAGATGAAAGCAAGGCCTCAGGAGGGCAGTTGCCACCTCAAACCAGTAACCATCTCCCACCCATTCAGACACATTCCAAGTACATGTCACATCATGGTACTATGTCCCAGACATTCTAACTCATTCCTGAGACACCACCATATAGACAAACAAGGAGACAGATGCCATGGTGACGGTAGTTCCAAAAAGGATACATAGGTTGAGCATGTATGGGGACACAGACTCAGGGCAGCCACCCACAGATGGGTAGGAAGGAGGCCAAGGGGCCAGAAGCCATCTTCTAGGGTGCCCTCAAAAGGCAGGTTCAGGTATGCTTGGTAGGTCAAACATGGGAAGGAAAGTATGCCCCCATGAGTCACCTGTCCAGAGTGGGTACTGCTGTTGGCACAGCTGTCAGCACCAGAGTCTCCAGGAGATTCTGATGGTGCCTGCTGGGGATGCTGTGGCTACCACTGCATGTGTGTATAGAGGGTGTACATATATATGTCAATATGAGAATGTATGTGATTGCATGCTTATGTAAATATCTTTGTGAGTGTGTGTGTGTGTGTGTGTGTGTATGTGTGTGAATGTGTCGTGGAATTTGAGTGTATGTGAGTGTGTCATGCTGTGTGACTATGTTATGGTGTGTGACTGAATATGTGTGAGTGATTGAAAATGTACTATGGTGTACATGTGTGTGTGTTATGGTACGTGTGTGTGTGTGTGTGTGTGTGTGTGTGTGTGTGTGTGTGTTATGGTATGTGTGGTTGTATTAGAGTATGTGAGTTTTACGGTATGTGTTTTTGACTGTAGTAGTGTATGAATGTATTATGGTATGCTGTGCTCCATTGTGTCCCGATGGCTGTCTCCATGCCAATGCCATGTTATTTTAATTTCTGTGGCTTCATGGGAAGTTTTGGAGTCAATAACAATGAGTCTTGACTTGGTTCTTTTCCAGATTGCTGCCTCCTCCAGAATCCTTGAGATTCTCTATTAATTTTAAGGTGATTTTTTTTATTTCTGCAAAAGGCACTACTCAAATCTGAATAGGGATGTTACTAAAACTGAGACACATTATGGCAGTATTAACATTTCTACAGTACTGTCTGCCAGTCTGTTGACAAGGGAGGTCTT
This sequence comes from Grammomys surdaster, assembly GCF_004785775.1. Lineage (NCBI taxonomy): Eukaryota > Metazoa > Chordata > Mammalia > Rodentia > Muridae > Grammomys > Grammomys surdaster. Next base: position 1,049,642 of record NW_021604634.1, on the reverse strand, counting down.
TCCACTTGGTCCTGTCTCTAGATATCTTCAGCAATATTTTATCAAGTATGCTGTGTAAGTCTTTTCCTTCCTTAGTTAAGTTCATTCCTAAGTATTTTATTGTTCATGAGACTATTCAATGTAGAATTGTATTCTCAGTTCCTATTCAGATTGCTCATCGTTGATGTAGAGAAAAGCAACTAATGAGGTGTGTTGTCCCCCAGGGGCAGAGTACTTGCCCAGAATATGTGAAATCCTGGGTTCAGTTCTCACTATAATGAAAGAAAGGAATGAAGGGAGGATGGGAAGGAGGAGGGAGGGAGGGAGAGAGAGAGGAAGGAAATAAAAGGAAGGAAGGAAGGAAGGAGGGAAGGAGGGAAGGAAGGAAGGAAGGAAGGAAGGAAGGAAGGAAGGAAGGAAGGAAGGAAGGAAGGAAGGAAGGAAGGAAGGCAACTATATTTTTAATGCATTGACACTACAGCCTGACGCCTCAATGAGTTTATTGTTAGTTTTAACACTTTTGTGACACTGAAGAGGGTCACCCATGATATATTTACAAACAGATGTTTACCCCTTTTTTTCCCAAGTTGGATACTTTTTACCTCTTTTATGGTCCCATTGGTCTAGCTAGAACCTCCAGCAAGAGCAGCACTGACCAAGCACTGTCCAGTCTCAATGGAAAACTGAGAAGCATCTCTGCCTTGTCCTTATCTGACAGGACAAGAGTTCAGCCTGCACTCCCGTTTCTAAGTACAAGATCTAACTTCCTTCAAAACTACCTGTTGGGTGGATGTTAATGAGGTCCCAGTGTGACAGAGACTCAGCCAAGACATGTAGACATCCTGTATCCAACTGCATCTGCGTCTCTATCTCCATGGAAAGGCCACCTTGCAGGTAAATCAACAACCCAGCAGTGAATGAGCTGTGGCTCTGTCATTAAGCAAAATTCGATTCTATTGACAGTATCTTCCCATAAAACAAGACCATTCTCTTCTAAAGTTAAGGGGGAAAGTGAGTATATGTAAACATGTTTGAATCCACAAAAGGATTTGGTTCTGATGTCCTGAGGCCATATGGAGGTGGGGGTGGCTGAGCTTGTATGAATCTCTACAGAGACACAGAGCTGGATGTATATAGGAGGTTACAAGCTGCTCCAGGTGATTGCTGGGAACCAAACTCAAGTGTTCTTAGCCTTTGAGCCCTCCCTTCAGCCCAAGGTCCCACATCTTAAGCCTATGGAAGCCTGTCTGCAGCATTCTCATTGGGCTCAGCCTCTCTGTGTTCTTCCATCTGATTCAAGGATCACACTTCCAGCGGACCTCAGGAAGAAGAGTGAATGTCAGAGGTCTGTGAGCTGAATGTGTGGGTCCTGTTGGGAGAGATAGGAGCTTTGAGAAGAGCAAACAAGAACTGGTGGGAGATTCTCGGGTCACCTGAAGGAAATTGCCCTTTCTCTTAATCATGGCTTCTTGGTCATGGCCCCATCTACTTCTTGGTCATGGCCCCATCTGCATCTTGGTCATGACCCATCCTCTTCTTGATCATGGCCCACACTCTTCTTGGAAGTGGCCCATACTCTTCTTGGTCATGGCCCATACTCTTCTTGGTCATGGCCTTATCTGTGTCTTGGTCATGGCTCATCCTCTTCTTGGTAATGGTTCCATCTGCATCTTGGTCATGGCTCATCCTCTTCTTGGTAATGGTTCCATCTGCATCTTTGTCATGCCCCCACCATCTATCTCCTGGCCATGGGACTTCCCCTTCTCACATGCTTCCTGGCTGTGACTGCTCCTCTTCCTCTCACATACTTCCTGACCATGAAGTGAGATCTTCCTTTCTACTGTGCCCTTCCACCATGACGTGTATCTCATCACAGACCCCAAGCAGCACAGCTGGTCAGGCAAGGGCAAAACTCCAACTGCCTCTCAGACTGTGCTTTCACCCACAGGGAGACCGGGACAGCACACCAGAGGCTCACACACATCTGCTGTGGGCCCCCACTCTGAACACAGATGGGCTCAAGATGAGGAGACAAGACAGACACCCTGCCTCCTGCATCCTGGGTCATTCTTCTCCATGTTGGAAAGGCCCTGGGCCCTGGACTACCAGGCAAATACATCCCCCATCTCCACACAGCAGTTTTGGTCCCAGGAGTCACATCTCTAGGAATAGAGTTCTTGCTTTCCTTGAGAGTAAAATAGCATTTCATAGACCATACTATAAAGAGACATTCCCAGAGCCAGACTGCTGTCTATATGAGTTGTAGTATGTGTGACAAGGAAGTCTGAAAGCGTGGCATCCACTGAGCCAGCACAACGTGTGCTCCAGAGCAGTGATTTGGACCAATGCCTACTCACCCAACACTTGATGGATTTGACCCACATTAGTTCTAGCTCCCAACCAAAGCAGGGACCCCAGAATTCAGGGGGAGGCCTGTTAACATCATCAGAGAAATCCAAGCACAACAGTTCTACCCCAGATAGGAGAGAGAGACAATAAAATTTAACCCTCCAAGGAAGACGGCGGGGGTCCCACTATCTCTCCACATGTTCTAGCTGTGGCTGAGGAGCTGGGCAGCAGTGGTCATAATGCCACATGAGCATGAAAATGGACACAAAGGGGTCCAAGGGGTTAGAGGCCAACTCCTTGTCCCTCCCTCACTGCCTACCCCTTTCCTGTAGTACTTAAGAGATGGTGATCTGACACATTAAAAGACTCTAGATACAGAAGCAGCTGGCATGCTTGGAAGGAGTGCGTACAGAGACACCATGAGAGGGAGGATGTTCTGCTTTTCCCATCTGCCCTGTAAACCACTAACTTGTTCCTCCCAGGAATCAGAATGAATGTCCATACATCACCCTACGCCAAGTACCCCGGAAGTGGTCTTGGTGGAAAGCTCCTTCTCATAGTCACCACACATTCAAATGAGGCATTTCTGAATGTGACTGTAGAGAGGCCAAAATCAAGAAACGAAGTTGGGCAGGGCTGCATGCTCTCTGTCAGGCACCAAGCAGAGAAGCTTGAGGTAATGAGTGAGAACCCAGAGTCCTCTGTGACTCTTGACCTGGGATGGGGAGAGATTCCAGAAGGTATAAGGGAGGTGACTCTAGCTGAGACTCCAAGCAGTAGGAGATATAGAACCTGAAGTGGCCACTTCCTGTAGCCAAGCAGGACTTCCAGTAGAGGGATAAGGACAGCAACCCACCCACAAAACCATCAGCCCTAAATGTGTCCTGCCTACAAGACATTCAGAGAGACAAAGATAGAGCAGAGTCTGAGGAAATGGCCAACCAATGACTGCCCCAAATTGAGACCCATCCCATGGGCAAAAACAAATATCTGATACTATTAACAGTACTCCATTATGCTTACAGACAGGAACCTGGCACAACTGTCCTCTGAGAAGCTTCACTCAGCAGCCAATAAAGAGATGCAGAGGCTCACAGGCAAACATTAGATGAAGTTCTTAAGGAAGAGTTGGGAGAAAGATTCAGGGACCCAAAGAGGACAGAGACTCCACAGGAAGACCAACAGAGTCAACTAATCTGAATTCTTGGGGGATACCAGAGACTGAATCACCTGCCAAAGAGTGAGTGTAAGCTGGACCAAAGCCCCTTGAATGTATGTAGCAGACGAACAGCTTGTTTTGGTTTTTTTTGTGGGTCCCCCAACTACCTGGAACAGGGACTGTCTCTGAGCCTGTTGCCTCCCTCCCTCCCTGCCTGCCTACCTACCTACCTATCTACCTACCTGTGGATCCCACACCCCTAAATGGACAGACTTGTCTGGCCCTCAGTGGGAGGGGATGAGCCTTGTCCAGCAGCAACTTACTGGGTGACACCCAGAGGGCAGCTTTCTCTTCTCTTTTAAGTAGGGGGAATGGGGGAGGACTTGCATAATACTTGGTACTGGAAGGAAAGGAAGGGCTGATACTGGATTTTAAAGGGAATAACTAGTTAAATATAATTTAAAAAGAAAAAATTTAAGAAGTTAAACAAAAACCTCAAAAGTAAGCCTCACCAACAGAGTACAAAATGAAAAAAAGAATTTCAGATCTTGAAGAAAATTTAGAGGAAATGGATAGCTCAGTCAAACAATATAGAAAATCAAAGAAATCCATCTATGAAACATCCAGGAAAAAATCAGTAGAGTATGCAAAACTCAAACCTACAAATAATAAGAAAATATGAAGGAGAAGATATCAAGGTCAAAGGCACAGAAAATATTTTGACAAAGTCATAAAGAAAATTTCCTCAATCTAAAGAAGGGAATGATTACTAAGGTATAAGAAACATACAGAACACCAAATAGACAGGACCAGGAAAATAAGTTCCTGTCACAAAAAAATCAGAACATCATACGATAAATAAAGGATACTAAAAAGTTGCAAATGTGAAAAACAACTAAGCAATGCATAAAAGCAGGCCCACTAGAATAGAGGAGATATTTTAAAAGAATATTCTGAAATCCAGAAGGTCCTAGATGAATGTTGACAAACTCTGAGAAGCCACAGATGTCAGCTTTGACTACTATACCCAGCAAAATTATCAATCACAATTGATGGAGAAAGATCATCAAAGAAAGATCAACAAATATAAGTAATTTTTATGCACCAATCCAGCTCTGCTGAAGGTGCTAGACTTCAGTCTTCAGAGTTTAGCTACTCCCAAGTATATACAAGGAGTAAATAGTCCCCAAAGAATAAATCAAAAGATAAAGGAAACCCACATCATAACAACAAAATAACAGGATTCAATGAACACCGTTCATCAATAATTCTCAATATTAATCATATCAATTCCCCAATTTTAAAAAAAGACTAATATTTTGAATTACAAAACAAAATCCATTTTTCTGCTACATCCAAATACCTTCCCACCAAAGATCTTAGGACAAGGTCAAAAAGATGCAAAGAGCAAGCCAGTGTAGCTATTTTAATATCTGTCAAAATAGATTTCATACAAAAGTACTCAGAAGAGATAGAGAAGGACACTACATACTTGTTTAAAAAAATTCCACCAAGACTGTATTGTAATTCTAAATATTTATGCACAAACACAAGGACATCTAGGTTTATAAAAGGAAATTAACTCCACACAGTGATAGTGGCTCACTTTAATACCTCACTCTTACCAGTAGATAGGTAATCTAGAAAAAAACATAAATTAAAACAGAAGCAAAAATGATGGATTTAAGTAATGTCATAACTCAATGAGCCTAGCAGACAACGACAGCATATTCTACTCAAAGAACAAAGACTAGACTTCCTTCTCAACAGCTCATGGAACTTTCACTAAAATTGAACACATACTTGAATACAAAGCAAGTCTCAACAGATACAAGAAAACTGACATAACAACCTGCATCCTATCTGACCACCATGGGTTAAAGCTGGATATCATCATCAACAGAAAGTATCCAAATTCATGACGACTGAACAACTCATTACTGAATGAAAAGTGGAGTGGGATAGAAATCAAGGAGGAAATGAAAACTTTTAGCATTAAATGAAAATAGAATATATACAAACCTGGGACACAATGAAGATGATTCTAAGAAGCAAGTTCATAGCATGGAATGCCTACATCAAAAACAGAGATACCTTACATTAGTAACTTACTAACATATATGAAAGCTTTAGAACAAAAAGAAGAAGAAATAACAAAAATTCAGTCTGATATCAATAAAATAAATATAACAACTAAAAAGAATCAGTGAAATGAAGATTTGATTCTTTGAAAACTCAACAAGACTGACCAACCCTTAGCTAAATTAACTAAAAGACATGGAGAGAAGATTCAAATTAGGAAAATTAGAGGTGAAAGGGAAAACGTATCAGACACTGAGAAAACTCAAAGAAACATAGGACATTTTTTTTTTTAATCTGTACTCTATCAAGCTGGGAAACCTAAAAGAAATGGATGGGTTGTTTAATGTATGTGGCCTACCAAAGTTAAATCAAGATCAAATAAGCAGTCTAAACCAATCCACAACCCCTAGTGCAATAGAAGCAGTAATTCAAAGTCTCCCAGAAAAAAAAAAAGAAAAAGAAAAGAAAAAACAAAGCCCAGAGCCAAATGTATTCAGCAAAGAATTTTATCAGACATTCAAAGAAGAATTAACAACAGCATTTCTCAAATTAACTGCAAAATAGAAACTAAATGGATGTTTCCTAATTTTCTTTCTGAAGCTACTATTACCTTAATACCAAAACCACACAAAGACTCAATAAAAGAAGAAAACTATAGACCAATATCCCTTATAACTATAGATGTAAAAATTCTCAATAAAAGACTTGCAAACTGAATTCAAGAAAACATCAAAAAGATTTTCCACTATGATCAAGTTGGCTTCATCTCAGAGAGATAAGTATGACTCAACGTACATAAATCAATAACCCAATCCATCTACCACATAAATGTGTACAGGAATTTTAATCCAACAACAAGGCTACTCTGGCAAAGTATCACATCCAAAGACATTCTAGGTCTGTGTGATACAGCTGGAGTGATACATCTTTAATTCCTCTGGTTGGAATACAGACCACATTCTTAGTATACACCTTTAATCCCAAATACTAATGGTACAGTTCGTTTGTAGAAGGAAGCAGCCACTTTCAAAGTGACTTCAAGTTGAGGTGCAGACAAAGTGACAAATTAAAGAAAGATATGACAGTATGAGTCAAAGATAGAATATGTCCATATCTCATGAGGACAGACATTAAAGAGAGACTACTTAACAGGAACACAAAGTGAGTCAGAACTGGAGAGCAACTGAGTTCAGGCAATGCAATGGAGGTCAGTTCAGCGCAGTTCAATGCAGTTCAGTTAAATGACATTGATTTCATGCAGTTCCTTTTAGTTCATACAGTCAGTCCAGTTCAGCACTTGGAATTCAGAAGCTGGGTTTTTTTTTCCAAGCAGAATAATTCAGTGAGAAGCCAGGAGAAACCAGCTTCAATCAGTCAGCTTAGAGAACAGTTTTGAGCCAGAATAGCTGAGTTAAACCAGCCAACCAGAGTTCAGAAAGAAGTGAAAGGGTGAGCTTATTCAGTAGTGAGTCTCCTAGACAACAATTACATTTGGCAAATAAAAGTTACTTTTACATAAACAGACCAAAAGCCAAAAACCACAGGATCATCTCATTGAATGCACAAAAGGCCTTTGACAAAATCCAACACCCCTACATGATAAAAGTCTTGAAAAGATTATGGATACAAGAAACATACCTCAACATAATAAAGGCAATTTATAGCAAACCCATAGCCAGACATCAATCTAAACTTTAGAAAGAAACTCTAAGAATTTCCACTAAAATTAGAATCAATAAAAGGATGCCTACTCTCTACATACCTATTCGATAGAATACTTGAAGTCTTAGGTAGACCAATAAAGCAACTGAGGAGATAAGGATACAAATAAGAAGGGAGGAAATAAAAATATCTCTATTTGCAGATGATATGATTTTATTTATAAAAGATCCTAAAAACTTCACCAGTAAGCTTCTTCAATTGATAACAACTGATACAACTTTTGGAAAAGTAGTAAATACAAATTTAACACTCAAAACAAAAAAAATAGCCTTCCTAGATACAAATGACAAATGGACAGAGAGAGAAATTGGGGAAATACCACCCTTCAAAATAACTTCAAAACATAAAATATATTGAGGTAACTCAAACCAAACAAGTAAAAGACTTGTATGATAAAAACTTTAAGACATTTAGGAGGAAAATTGAAGAAGATATCAAAAGCTGGAAAGATCTTTCATGCTCATGGACTGGTAGAATTAATATTGCAAAAATGACCATCAGAGCAATCTATAGTGCAATCCCAGTCAAAATTCTAACACAACTCCTCACAGAACTTGAAAGGATAACTTTCAGCTTCATATGGAAACACAAACAATACAGGTCATCTAAAACACTCCTAGATGATGAAGGAACTACAGGAGGTATCAGTGTCTCAGATTTCACATTAGGTTATAGTAATAAACAAGTGGGGAACTGATGTGAGAATAGGCACAGTGATCAATGGAATTGAACTAAAAATCCAAGTGTAAGTTTACACACCTATGAACCCCTGATCATTTTTTAAACAAAGAATCCAGAAACACACACTGGAGAAAAGATAACATCTTCAACAGACAGTGCAAGTCAAACTGCATTACTGCACAAGGAAGAAATAGAATACATCCATATCTATCGCTCTACACAAAACTCAACTCCAAATGAATAAAGGACCAGATATCTTGAGTCTTATAGAAGAGGAAGTGGAGAGTAACCTTGCACTCATTGCACAGGAAAAGACTTTCTGAACAGGCCAGACAGCAATAGCACAGGCATAACAGCAACGATTAGTAAATGGTGTTTTCATAGAATTTGGAAAGCTTCTACACAGCAAAGGGCACCACCATTCAGTCAAACTAGTCACCTACAGAATGGAGAAATATCTTTACCAATTATTCATCTGATAGAGGGTTTCTATCTAAACTATATAAAGAGCTGTAAAAACTGAACATCGAGAAGACAAATAATTCAGTCGTAAATGGGATACATAACTAACCAGAGAATTTTCCAATGATGAAACACAAATGGCAGAGAAACACTTAAAGAAACATTCAAAATCGGTCACCATCAGGGAAATGCGACCTGAAACTACCTTGAGATTCCATCTTATCTCTGCCAGAATGTCCAAGACCAGTAAAACAAATGACAGCTCATGCTGGCTGCGATGTGGGGGAGGAGGAATAATGATTCTTCTAGATACAGTAGGACAGGTGCACAGATAAACTCACATTGACTGGAAACAGGAACAAGATCTAAACAGGTTTAGGCCAAATGGCTCCTAGCACCAAGATGGGGAAGTGGATGTAGGATCAAACATCCCTAATGAGAAAAGTATCTGAAATTGATGCCTGTTGGCGAAGGGAAAATCTATTTTCTCTACTGGAGTCTCCTCACTGGGCATATTAACCACACTCTGAGGCAGACCCCGTGCCCAGCGGTAGTCAGCCAACACAAAATGTCTCCATAGCATTTGAGGGTCTTTTTTTTTTCATTTCACTTTGTACATTTTTTGTCTTGTTAGTCTTTCCGTTTTTGTTTGTATTTTCATTTATGTGGTTTTCAGAGGGGGTTGTTGTTGTTTCTTGGGCTTTTCGTTTTTGTTTGTTTGTGTGTTTGGTTTTGAAAGAGATGGAGAAAATGATTTCACAGTTGGGTTGGCAGGGAGTGGGGAGATCTGGGAGGATTTAAGAGAGTCAAAAACATCAAAATATATTGTACAAAAAAATTAATAAAAAAGCTTTTAAAAAATAAAATAGAAAATGAAAAAGAGGTACCTAGGGTCCCTCATTCTCTCTCACAGAGCCCACAGTATCCACACTAATCCACAGTCACAGCACCCTGCCCAGTCATTGGTGACATGGTTGGGGTCAGAAGACCTGAAATGACTTTGGGGGTGAAATGCCTTTCAAAAGCTGACTGTGAAAAAACGGACACAAAAGATACCATCTCAAACAGTCAAACCATTTCATCAGCAAGGGCAAGAGGAACCTGTAGAAGAAGGGTTTGCTGTGCAGGAAAGCAAGGTTCCACAGACACTCATGTCTCACAGAAGATTCGGAGAAACCGTTCATGACAGGAAACGTGAGCTCTAGCCACAGAGCAAGGATTCCTGGGAAAATGTAAGCAGAAAACAGTAAGGGCAAGCAAATGTGTGAGAAAAACTTACTCTAGAGAAAGAGAAAGGATTCAACTTGCCTTTTATTCTCTGGTGATCTGGAGAGAGCTTTCCTATGGCCGAGGGGTCAAGGGTAGGTTAGTTCAATATTAGTTTTGCCTGGTAGGCTTTCAGGAAGACTGCAAATTGGACTTCTTGTGGCACATGATTAGCTTTTGCCTGAGTCCCAAGTACACATGGAAAGGTCTGTTCTGTGAGTGACAAAAAGTTGGAGAGGTCGTGTGTATTATTTTCCATGCCTTTACTCCAATGACAAGGACGATGCAGATCAAATTCCAGGAAAGAAAGTCCAAAGCTAGCTAAAAGTTAAATTCATAGCTGCAAAAACAGCAAGAAGGAAGGAAAAAGGATGGGGAGAAAAGGAGAGATGGAGGGAGGGGAAAGAAAGAAAAGGAAGAGAAGCAAGAGGGGGAAGAGAAGGAGAGAGAAAGAGGAAAGGAGGAAGGGGAAGAGGAGAGAGGAGGGAGGGGAGGAGGAAGGGGAGGAAAGAAGGGCAGTGAGAGACAGAAAAGGAAAGAGACAGAAGAAAAAGGAAAAAGGAGAGAGAGGGAGGGGAGGGGAGAGAGAAAAGAAGAAGGTACTAAAGAGGAAGAAAGAGAAGGGGGAGGAGGAAAGGGAAAAGGAAGAAAGAAGAAAGGTGAAAATGAAAAGGTGTCCTGACGCTTAAAAAAGTATTCTTTTTTTAGAAAATTGATAACTCTCATGGTATATTAGCTCTGTCAGAATATAACAGGAGAGAAAAAAATCAGTCTTTCAAAATATTTTAATGTTTTTTATTTCTTTTTAATATATTTTTATTCCTAAGTATGTATATATGTATGTGTATATGTGTGGGTGTGTGCATGTGAGTGCAGGTGCCCTTGAAGGTCCAGAGCATTGGCCCTCCTGAAGCTGGAGGAACCTGACATATTCAGCATGGCTACAGTCATCACCCTTAGAAGGAGCATCATGTGCCTTGCACATAGGGAGCTGGTTAGAATAGGTAAAATAAAGAGGTTTTGGGGGTGTTAGCACACTGTCCCAGCTGGTACTACAAGACCCTGTGTGTGAAATATGACAATAAATAAATAAACAAACACAAACACCCTTGGTCAATCAAAATTTCTACAAGCAATCAGAGAAACCTGCCCAGCCATGGGAAGAGGGTATCCTTTAGTGCTCCCTATAAATTTAGCCAAAATGGATGCTGAGAAGGAAGGACCCAGAACCAGAGCTTGAGGCCTTGCCCCCTGTTAGCAGAATTGTGAAGCAAGATTCTAGCAAGGCTCCTAGGACCGCTTTCTGCCACCAAGACAAGAGAATGCCACTCAGTGGCCATATCATTTTCTAATGGTATGTATGTGTGTCTCTGTGTGGGTGCATGGGTGTGAGTACACACACTGAGCAGCATTTAACATCCTCTGTACAGCATGGTACAGCTGGCCCATGCCCACAGCCTCAAACTCTTACACCCTCTTTGGGTTGGGATCATTCAAAACTCTCCACTCGCTATTTCAAAATATGCAACAAAGCGTAGAATCACAAAGTATAGAAAACACAAATGGCTTCAAGTGTGACTTTAATTTGGTTCTTTGCGTAGTTCTGTCATTGTTTGGATTTAGATCTGGGGCATTATTTTTTGTTTTGTTGTATTTTATTTTGTTTGTTTGTTTCGTTTTCATCGGTCTCATACACTCTAGACTGGTCTCAAACTCTGTCTGTAGTCCAGTTTGACTTTGAATTTTGGCCATCCTGACTTGGCCTCTTCAGTGCTAGTTTCCAGCCATGGATCACCGAGCCTAGTTATGCAGTACTGAGGCTGAGCTCTGGGCTTTGTGCACGCTGGACACTCTATTAACTGAGCCATAAACCGGACCAGAGCCTCACCTTCTAAGACAGCTTGGAGTAAAGCAGAGGCCTGAGGACACATCATCTAGAAGCTGGGAGCAGAGAGTCCCTTGACTTTATGAAGAAAAGGCAGAGATGATGGGGACAAGGACAAGTGGCTCAACAAGGCCTTGCACAGGGCATGCTTTCACACCATGTGGGACCCAGTGGGACTCCTCCATCTCAGTGGACCCTGGGTTAATAAGTGACAGGGTGGCTTTTGGTCTCTGTGGGTGCTGTGTTGTGACCCACAGGACGTACCTCTTCCTCTGTCCCACATCTGAAAGACTTCAAGAGACAATTGGGGAAAATAAAAACAGAATGGCCAGTTACAGAAAGCAAATTGGAGGGTATAGACAAATTTAATTATTCTAATAAGATGTCTCCAAGAGTTTTGCCCGTCATCATGTGAGAGCCTGACCATTAATTAAGTTATTCCACTCAAAAGGAAAAAAAGAAGAAATCACCTATAACTTTTTTTTAAGTGCCACTTTGTAACCTTTAGTCCCTTCGTTCCTACTTTGGCTACAAGGGTATAAACCTGTAATTAACAACTTCGTTATTGCCTCTGCAGCAGTAATTGCCATGTATAGCCTGAGGCAGGAGAATGAAAAGTCGTTTCTCCTGGCCCTGCTAGCTCTCCGCCCAGCTCTAACTAGGCCTCTGGTTGCCATTCGGGTCTCGCCAAGATTTCTCCTTTCACAAGAACCTCTTGCTAACAGGGCAATCCCCACACAGTGACCTCTTCCAGAGGCAATCAATACGAATGCCGTAATAATTCCCTCGCTTGCACAGCAGCCTGTGAAGAAAAGGGGGAAAAGCATACAGGCTGGGCTGAGATTAGATTATCAATTATCATGAAACTGTCTGGACTTCAAAGGGCAGCCCAGCTGGGAAAGTGCAGCTTATCTGGACCAAACGAGGCTGCAATTATCTCCCATGTCACCCAGATGCAGAGTAGTGGGGCCTCTAACTCCAGTCTGGGAAGAGAAAAACAGAAGGGACACATTTTCCCTAGAATGAGAGTCACTGATGTTGGATCCGGTGTTGAGGCTAAGCAGGATTTTGGAGCTGGGAGTCCCAAGCACCTCATCCCCTGGGCTCCAAGTTCCTTGTGAACCTTTCATCACTGGAGACAGATGCTGCTGGTCCTCAGTCCCTGGAAGTAACTTTCACCCAAGTCAACAGATGGTTAACAGTGTCGGAGAGTGATACATGTGCAGTCCCTAAAGCTGCAAAGAAGCATGGCCTCCACCATGCACAGAAGGGTCACCCTGGGTGTGCATGAAATGGTAGTAACAGAGGTTGATGTCACTTCCTGGTCAGAACGTAAGGAAAGTTTCTCTTTTTTTCCTTCTTTTCTTTTCTCCATCACCCACTCCACCCCCACTCCTGCCCTCACCCTCCCCTTGCTTGTGTTGGGACTTGTCCAGTGGAGCTAACCAGACCAGTGGAAAATTAATGTCATGTTTATTGATAGAGAGAAAAGTTCTCTGACTAAAAAGATTCGAAATTAAAAAATAATAATAATATGATGACAAGAGTGTGTTAGTGAGTCGGGCATGGTAGTGTGCCCCTGTAACGCTAACACTCGAGACGTGGAGGCAGGAGGGTCAGAAGTCCAAGGCCATCCTTGACTAGTGAGTTTGAGGCCAGCCTGGGCAACCTGAGACCCTGTCTTCAACAACAAAAATGAAAAAAAAAAAAACAAGTTAATGTACAACTCTAAAGTTTTACCCTGGATGCCTGAACAGGATTCCTTGTGCATGCAGCCCCTAGGCCTCCCTCTACAAATAGCCATGCTTCCCCAACTCCACATCTCTTAAAACCCCCATGCCTGAGAGTGAACTCTATAGCTAGTCTCTACCCCAGGCCCTAAAGAGAGCCGAATGCTGGACAACTCCTGGAAACAGAGCAAGAAGATCTGGGCTCCTGGCATCTTTCTTTCCCGCTTTCTGCTTGGGAACAGAGAGGCCAGCTGTCACCTGCACAGACTTTCCATTTTAATTGCATCTAAGATAATCCCCCTAATATCTCCTCACGGCACAACAGTTGCCTACACTCTTTTATTTCACCCCGAATGTCCAGCTTTTAAATTCATAATGTCAACAAAACTTGAATAAGTGAAATGTACTGCGATCATTTTTGTTTCTCATTTTAGACTTGGAACTCAAAGGAGGGTTTCTTCACTTAAAGTAAAACTAACGTTGGATTACGGACAGAGTGCTGAGGAGGGAGAAGTCAGTCTTATTGTAAGACGTCTATGGCCTGACATACAGAGGCCCCCGGAATTCATGCTCTGTCCTGTTTCCTTTCAATTTTCTTTTGAGACGTTTTTTACAATTTGCTGTTATAGAGCTCTTGCTATTTTAATTTTTTTTCTAAACGTACGGTTTTATAGTACAGTTTTCCACATCCTGGCAAACTCTCATGTGGTATTACAGGCTTGTGATAGAGTGGGCAGTGCCAACTGCACCCCTGCTTCTGTGAAAGATGGGAACACTAAGTCTGTGTGGTGGAGTCAGCCACTGGCCCAGCACCTTGCATTCATCTTCACCCCAGTGAGTCACCGGCTCTGATTCCAAAGGTGGGGGCCAGTGGGGAGTGCTCAAACAGGCTCCCTAACACTTGAGCTGTGGAAGGTGGCCCTGGCACCGCCTCTCCAGCTGGATGCTGTGTCTACATTGTCTCCAAAGTTTTCAAATGGGCCAATGTCTCCTTGTTCCGGGTCTCTATGTAATGTATCTGATTTCCTCTAAGGACTCAGAATGTATCCAGAGCTGCTGAGATGGAGCCAATTTGGCTTATTTAACTTCCTGTTGCCATAGTTAATGGAGGTTGGGCGCTGGTGGGAGAGAACAAAAGCCAAGAACCCAGGTGTTCTATCAACAAAGAACAAACTCTAACAAGTCCTGGAGCTCATAGAGGCCTTGAGAGCTGAAGCCAAAGACACGGCACTTGGCCTTCCTCTGGTTTGAAATTAACTGCTACCCTATTGTGGACAATGGGTCATAAACTGACAAGATGGGAGCCTGAATTTCACAAGAGAAAGAAAAGGGACGCCCTTCGCTGGACAGCCTTGCCTCCCACAAGATCTGTGTTAGCTTCCCAGTTTGAGAGATAATGCTGGTCTTTTAAATATCTGTAATTCTGGTTTTCTCAGGCGGCAGCCGCCCAAGGTAAGCTAAACTCTAGATGTTTGCTCTAAGCACCTAACTCTGCTGTTCTAATGCCAGAGGGCCATCCTCTGCTCAAAGAACTCTGTGGGTGGTGGGCGCATTATAAAACACCACTTAATGGCTACTAACTGCCACACTAATTAGCATTTTAAGGGGAAAAATTCAGACAAGTGGGTCTACTTTAAAAATGAGGACACCATCATGCACTTAGATTTTCTAAGTTGCTACAAACATCTCTAGCCCTGAACCCGTGATTCAAACCACTTAAACATTCCTTAAACATTAAAGCCCAGTCTCTCTTCTGCAAGGATGTGAAATTGCTAGTCCAGACATGCGAGGGTAGGAATGAGTGCCAAGCTGAAAACGCTTAGCTTTTATGTGCTTCTTTGAGATAAAATGAAACGGTACGTAATCAGGAATTATGTCATGATGCAGCCCTGTGATTTCCTGGAAAACGTGGAGCTAATCAGTTATTCATTTAAGAATTAACTAGAGCATCAATTGTCAGATTAAACTCCTTTAAAATTCTCAAAGTCGTTTTCTTGGCGTTAACCCCCTAAGTATACTGAGCCCTTTGTGTACATTTAAGCAGGAAAGGAGAGAAGGCTTTCTCATGTGCCAAACGGAAAAAGAAAACAAAAGTATCCTTTGCTTCAGTTGTTAGAGCACTTGGGGGCTTGCCACAGGGGCTGGACACCACTAGCTAGAGTAGAGACAACCCTCCCACACACATGTGTGTCCAGCAGGCAAGACCTGAGTGCTACACTCTTGGAAAGGACTTGCTGTCGGGGACCCACCTCCGTCTCTGTGTTGCCTCTTTTCTGGTGCAGAGCCAGAATTTCAGACCTCTGGTTCTGCTCAACACCTGCACAATCGATTCTGTGCACACACACACACACACACACACACACACACACCTCCTCCAGCTCCTCAGCAGCAAGGCTCAGACCAACATCCACCTCAATCAAGAAAATGAAGACCATGCTGCATAATTTTGTCAGACTTCAGATTTCTCACTTGGTGAGCACGCACGGTTGTGTCAAAGCATACAGGTGTTTTGTGTCACTCAACATGTGCTTGCCTCGTTAAAGTGCAGGCTGTCCTTCCTCTGGCCTGTGTGCTTTCCAGAGGGTGTTCCGTACCACCTGTGTGTTCATGCCAGGTGAGGCAGCCAGAAAGCCAGCACACCTTACTTGACAACCTGGAAGACACCACTGGCATGACAGCTGAGAGTCACAAGTTCAAACATGTAAAAATTTCAACTTAAGCCACGTGTAAAGGAGTGTAACTAGGTGGTAGATTGATTGTGTAATAGGAGAAAGGCCCTGTATTCCAATATTTCAATCCCATAGGTCCCTCCTCGCCACAAATAAAAATGTTTAAATCAGCTGAAAAGGCTTCAGTTTGGTTATCTTCTTCACTTCTGACTCACCCACACCCCACACCCATCTGTTGTTTCTTAAACACTTTTAGTAAGACACTGAATTTTGAACAGATGTTTTCCAATGCAAATATTCTTCCAAAGTTTGAGATCTCCATCAGCAAGTGAGGTGCACTGAAGTTCCTTCTCATTCAGGACTCCCAGTAGGTTTTGAAGCCAGAGGCCTATGATGGGACATTGGGTGACCTAGCGCAGGAGTCAACACCAGTCATAGGCTTTCTCCCAGACTGCTGCCTATGATGGCAGTTTATGCTTTCCGGTAACCTCAGGGTTGAAACCGTATGTATGTGTACCTGTGTGTGTATTTGTGTATGTGTGTATTTGTGTATATGTGTGTGTGTCAGTATATGTCTATCTCCGTGTGTGTATGTGTGTATGTGTGTAGTGTGGTGCGTGTCTCTGTATATTTGTGTGTATCTCTGTGTATCTGTCTATCTATCTCCATGTGTGTGCGTATGTTGTGTATGTAGTGTGGTATGTGTGTGTGTCTCTGTGTATTTGTGTATATGTGTCGTATATGTCTGTCTATCTGTGTATGGGGGCTGTCTCTGTGTATATGTGTGTATGTATGTGTCTGTCTGTGTGTGTGTGTCTTTCTGTGTATGTGTCTATGTGTCTGTATGTCTCACTGTGTGTATGTGTGTGTGTGTGTGTGTAAGGATGAAGGTTGAGGAAATAGTTTGTAAGTCACTCTAGAAACTTCTCACATAGAAAAGGATTTACATACATAGCCCACCTGTTGAGACTAAAGCATGCACACCCTCTACTTGCTTTGATCAAGACCCATACATGACCCACCCTCTGAACACAGAAGGCTCAGGCTGCCACTGCCTGGATGTGGCCTTCTTCCAACATTGTCATTGCCACCAGAGAAGCCCTGCCGTGGCTAAACATAGATTTTTAGGTTTTGTGCATTCATTTTCATTGAAGCCATTTGCTAACATGGCTTTGATATGCTGAGCCCTCCCCATAATGAACATGAACTGAAACAGCATGGAACAGAGAAATTGGACAGAGACAGAGTGACCTCAGACCATCAGAAGACACTGGCTCAACAGATGCTATGGGACCTTGCCATGTCGAGCATTTCATGTAAGAGACTATCGTGTTGCAGCAAGACTTCCTGATTTGGGCAATCTGGGCTCTGTCTTCCAAGTCACATCGGCCTGAACACTAGTGTGATGGTGATAGCTTCTTCCATCTCCCGCCATCGTCAAAGCAGATCTGGGGAGCACATGGTACATCTTCTTCAGACTTAGTGAGGCTGTTCTCTGAGAGCGAGACCCTGATCCCTGGCCTCATTGCCCTTGGACCAGCTTGTTTACTACATGCTCAAGTGTTTTCTGTCCCTGCCACAGTTTTCTAAAGTCCTAAGACATGGAGGAAGTTCCATCTGCCTCCAAGGTTCATACTTGTTAGCATCGGTGATAATCCCAGGATAATGGGTGGTAGTACAGGCAACCCCAAAATATGAGCTGTTCAGTTCAATAATTTTGACCAATGTTCATTTCTTTTGGCCAAATAGGCAAGTAGGCCCAGGAGAGAGTTTTCCTCAGATACCAGTCCTCAGCCTTTGTTCACATACCAGCCTCTCTATCTTCAGACCTCATAGGCCTCACACTGACAAATAAGTTACCAATGGATTTGTCTGTTTATAGTGAACAGACAGATAACCATTAATGCTAATTACTTTATACTTATTATCTTACAATCAAATGACAGAGGAGTCGTCATCCTCTTCTTTCTTATTTAAAAGCCGAGAACAGAGAGATTAGAGGTCTTCCCCTATGTCACACAGCATTGGTCTGCATGCTGGTGATGCTCTGGGGAGCATGTGCCAGGCACTAAGACTATATCACTAGTAAGGCTATATTCTTCTGCTGGGGGCTTGACCTTCACAGTGAAGGAAAGAAAACACATGTGTGCTCTGCTCCCCTGGGACTCTCGGTGTATTCAGAACGAGCTTCATGCAGCAAGGCTAGCCATTCACTTGTTCACGCTCTACCTCAGTGTGTGCATGGCTTTCGTGCTGTGAAGGTGGCTGAGAGCTACAAGATATGTCTTCAAAAGGCTTCCATTTTCCAGCTGTGTGGAGTACAGCCATTGGACCTCATGGTACATGGGAGATCAAGACCCTCGTCTCTCCGAGAAATGAAAGCAATCTACATGGCACCTCCACAGAGCCCTTGATGTTATCATTGGCCCACTCAGTACAAAACTCCCCTGATAGATGTCAACCCCACAGGGTGCTGAGTAAAAACTATGATATCATCTACTATAGAAAAACCCTTATTCATTCAACAAGCAATGAAGACACTAGAGGAGTGTGCTAGGCTCAGAAACAACCCCAAGACCAACACCTTGCTCACAGAAGTAATTGCCCAACCTCGGGAGAGCCCCAGAGGACTTCTTAAAACGAAGCACATGAATTTAGCTGCCAGGGAAGTCTGTATTTTTAAACAGCCTTCTTAGAAAACTCTGCAATGAAAAAATTTATCTCCGCCCAGCAGAGGGCGCACTGATTTGCAAGCATCTTGTGCAACCAAATTTCAGAAGAAGATTGAGTCTGCTGGGCATGGAAAGCTTTTGGACACACACACACACACACACACATTTGTATAGGGCTTGAAATTTAACAGCGTGAATGATGAAATCAGCCTCACACTCTGATGTTCTCACTGAAGAATTTTCAGGACTTCGATGTGGCTTGGTTGGTAGAGCACTTGTCTCAACACACAGGGTGATACGATCCCTGAGAGCGTACTAAAGCAGGAGAGGCCTGGAAAAGGGGGACTCTCAGAAGGCTGCGTTAGGCCCACTTAATGCCTGAGACCTCCTAAAACCGCTACGGAGAAAACCAAGCACCCACTGGCATCACCGGAGACAGTGGCCTGCATGACTCAGACCCAGCCATCAACAGGGTTATGTGGCAAAGCCCCTCCCCCCAGGGCCTGGCTTTCCAAGGGCTGTAGACCAGTTCTCATTTTCCCAGGCAAGGTACCCAGAGCTCCCAGGTCCCGACAGAAGGCTGTTGTTTTGTGTTCTTTTGTACTTCATTTTGTCTTCAAAGTTTAAACTATTGAGAAGTACTCAAAAGAATTAATGCACAAGGGAAAAATGACTTGAAGATAACAAACGAAGTGTAGTGAGTATATACATATCAGGACTAAGAGCTCCATGCCTTGAGGATATGACAGGGACAGTTTTTCTACCCGGAGTTGGCGACTTCCTGCTAGGTGCTGGGGGAGGGGCAGGGCTCACAAGCAGAAAAGGGGCCATAAAAGAAGAGACAAGATCTTGGGGGAGTTTAGAGGCTGGTGAGTCCGCCCTCCAGGGAAAAAGCAGGAAGTTTCAAAGGGGCTGCAGTCGGGCCTGGAAGCAGATGAGCTTCCTCAAGTGAGGGGCCAGTAGAGAGGCCTGGGACAGAACAAAGCCCCCGACACCAGACCACTCCAACAGCCCCTGGAGCTGAGATAAGGCCACTTATCACACAAGCGACCCTACAATAGCATCTGATGGGGAAATGCAGCTGGTGGGGACAAATGACAAGAGGATGAAAATTCCACATGAATGAAAAAATGCAAAAAGTTTGTGTGGTGGAACCTTCCGGAAAAGCCCCACACCCACATCTCCACTGCCCGCCCCTCCCCCCACCCCCCACGGTCTTTGGTACAGGAGCAGACAGGCTTCCATGAGCCAGTTTCCTCAACTTTGAAAGGAAGCCAGTTTTGGTTCCGATTTTCTGTTACTTAACCAACAAAATAGGTGCCCTGAGCCCACCAGTGGAACCAACTTCCTGCAGGGCACGTTCCAAATCTGTCTTCAACTATGTGGAGGGAGTAAGAAGCATAAAACGATGTTTACTCAGCACCTGCTCATGCTAAATAGCACCCGATTTGCACACTTCCGGGATGATCATGCTAAGGATGTACGGGTTCATCTGGTGCTACTAAGCTAAGCTAAGACAGCACAGCTATGCTGCAGCCTGCAGAAGAGCCCAGGCTTTGGTCAAAGGGTTTGTTCTAGATGGTATCCGTTTAGAGTAAGTCCAGACATTTGCACCGTCACTTAGTAAAGCAAGAAAACTCAGCCAGGATGTGGGTTTTATAAAGGGAGCTTGCATTTCCAAAAGTGGAAACTGTTCTAAAGTTTTCTCAAAGTCTTTTTACACTATATTTTGTGAAATTTCTTGGTTCTCAAGGCACCAAAGTACAATAGAGAAGTAGAGAATAACATTTTAATTAAAATATTAATGACCTTTGGGGGGTGCAGGGGATGGGTTTTGTTTTTTCTAGACAGATTTCTTTTTGTAACAGCCTTGGCTGCCCTGGAACCCACTATATAGACCAGGCTGGTCTCAGACTCAAAGAGATCCACCTGCCTCTGCCTCCTGAATGCTGAGATTAAAGGCCTGTGCCATCACTGCCTTCTAAACTCAGTTTCTGAGGAATTTCAAAACTCTATGACTGAAGTATACTATACTCTCAGAGATACTGGCTCTGTAGTATTCTGACTTCGGTGAACATTGCTTCTAACTTTTTCCTCTAACTGTAGTCACTTTCCCTGTCAGTGTAATTAAATACCTAACAAAAGCAATCTAAGGAAGAAAGGGCCATACAGGATCATGGTTTAGGAAGGTATAATGCAGCTCATCCTGGGAGACTGAGGTGGTGGCTCACAGTGCACCAGGAAACAGCGAGACATGAACGCCAGTGCACAGCTGGCCTCCCCCTTACTCCATCTTTTATAGTAAGAGAGAGATCACTCTGAAGTGGACGTAGATGAAAAGAAGTTCAAGTATGTTGTAAAGAAAAGTAAGAATTAAAATGGCCACAGTGGTAACTAAGTTGTTATAAGTAAAGGTCTTATTACATTTTTAAAGTCAAAATTCGGTATCTTGAGAAAAATTCTGCTTATGATTTTGTTTGGTTTTATATTTTTATAACTTATAAACAATAGTTTATAAGTTTTCCCATTAGAGAAAGGCTTCAGTTTGCTGGATAGCTGATACCTTCATAGCAGGGAAAAAAAAAAACCACCTCTTTAAAAGAATTGTTCCTACACAGTCAACATGGATCTTGTTTTAATAAATATTTAAATCTCTTTGTAAATGTTGCCAATTAGAAAAACACAAATAATGTCAATAAACTATAATGCCTAAAGGAAAGCTTTGGCTTTCTTCTAGAACTGCCCTTTCTGGAAACCACCCATTATCTCCTTATAAAATAGCTACTTGTGTATCCCATTAAAAAATTAACTGAAAACTATATGAGCCATCTTTATGAAGGAGAAAAAAAAAACACGTGCTATTATGAGAGACTTGCCGCTGTGCTATAACTAAAGGGTGAGCCCTCGGCAAGAAGGCGGGCAGTCCTTAGGAGACAGGAGCAGCTAGCTGGAGAAGCCATTAAGGAAGAAACTCCTGAATCATCGCATTAAAAGATCCTCTTTATTCGCCAGGTCTGATGATTTTTAAGATTTCATTTAATTTATATTTTATTTTAATTTGTTATTAGCTCTTTGAGGAGTTTACGTAGCATGTTTTGCTCAGATCCACCATTCAGCTCCTCCCAAGCCCTCAACACCCTTCTTTGGCCACTAAACTTTGAGTCTTCTTTTTCTCCAATTTGGGATGCTCGGATACTCTTAGATCTGTGGCCTTCCACCGAAGTGCACACAACCTGCTGAAGGACACACACACAGAAAAACTTGACTCTCCCTCCCTTTCCCAGCTTGCTGATAGCACCGTGGCTGGGGGGTGGGGGGATTTCCTACCGTCCCACTCCATGCTGGGTTTGAGCTGGCTTGAGCTTGCAGGGCTCTTGTGTGTGCTGTCACAGCTACTGGGTCCAGCTCCCCAGCTATGTCCAGAAGACACCGTTCTTGGAGTCACCCATCACCTGTGGCTCTTATACTTCCTCTGCCTCCTCTTCCGCAGTGGACCCTGAATCTTTGAGAGAGAAGTGTGTTCCATTTAGGGCTGAGCACTCTTCAGTCTTATTTTCTGGACCTTGGCCAGATGCAGATCTCTATGTTAATCACCATCTACCGCAAATAGAAGCTTTTCTGATAGCAGTTGTGAGATGCACTAATCGACAGGTATAACAGTAAGTCACTAGGAGTCAATCTTACACTACGGCCATTTAGCAGAGTGATAGCAGTAGTGGGGTTTTCCCAGGACGCATGACCTTGCTAGCCACAGGATCTTGCTTATGTGCAGATCTGGGTGTCAGTATGTGGAGTGTGCACATGCAGCGTTGTCAGATCCCCTGGAACTGGAGTCACAACCAGTTGTGAGGTGCCTGATGTGGGTACCGGAAACTGGACCCAGATCCTGTCTCAGAGCAGCAAGTGCTCTTAGCTGCTGTGCCATCTCTCCAGGTCCTGATGGTCATGGTTTCTTTGTTTGCTTTTAGTCTTGACATATAAAATTAAAATGATCAAGAACATCGCCTGACTTGGTGACGTGAAGGTTACCGATAAAAGAAATAGAAAAATATTTACATATGTAAGGAATTAGATTAATTACATGTTTCCTCATGTGTGTATAGTTTTTCATACCCATGGTTTGTTATATTTTTACATTTGGAGTATTTTTTAAATGTACTATATTTTAACTTTAGCTTTTCTTTTGGTAGCTTGATCTTACAACTATAACCTCATGTGAAGTAGCTAGCTCTGATTCTTAGGAAAGATTTAGGAAATCTTTAAAACAGTATCTAAATCATCGTAATTCATGTCTGACTCACCTAATAAAAATCACAAATTATAAATTTCTAAATACATCCTTCATCATAGCCCGGATGTCTGTCAATTCACAAGCAGATAAATAAAATGAGGCATAGCTACAAAATGGAATATTACTTGGCCAACAAAAAAAACCACACACACACACACTAATACTTGCTACAGTACTGCTGAGATCTGACTACATTGCTGTAAGCAAAAGAAGCCATCTTGAGAGCACATATGTCATACAACTCTGTTTCTGTGAAATGTCCAGAGGGGAAGGCTACAGACCAGTAAGATGGATGAGTGGTTTCTGTGTTCTAGAAAGCTCACGGGAAATGGGGAGCACATGCCTATGGGTGTAAGATTTCCTTATAGGGCAATCCGTATGTACTAACATTGATTATAGTGGTGGGTTTCGCCAATCTGTGATTATGCCGAAGGCAATGAGTCGTATACTTTCCTTGAGTGAGCTGTGTGGTGAGTGAATTTTACCTCAGTGAAAAGGCCCTGCAAAATAAGAAAGACTTCCAACCTCTTTCCCTCCCAGCCCTCAGTGTGAAGGTTATCAGTTGGTCTAGAATTTAAGTACCCTGTCTGGAATGTTTGATACACAAACTTCTCTCATGCACTGTACATTTGGCTTAAACAATAGTAGCCAGTGCCTGGGAAGAGGGCAGCTTACTCCATCACCCAGGGGTGAGAACTCTGCAAATTACCAAAGGGACGGTTCACTGAAGCAGGTAATGGATTGCTCTGTGCCAACGAGGAATCTATGCGGAATGAGTGTGAGTATTCATACAGTCGGCTTGCTAATTATGCCTAGTTTGAACAGTATTTTAAGTGTTCTTAAGAACCCTGAAGGCCAGGGGCTTGGTCAATGGCAGGACACAGGTGGACACGCAAAGACGCTTGCCTGGCACTAGCAGCAACCAACAGGAAATCCAACATCTACACAACCAATGCTGTATTCCCACGTTACAGCAAGACTCACAGAGAATGTCTTCATGTGGGTTCTGTGTGCACCTATCTGTGCTGTGTATGCACATATGCACACTTGCGTGGTGTGGGTGGGTGTGTTGAGACTCTGCCCTTCTCATCTGGGTTCATCTACCTAAAAAGAATCTAGAGGGGAAACCATCTGTGATGAACTCTTGTCTGTGGGCATACCCATTGCCCAAGCTTCACAATTTGTATTCAGCAGATTAAAAACAGGCTGGCAATTTGTTTGCCAGGATCCCAACCTGGAACACCAAAGGCTTGCGCTGGTGTTGCAAGATCTTCCCCTCTGGAATACTTTCCTGGAAAAGCACCCTGTGGCCCTGGCAGCCACCCCACCCTGTGACAGAGAAGAATAATTGTAATAGCTGAATTTCCTGACGACCCCAGCATGTCTTCTCTATCCAGAAACCCGAGGACAGCAGAACCTCCTGGCATGAGGCCTATCAAGCTCCAAGAGGCAGGACACCTGCAGGGGAGATCCGGCAAGGAAAAGGCACACCTGCAGAAGGATACACCTGCAAGGCAAAGGCACACCCATAGGAAAGGGTACACCTGCAGGGCAAGTGCACACCAGCAGGGCAAGGGCACACCAGCAGGGCAAGGAAGGGCACAACTGTAGGGATACGGCACACCTTCAGGGGAGTTGTAGATGATCTCAAAGCTCTAAGAAACTGTAGACTCCAGAGAAGAGGTTGTCTTCTGAGGACACACACACTCACACCACCGCCAAGTCCTTTTTTTTTTTTTTCTGTTACCACCCCAAAGGCAATATGGAACCCAAGAGCTCTATGGATACATGAGGCAGGATGATCTCAAATCTGCATACCCTTTACTCCTACACATTCCCTGAGATCTGATCCAACCTGCTTGACCCCAGAGCACTGAAAACAGAATTCATCTTTGAGCATAAAAGTCCCAGCAAATCTCAAAACGGAGCCTCTGTCTCAGGGAGAGAAGGCACGACTGCTTGCAAAGGTCTTCCCAGAGTGGGAATCACAAGTGCTTCTGTGGCAAAAAGTGCAGAAGTCAAAACCCTGGTTAAGGCTCCTAAATTGGGGAGAGCAATTTAAAAAGTAGCACTTGCTTGTCTTATTGTTATGACCAAACATCTAACAAAAAGTTGAGGGTGAAAAGTTTTGTTTGGGCTCTGGTTCCCAGGACAGAGCCCACTGTGGCCAGGAGGGCGCGGTAGAGGAGGGACTTGAGGCTGTAGTGGCGGGAGCTTACTCACATCTTGGTGGACCAAGAAGCACAGAGAGAGATGACTCCTGGTGCCCACTAGCTTTCTCTTATTCATTCTAGAACCCCAACCCATGAGTGGTGCTATCCGTATTCAAAGTGAATCTTCTGTCCTGAGACAATCCTCTCTTGAGACACTGTCACAGATACTGCTCTGCATGTCTCCTAGGTAGTTCCCCTTCCAGTCAAGATGACAGTGACGGTGAACTCACACATGACAATGCCAATCAGGATTCACCCTGTCTTATTTGCAGGAGGCCCATACACAGGAGCAGGGGGAGCTTTTCAGCATCATCAAATCTGAGGGGAACAAAGGGTCAGGTCAGGCTGTGATTTCTATGTGAATCAGACTCCCTCCATATGGCCTGATCTCCTTTGGGAGCCTTCCTTCCAGGTACCAATTCTGGGGTTCATAAGCAAGATCAGGAGTCTGAGATTGAGGGCCATTTCTCTGCGCACAGGTTGGCCTCTGTTCACTTCTATGGAGCCCACGAATTAGAAGCATGGATGTGAGTGGTGTGGATCAGGCTCCCCCAGGAGAGGAGCACAAGAAGGTAGAGCATGAGCATCCTTTCTCAAGTTCTAGTGGGTGCAGTGTCAACTGTCTCTAAAATCCATGAGTCCAAACACATCTGTGCTGAGAAGATAGACAATAATATCTAACAGTAAAAACCAGCTTTGGGCCGGGGCAGGGGGGTGGGGGGGATGGCTCAGCTGGTTCAGTGCCTCCTGCACAAGCATGAGGAACTGAGTTCACATCCCCCAGCGCCTGTATAAAACCCTGTGTGTAGCAGCACATGTTTAATCACAGCACTGGGCAGGCAGATACAAGAGGATGCTGATGTTGATAGTTCCTCTAGCCCAACTGCTGAGGTCAGCGTGAGGTGTGGTGAGAGAGCATATTCCCAAAAATAAGGTGGAATGTATTTGAAGAAGATACCACACATTGACCTCTGTCCGGCCTTCTCACACACCCACACCTACAAAGAACCCAACATCCAGAAGCCATAGCACCTTGGCTGCCCGTGGATGAAAGTCTGTTCCCACAGGCTTTATTTCTCCAGCCTGAGGCAGGCACTTTCCCTCAGTGTTTTGTTCCTCAAAAGCATTAGTGTCTGCTGTGAAGAGGACATTTAAGGATTCTTTGGAAAGTCGGTTGGATGGTGTTTTGCTGGAGCAAACATGTAAAAGACACAGGTGAAAGGCTAAGGCAGACTTGTGAAGGAACATTTTGCTGAAGCAGACACAGGAGAAAGGATGTTCAGCTGAAGGACATATGATGAAGGATTTCTGTTGGTGTGCTGTGGTTTCTTGCAGTTTCCCCGGCCTCAGGATGAATAACAAAGTGATGTCAGCTGAGCAAACACACGTGCTGAGGCAAGACCTGTGGAGGACACGTGATGTTCAGAGGGTATAAGTAGGACTCAGTGGACAGTGATGGGGGCTGAGCTGGACTTGCTTATAGAGTTTGCTGTGCAGTGCTTGTTTGTCTTGAATCTTCCCTGATCTTCACGTCCCTGAGAGATGCACAGCCAAGAACTTCTCCTGGCGTCCCTCCTGGTCCCTCCTGCTGCTGACTCATGCTGAGGCTGATGCCTGGCTGCCTCTGCCAGGTAGTGCCACTGCTGCTGATTGATGTTCACTATCCCAACTGTACCGAATTGGACTGTTGGTGTATCTGTGAAGTGTTTGCAAATAGATCAAGTTGTCATTGCTGACCATGAACTGAACTGCCAACACAGATGAGAGTTCTCCAAAGAATCTTTCTAAACAGGTCCACTTCCCTGTATCCTTTCTTTCCCACTACCTCTGGTGGTTGGGGGTGGTGGGCTAAAAGGGAGGTTAAAGTATTTAAGAACCATCACTAAAAATAGGTTTTCAACAAATTAAAGTTACAGTGCTGTCTGAGCTGCCATCTTTCCTGCTGACTCCAGAGGCTGGCACACCCTTGAATGCCTCAGAGACGTTGACCCAGCTTGAGGGAGTAACTCTGCTCTTCCTTCATCCACTCCGATCACTTACAGGTGTGCTGGCAGTAGCAGCATCAACAAAACAACAACATCAACAAAAGACTATCTGCTAGCCTCTGCCACCTTTACCAAGTGATACAAGGTGACCGTGGGTGCCACAGCCCATCAGTCTGAGAAGCAGGCTTCCCCAACATAAAGGACTAACCCATAAATTCTGTGCAGACATCTGAGGAGCATCAGCTGCTTGAGAAATGGAGTTTCACCAGGAGTTTCAGAACTCCATGGCAGCCATCAGCCAAACCAGCTGCGCTGAGACAGCCCAGTCCAAGCCTTTCCGGTTTACTGGCCTCCCTGCACACTCACAATATCCTTGCCTTCTGAAAAGGCTCCTGTTGAAGGAATCTTTGCCAAATGAGCATCCTATGCTGTTCCTGTGTATGGACAGGCTGTGGGGACGCAAACTTCTGAAGCACTTCCCGATACCCCATGACCCTATCTTTTATCCGGGGCTGGTTTTTATCTGTTGTGCCCTCATTGGGCAATGACAAGTTGCCATTCATCTACCTGGATCACTCACGTTAGCTCTCGAGCCTTCCGACTTCTAGTATCCAAATATATCAGTCTATTTCAAGATTTTTAAATGCTTCAGAGCAATCTTTGCCCCTCACTTTTCGGTAATACATCAGTAAGCGAGGAGATAAAGCTACTGCTGACAGCTGGTCTGGGTTCCTCTTCAAGTGCATCTTTGTGAACACCCTCCGTGGCTTGCACAATATGCATATTTTCTATGCTCCGCATTTGGATCTACAGACACTGTTATGAGTACCGTATAGTATGGTTAAAAATGTTTCGCTTTCATTTCTGAGTCTTTAATTTTATGTTTGAGCTCTGCATAAAAATAGCTTGTAATTGCTTTTTGACAGTAATAAGGCTAAGATTGTGACTCAAATATCTGAGATATTATGCTCTTTTGTAATTGTATTCAATGAAAACATAGCTCAATATGGAACATGAAAAAAAAATTCCAGCTTGTGTAATTTCTACATTCTACCAACGCCATGAAAGTTACAATGAGATTCCTGCACCGTGAGGGCTGAGGGTGGCTTTTTAATAAAGCTCAGGGTTTGGGATTTGGGTGTGGTTTTTTCCCCTGGGGCTGGTTTGATTTGGGGGAGGGGTCTGTATTCAGTGCCGCTGAGTGTGTTTACTAGTATTTACATGTGAATGGATGAACATGTGTATTTGCGTATGTGTGTGTACATGTGTGCATGCAAGTGTATGCGGGGTGGCCCAAAGTTGGCATTAGGCATCACTTTACAGAAGCAGGATTGCTCACTGAACCTGGAATTTGCCTCGTCTGACTAGCTAGCCTGCTCAGCGGGCTCCCGTTTGTGCTTCTGTGTGCTGATTGCAGGCCATTGTCACACCACTGGACTTCCACGTCCATTTTAGGTATTTGAACTACGGACCTCACACTTGCACAAGTAGTAGGGAATCCAATCAGTCACTGTCCCAGCACATGAAGCTCATCTTTGTCAGGGAAAAGGCCACCTCCTCACAAGCCATCTTGGGAAGATGGGAGCACTGAGCACCCAGATCTTCCACCCCACGGCAGCTCTCGTCACGCCTGTTACTCAGTTCTCACACAATTGTCGTGAAAGGAAATAAATTATTTACCAAAATGAATTACCAGTGTTTAATTGTCTATAGCTGTGAGCTTTTGAGATTGCCATAGCAGCCCGTGCCCCCTACTTGGGTCAGCACAGCACCCTAGTTGGGGATACATCCTCCTAGTCTGATCAGCACGGCACCCTGGCTCGAGGTGCAGCCTCCTAGTTGGGTCAGCATGGCACCCTGACTGAGGGCACATCAGTAGAGATCCAGTGCACCCAGCTGATTGTGTACTGAGGAAATCTCTTCAAACATTATACATATTAATACAGACATCTCACATCAATCCCTGTTATGAGAGTGGACTAGGAAACCAGAATGAGACTCACATATGTTCCCAGGCTAGCTTTCTACAGAGGCAACACATGGGACTCTGCAGAGGTAACATGGCTTCTTGCTGAATGCTATTCTTCTTGTATTAAAGTATTATCCCAGAGAAGCCACAGTAAGTTCCAGACAGAGCCTGAAGCTTTCCAGGATGTCCAGGACTCAAAAGTGGGCAGTCAGTCCCATGATTCATTTTTATCAACTGCTAAACATTCTTCCAAAATGTTGTGGCAGTGTGAGCTTCCAGGCCCCACTACTAGTGGCCACTGCAGAGAGGGCTAGCAGCTTGCTCAATGTCACTCAAAGCACCTGTGCCTCCTCCAGAACCTACTCACCTGGCCAAGTGCCTGTCACAGCTCTCCAACTGTGTTAATTTGCACCACCATCAGAAAATTACCCATGACTGAGTAATCTGTAAAGAATAGAAAGTTATTTTTTATAGTTCTAGAGACTGGGAAGCCAAAGATCAAGATGCCAGGGAGTTTGGTGCCAGGTGAGGGCTACATTCTCTAGAAAGGAAGAACACAGCATCCTCACATGGTGCATACTGAAAGATGAGGGAGCCAAAGCCTTCCATCCAGCTCCAGGGAAGACCCCCAAGGCCTGATCACTTCCAGACACCACAGTATCCAAACGCCTGCATTATGCAAAGGATACTGTAAAATCATCCAGGTCATGTGACTTGAGCAAGATAATACAGCACCCCACAGAGCACTCTATCCTGAAGCTAGAGACAAGCAAGCCAGACCCAGGCTGGTTGCATAGAGCTTTCATTCTAGTGAGGAAAAAAATGGCCTGGAACAATGTACAGGCGGTATGATACACCAGGGCAGTGTAATATACAGGATGGAGAGTAAAATGAGGGATGATGCCAAGCAGCTTGGCAGAACAGCCCAAGCCTAGATAGTTATTCTTTGGGAAAGCTAATGACCTCCAGCTGAAAGCCAGATTCATCAAGATTGACCCCTGTCTGCCCACCTGAGCAAGAAACAAATCCAGAACAGACTGGGTTCAGATTGTGTTCCTGCCGAAGACTGTCACAGAGATCCTACTGGCACCCAAAGAGAAATCTAGAAACATCCCGGAATCTGGCTTGTTGCACCACACCCTACTCACTCCATGCCCCATAGCACCTGCTGCCCTACTCTCTAGCCTGCCAGGAACATGGATAGAGAAGGATTCTGCAGCTTTCTCCTGGTGCTCTTGCACCTCCATCTCATCTTCCAGGTCTGTAGAATGATCTAGAATACGGCTATTCGCGTTGCTCACCCAGTTAGTCCTCCTTCATCTTCCCTTTGTTTTCCAAGACGAAAATCCACTGAGTGTCAAGAAAAGAACCACTCATTGCAGCCATGATTACTCATAGCCACAACCTCAGGGTTCTCCCGGGTTCCTCGATTATACCCTGGGAACTGTCTCTCATCCAGTGAAGTAGAAGCTCGTTCAAGGAGGCCAGGGCCAGTATGGGTATATTACATCCCAGTGATCACTGAATCAGCGGTGGGAGAAGAGATGCTTGCCATTCCCACTGTCATTCCTGTAGGGAACATATCTGAGGAGAAGAAAATAAGATTTCAGCAGATTTGAGACACCCTTCATTTGGAGAGAGGCCGGGGTGGAAAAGAAACAGTGTGGAAGTTGTGTTATGTTGACATCTGTGTGTACCACAGAACTCTTCCACTAGCCCAGCCTGGCTGGGATGTTCAGAGCAGGAGAAGTCAGATGGAAGATGCTGACAGAGAAGAACCCAGAAGCAGAACCTCCCTTCAGAGAAACTGCTCAACTGTGTAATTGTCTTTGTATCATCCATACAGTTGTGAAACTGTGCTGAATAGAAGACTGAAAGTATCCTCTAGAAGCCCCATAGCCAGGCTGGGGTGGAGACCAGGTCATACACAGCCTTTTCCCACCTCTAAGGATTCAGCTCCATCATTTTATGACACTAACCTCATTCCTCCTGTGGCCTCAGAATGCCCTGTACACATGTCACATGTGTGGAAAATTGTGCCTAATGATTGTAGGGTCAGAAAACTCATCCAGAACACAACAGCATGGAGATACAGATTCTCAAAGGGAAAGGATCTGTAAATGGCAAAGAGGAGCAAAGAAGAAGATTCCCTACTCCATCCTGGGTCATCAAGAACGTGCCAAGTCAAAGGGAGCCACCTGTAGAAGATCCAGGATGATACGAAGACAGAGAAAAAGGAGCAGCCTCCTGTTTGTACTAACAGACCCACAACCTACATTCACTAAGATCCTCTGTGGCTGGCAAGAGTGATAGGAACCCTGTCAGCAGGGGTGTTAAACAAAGGCAAGAATGTAGCAAAGCAAGATGGGCTTGCTGACATAGGCCTGCCATTGTAGCTACTCAGGAGGCTGATGCAGGATTCTAAGTTCACGATCTGCTTGCGCTATGAACTGATTTTAGGCCCGCCTGAGTGGTTCAGGGAGAGATGTATCTAGGTATCTGAGTAGATAGATACATACATAAACACAGAGAGATAGATGAAGGTCTGGGGAGAGAGAGGCAGCTCAGCAGGAGAGCACTTACCTAGCATGTACGAAGCATTACTTCAAGAAGATGTAGAGAAGGAGGAAGAAGAAGAAGGAGAAGGAGAAGAGGGAGGAGAAGAAGACACATAAGTATAAAAATATCAAAGTGAGAAAACCATGATATATAAAGAACTATGCATGCACATACACAGCTACAGTAATAAAATTTTAAAACAATAATAAAATATAAGGCAACAATAAAACTAAAGAGAGATATAGGTGCAGAACCAAGAGTCGCTTCGGTAAAGTGTTCGCTGCACCCACAATCCTACACTGATATTACCTTTGAAATTAAAGTTTCCAGAGCTTTACAATGAAATTTATGTCAAATTAATTTCTGGGACTCAATGAAGCTGAAAATGAATTCATAATGAGGTGCATTTAGCAGGAGTGTGTAGGGGCACGGAGGGGGTGATCAAGGAGGTCCCCTTCCTGCCGTTAGCTCTAATTTCCTGATTATGACACCTTTTCTTTTCACAAAACACATAATCTAAGAAATGATATGCTTTTACAATTACTGTACATGCAGAATTGTGTGACCAAATGGAAGTTGAATATTGCTATGTTATTATGATCGGCGTTGTTATTAGTTGAGTATCAACAATGTGCGTGATCCTGAGATAAAATGAAGAGAGTTTGTGAGACATTCCTTAATTTAACCATACTTATAATTCTAATATAATACATACACCCTGAGAAAAGGATTATCTCACAGTGGAAGACTTCCTTAAAATATATGCTTCTGATTCTATCTATTTCCAACTGTAGGCTGACAGGGCAGGGATAGTCAATATTTCCTAATAAAACAGTTCCTGTTCTTTGTATGCAAACATTAATAAATTTTAAAGTATATCTTAGAGAAATTTAGTTTCTTTAGCAAAATTGTCCTGTAATGAGACAGACATGGTGTTGCCTGCCTACAAGCTTAGCACCTGAGAGGTAGAAGCAGGCAAATCAGGAATTCAAGGTCATCCTCAACGTTATAACAAATTCCTGGCCAGTCAAGGCTACCCAAGACTCTGACTCAGAAAAACAAACAAACCTCAGTGTTCTGTAAACATTCTTAAAAGTGTGTCATTTTTTTGACTCCATTTACTAAGCCTTCATACCTTCATTTCACAAACACTACATTTGGATCAAAAGGCTAAAAAGAGAACTTACTGTCCAATTTCACTCAAACCACAGAATTCTAATGAGATAGGTGTTTGCAATCTCTCGTCCTAAACAACATGGTCAACAAGAAACACACAACTAACAATATCTGTGTCCTAAGCAGGCTACTGCTAAGTAAACCTACCAAGTAAACCCCATACCCAAGACACCCTTGAACGAACTCTCTGGGGAATAACACACAGGATTCCAAGGAGCAGCCACCAGAACTGAGTCAAACAGAGCTGTTATGTAGCTGTTTTAGTGTCAGAAACAGAGCACACAGCTCTGTCAGGACACATGGTATCCTCTGTGAGAAAATCTCTTCCCAGAAGCCTCCAGCCAAAGTACTGCCAGTGACAGGGCAGCTCTCTGTGTGTCATATTGATGCCCTGGTATTATTGCATGGATGTTGAGGGTATAGCTTGAGTGTAATTAATCAATAATACAGGGCAACAGATAATTATCTATTCATAGATAATTCACAAGGCAGCCGTGGTCTTGGAGCAGTCAGGTATCATTTTTGCCCTCTGCTAGGGAAGCATCCCAGACCATCTCTGATGCTTCACCTCCCCAGGGAGCTTTCCCCGCGGCATCCTACCTGGCCCCCGCCTACTCTGCCTCGATTTCTCCTGGTAACAATGTTTCCTTTTCTTTCTTTTTAAATGTTTTGTTTCTTTATCTAAACTCCTAACCTCTTTATGGAAGGAATCATGGTCTAATCATGCACAGAATGAGGTAAATTTACTTTAAAAGCTCATTTATTTGTCTTTACTACAAACAAAATCTACTGGGCTGCTACATTTATAAACTGGACATGCCAAATACTTCTTTCCACCTCTCAAAGTATACAAAACCTAATTAATAAATATTTAGTTAAAAGTCTATAAAATATAATATCATTCACTTCATTAATTGCTATACAAAACCTAATTAATAAATATTTAGTTAAAAGTCTATAAAATATAATATCATTCACTTCATTAATTGCTCAATGGGTTATTTGTAAAACTTCCATCATTTGTGAAAACAACTTATCTATGGGTTAGACTTTCACTCGACCAAGAATTCCTGAATGTGCACAGCCATTGCCAAGAAAACCAGCAAATTACAACAAGAGCAATTGTTCCATTTTGTTAAGTGGTGGGTCCCTTACATATTTGCAAATAAAAATATCCTCTTTTCCAGGAACAAGAGCACGACATGTAAAACAAGCCACTGCTCAGTGAAACACAACACCCGCAAAATCAGCAAATCAGGCATAAAATATTTACAGGGTTCCAGTCACCCAGGGTGAGCTACCTGGAGAGTTGTGCCTGACTCCTGAATCCCACACTTCCTGCCGCTGAGCAGTCCTCCAGGTACCACCCCAAGCCTCCTGGCACTGCCCCAAGCCTCCTGGTACTGCTCCAGGCCTCCTGGTACTGCTCCAGGCCCCCCACTCTTTCCCTGTTCTAATTTCATTTCTGTTGCTGTAATAAAATAACCTGATGAAAAGAGATTTAAGTGGGCAAAGGGGTTTTATTTCAGATTATAATTCCAAGCTGTAGTCTATCAACTTGGACAGAAACTCCAAACTCTAGGCACATCACAGTCATGGCATCTCAAGATGTTCACATCTTCAGGAAGCCATGATTGTCACCCTTGCTCGCCACCAGGTTTGAGTCAGCCTGGAGCCTCCAGGTTAGACATTCACACTGCCCCAGGCTTCTATATACACAGTGCCCCCACACCTCTGTTACAGATACCCAACTCCTTGCTCCTGACAGGATGATGACTGTGGATAAGGGCTGACATCTTTCTTTAGCATCAAGGTGCCACTGTGGTGGTGAAATTCTGGTACCGAAGGACCATAGCTCCAATAATGATATCTTTACCTGCTTTGCTGAGCATCTGTGAGTTAGATGCACCATAAAAGTTCTGGACATTGTTTTAAAGGAACTGCAGGACAAGAGCTGCTGTTTTATGGATGAGGGAATGGAGGTCTGAAGAGACGCATAGAAAGCCCAAATCATAGATATGTGAGGTTAGCAGCAAAGCCAACACTTGAACCAGATGTGTCCAGGCTCAGCACTCTTCACATCTTCAGCTCACACTCAAGTTCAGCTGGCGAAGACAAAGGGAAGTGAAGAAGTTACCCTGGAGCTGAGTTAGCAGAGCATGCAGCTCAAAGTGTAGAACGTTCTAGCAGATGATAGAAAGACAGATAAGTAGATAGCACAGTTAGGTAGGCAAATAGATGATACATAGTTGGAAAAACAAATGATAGGCTTTTTGACAAATAAATAGGTATATTAACAATAGATGACAGAGGATAGATGGTGAATAAGTGGGTGCATAGATGGATAGATGATAGATACATAGATGATAGATAGACAGATAGATGATAGATATAGATGATAGATAGATACATAGATGGTAGATGGATAGATAGATAGATGGTAGATGGATAGATGGATAGATAGAAGGATATATGATAGATATAGATAATAAATAGATGACAAATAGATCATAGATATAGATGGTAGATAAATAGATTGATAGACTGATAGATAATAGATAAATAGATGATATATAGATGAAAATAGATCATCGATACAGATGATAGATAGATGATAGGGTAAATAGAATAGACAAAAGACATGTATGATAGATGATAGAAGATAGATTAATAGATGGACAAATGATATAGATAGATGGCAGATAGTAGAATAGATAGATGGATGGATAGATGATAGAGAGTAGGATGCACACATACATACGTACATACATACACACATACATACGTACATACATACATACATACGTACATACATACACACATGCATACGTACATACATACGTACATACATACATACATACGTACATACATACATACATATATATGTACATACATACGTATGTACATATATACATACATACGTACATACATACGTACACACATACATACGTACATATATACATACATACACACATACATACGTACATACATACGTACATACATGCATACGTACATTCATACATACATATGTACATACATACATATGTACATACATACGTACATACATACGCACATACATACATACATACATATGTACATACATATGTACATACATACGTACATACATACATACGTACATACGTACATACATACGTATGTATACGTATATACAGATAGGAGCATTTGGAAGCTAATGTCAAAATCTGTCTCTTGTGTTCGCTTCCAGGCTGTTACACAACTCCACTGTTATTATAAAATGCTAAACCACTCCTAAGTCCCAAAGAAATCATAGATGGATAGATAAGCATCAGTTTCATGCAATTAGCAATCGTCCAAAAGAGGTGTTTGTCTGAATCTCGCCCAGAACCAGCATTTCTCTAGTAGATATGTTTGATACTTTATAGCAAGCCATGAAAGTGAGTGGACAATGGTCAAGCCACTTGCATTGCTTATTCGTCCTGCCAAAGAGTAAAGCCTCTTCCAAGCCACTCATATGTCCCTTG
The DNA here is from genome assembly GCF_004785775.1 of Grammomys surdaster. Lineage (NCBI taxonomy): Eukaryota > Metazoa > Chordata > Mammalia > Rodentia > Muridae > Grammomys > Grammomys surdaster. The sequence goes on along the minus strand of NW_021604634.1, from coordinate 1,013,290 downwards.
AGGAGACCCATCCAGACTCCTGAGCTCATTCCCGGAAGAGGTGAAGCCTCCCCTCACCTGAGCAGAGAACCAATAAAGAAAATAGGGAAGTCCACTCGGTTCCCACACCCACCTTGAAAATCTGACTATCCGTCAATGGAGAGAACTGCAATGTGCCTTCCTTCCAAGTGATGGACAGTCATTTAGATCCAGTGTCTGGAGAACTTTGTCTACCTTTTCTAAAGCTGTGCTGAGGATGGTGCACAGCCTGGGCTACACTGCTCAGGAAAACCCCACCACTGAGTGGATGAATGCTCCTAAGGCTAGACTAAAGATGTCTGTCCCTGGAGTGCTACTGAATGACAGCTATCTCTGCTCTCCACAAGGAAGAGGTCCCCAGGAAGTTAGCCAATAGGCAAAGGAATTCTGGTGTCAACTTGCTTAATTATGAGAGTAAAAAAATCTGTTTGAGATGCTGCTCATGAATGAATGACCCTAGCTAATGAATAATTCTGCTTTATAAAGGATTCTGGTTAATGAATGACCCGGGCTCAATTTCAGCTCCTTCACCAATCACAATCTTTACTGTAAAGTTTTCAAAAATTGCCTAAGTGAAGTTAACAGAGAATGCATGAATGGACTGAATTCATAAAGATTCACACTCACCATCCACGCACATGTACACACATGTACTCCCTTGCACACACATGGGATTTACCTCACTGTGCACATGTGTGTGCACACATCTATGCACTTGCAGACCCTTATGTGACTTATGCACATAGCACATACACACACACACACACACATGCACACACACACGCGCACACACACACACACACACAGAAAGCAGATAGTTACCAGATAGGATGGGTAAGATTTTGATACTTCAACTTAACCACCAATCCCTTCTACTCATGTCCAAGTGGGAAGGCTGAGCCTGTCATTGGCATCACTTGGTCAACTGAACTATGGTCAGGGTTCATACTTATCTCCTTCCCTGAACTTTGAACTCTGCAAGGACAACTGTGCATCTTGGTAAATCTTGCCTCTGGTCCCAAACCATACATAGGAGCTGTGGGTGGGTCACTTGGTAAAGAAAATGGGGGAAGAAACAGGAGAGGATAAGTTATGAGTGCGTAAAGATGTTTTGACAAACTATTTGGGGGATGACTGGATAAAATTCTTTCCCTGACCTTGGGTTCCTCTTTCAAGGCTGGATCATGGGGATGGAGATGCCCCTACTTCAGGAACACACAGAACAGTTAAAATGCTTGATTGACAACTTGGTTGGGTCTTGGGTTTGGTTTAATTAACAGGCAATTATGGTCTTGTTTTGACTAAAGACAAGGAGTTATTTAAAGACCCCACCAAGGAGCTTCTCTGGCAAAGCTACACTGAGCACCTGACTCTACGACCATAGCATAGGGTTCCCTGTGCCATCGCTGGTCAGGACGTACATGGCCTAAGGCATCTAGATACCTCTTCTGTAAGATCAGCTCTCCTCAGGATATTGGCCAATGTGGGCTGCATATCTAGAGCCTGTCTCAAAACAAACTTCTGCCCACATGAAAGACATGACTGTTTATACAAGCTCCTTCCTGTGATCTGTGTTTGGTGCCCTAGGTCTACAAGCACAGTGGCAATTAAGCAATTTGCTACCAGATTTACAAACAAGAGGCTCAAGGATAGATAAGAAAACTCAAGACTGGTGATTCCCAACTTGGCATTTATCATTTTGAAGGAAAACTCATGACCAGTTATGATGGTTCACCAGGTGGTTGTTAACAGAAGTTTAAAATACTGGTCATTGGCACAACCAAGTTTCCTCCATGTCTGTTAACTCATGTTAGCAAATATCTAGGAAAACAGGAGTAGAGCTGAGGTTGGAGGACTACCCACCCTAGCAATGAGTGATCATTATACACAAATGTACATCCAAAGGGTGAACTGATCCACCTCCTGAATCAATACGTTTCTGCTACTATCCTTTCCTCACACCGGACTAAATAAGATGATACATCAAAAGTGTGTGTGTGTGTGTGTGTGTGTGTGTGTGTGTGCGTGTACACACTAGGAGAACGCATGTTATTGTGTATATTAAGAGAAATCCCCTCCAGGCAAGGAAACTGAAATTCGAGCATATGGGGAAAAAAAGAAATAATATTAAATTTCCAACTCTTTTGTTTGTTTGTTTTTGTTTTTCAAGAAAGGGTTTTTCTGTGTAGCCCTGGCTGTCCTCGAACTCTTATCTGTAGTCCAGGCTGGCCTCAAACTCAGAGATCAGCCTCCCTCTGCCTCCCGAGTGCTGGGATTAAAGGCATGTACCACCACTGCCAGGCTAAATTTCCAACTTTTAAAGAGCCTGTTTATGTATTTTTGTTTTCTCTTGTCTTTCACTTTTTTTTTTTACTGTGAAGTCCAAGCTGATCTAGATCTCACTATGTAGATGACGATGAATTTAAACTCACCGAGATTCACCTGTCTCTGTCCCCGAGTGCTCATATTATATGCTGATACTTGTTTTGAGACAGACTCTTACTCTGTGGTATAGGCTGGTCTTGAACTTGTAACACTCCTGCCTTGACGTCATGAGTACTGGAACTACAGGCATACACCAGCACACCAGACTTTAGTACTTTTTAATAGAAACAGCACAAATTAAATTGCTATTGTATTTATACTCCATATAAAACACGCTAGGAGAGTTTCAGTCTAAATTGTAAAAGATCGATACATGTATCAATATAAAGGGGACAATCTTTGCAGTTATTTAAGCTTATGGTGAGAAAAACAGATGCCAGCTCAAAGTTGTGTCAAGTTCCATGATGTTAATACTTGTGTACGTATGTTGTGTGACATTTTGTACAGGGGCAGAAAGAAATCTCTATTCACTTCAGATAGAAGATAGACTTCTCAAAGCAAGGTTGCCATCCAAGTTCAGCTCAATGAGCCGGTGAGTTTGATAGGGTTACAAGACCAGGGAAGACACACAAGCAGTTTACACCACCAAGAAGTTTCATCGCAATCTGCCATTTACTTGGTCTTACCCCTGGGCTTTCTGTATCCTGTGTAGGGTAAAGACTATTGCTAAGGTCTGGGTGTTGCTTTACCCCTCCCACTCATGGACTATAATTGGACGCCAATGTGAAGCTATTAAGAGATAGGTATTTGGGAAGCAGTTGAGTCTTGAGGGCTATGCCTTTATAGGTGGTGGGAATGTCCCTGTGAGAGGGGTTAGTGGGCTGCTCCAACCCTTTAAAGACACAGAGAAGGCTCATTCACTGTATTAGTCAGGGTTCTCTAGAGTTACAGAACATATGGAATGTCTTTCTATATTAGGGGAATTTATTACGTTGACTTACAGTCTGTAGTCCAACTCACCAACAATGGTCAGCTGTGAAAGGGAAGTCTAAGAATCTAGTGGTTGCTCAGTCCCACGAGGCTAGTTGTTTCAGCTAGTCTTCTGAAGAAGTACATCCCAACAGATATGCTGTCAAGTAAATGCAAGAGCGAATCTTCCTTCTTCCAATGTCCTTATGCAGGTCTCCAGCAGAAAGTGTGGCCCAGATTAAAGGTGTGTACCACCACGCCTGGATCTGGGACTTGTTTTTTCCCAGGCTGACCTTGAACTCAGAGATCTCCTTGCCTTAGTCTCCTGGGATTAAAGGCATGTACCTTTCCTGGACCTAAGCTCTTCATGGCCAGTATGCCTTAAGATCTCCATGCCAAGATCCAGGTCAGAAACTTGTGTCTTCCAGCCTCAAGATCTGGATCACAGGTGAACCCTCCAATTCTGAATTGTAGTTCATTCCAGATATAGTCAAGTTGACAACCAGGAATAGCCATTACATTCATGAAGCACAGCTGACTACCTCAACTTCTCCAGAAGATTTCTGCTGAATGCCTGTAAACCACTGATTTGACATGTTCTACTATCTCTGCTGTTTCTATCTGCTACTTACTATTTATGCTTTTACTTTTGCTTGCTACAGACTTACTAAGCTTACTGATCCAAAAGCAAAAGCACAGCTCTGATAAACCCTTCTCTAAACCACACAGAGCACACGCTCATTTCTCTAACGTTTAGGGGTCACGTGGCTTTCATGATGTAAGAGCCCCATAGACTATGAAGCCTACATGCTACTCACTATCAATGATGCTCCATGCTTGTTGGCCATGGTGAGTCTTGGCTGAACTGTTCATGTAAACCTTTTCCCCATGCTTCTAAGACCTCTTTATGCATCCTGCTGCCTTTCCATTCACTAAACCAGACCTTGTTTCCAGAAAAAGGGGTGCCATAGAAAAGACGGGGAAACTGTAAAGCGATACGTTGAAAAGAAGCAAGCAGTCATACCATAACCTTGGCTGACTCTCAGAGTGATGCAGGACACAAGAAGTCACAGCAGATCTGTGAGGATGGAGCCAAGGACAGGCCAGGTCATACTTTAAAAAACAAACAGAATGACTTCATCTTACTTTTGACTAATTTTTTTTTACTTGCAATAAAACAATGCAATGAACATCCAGATTTCTAACTTTGTTTTGAAACAGGCTCAAGATGTGCACTCTAGACAATATCATCAGCTCCTCCTGCTTCAGGCCCCCATGTGCTTCATGTGCAACAGCACAAATGACTTTAGTTTCTTTAAAACCTTATTTAGTTCATTAAAACCACAACATAACGTCTAACGTGTTATTAATTTCATCTCTGGCTTTCTGTGTTTTGATTTGGTTAGATTGGGTGGGGGTTTTGAGACACTTTCTTACTATGTAGCCTAGGCTGGTCTTGAACTAACAATCATCCTACCTCAGCAAGTGTTTGCCACCACCTCTGACTATATTCCTGGCTTTTATGGTTGGTTGGGTGGGTGGGTGGGTGGTTGTCTGTTTGTTTTTTTTTGTTGTTGTTCTGTTTTGTTTCTTAATCATCGATAGAATAACCATTTATATGATTCTACCTCCAAAGACCAGACTGCAATAGCAAACTTACTGCTCAAACTGCGAGAGACTTTCTCTGTGAAAATGGATGGTCAAGAAAGCAACAACTGGAAACCCCCAAAAGTCATAAGACTGACGCTATATTGCAGAGAAAGGTAAGCGAGAGCACAGCCACGGCTCTCAGCTGAGCTGGGCCTTGTGAGCATCAGGCTCCCAAAGACAATCTCAGTCTAGACAAGGTCTCCTCATTCTAAGGGTGGAGGTAGAGGCAGAGGTAGAGATGTGGGTGAGATGGGTTTTATTACATGCAACGTAGATTAGCTACAAATAGAGAGGGGGTGCTTAGCAGTCCTGCTAAGCTTCGTGCTTGCTGAATTGTATGCTATAAAAGATTTCTTTCCTCCTTACATGACTCTCACTCGTGAATAGTGAACACCCCCATGCTCACCAAAAGTCCCAAGAATTATCTAATGCGATTAAAAGGAAGAAGTCAAGAAACTGCTGGAACACCCCACCTGCCGGCCTGTGAGTTATTGGCCTCTTAAACGTCCATAACCCAGCCCGTCAGTGAGAGCCTTTATTTACCCTTAAGGCACTTGGCAGCTGCTAAATGCCTGTCTATGGCAGTTTGGTGGCGACAATAATAATACATTATAAATCAATGAAAATGAAGTTTTTGCCGTGATAATCTCATAGAGATTTGCCAGCGTTTGTATGAAATTCAATTCTGTTTGATTGCATCAGCATATGCTTCATAGCTCTCCCTGTGCTATTGATTTTGAAGGTTCTTATCCATATGTCTAAATTATTTCTATTACGTCTCTGCGTTACCGTTTAGAAATAACCTAGGTAAACGGAAGCCATTTATTCTGTTTTCAGTTGCATTTTCTTCTGGTTCACTCTAGTTCAATGCTCAGGTCAGATTTGCGATGGAAAGGAATGTCTTTCTTAAAAGTCCCCCTTTCTGTAATAGCCCACAGCTAGTACCTCCCTTTAATTGCAACATGCCAATTTCCCTTTATAAAGCATTTACTGTTGTCATGGTTGTTATTATTTTCATTGTTATCATCTCCCAAGCGCCTATGACTGTTAGGAAGGGTCGTATCCTCAAACGCTGCTGTGAGTTATTTCAGATTTTCCCCCTACATACTCGGCTTCACTAAAAACCATGACAACTGAGGACAATTAGTACATGAAGATGCTGATTTCCATCATGGGTCAGGAGAAGGAGAGAAGGGAAAGGGAGCCGTGGCTGGCGGCCCCGGGCGCCTCTGACAACTTCTGCTCCACTGAGGCAATTTCTCCGAGTAGAGGGTGGAAGATCAGCAGTGTCCACTTTGAAGCACAGCGCCAGAGGCCTGTCTTACCGGCCCGGCGTCCATCTCTCAGAAGCCCCAACTCGCTCCGTAAGAGCTTCACGTCCACGTGATCCTGTGAGACAGTAACATGTGGAGGAAAGGAAAGTTAATAGAGTCACTTAATGAGGCTTTCCTGCTTCTGAATGAAATTGATTTATTTTTTTTAAATGTTCCTGAAGTTAGCTTGCCATCTGGACTTAAATATCTCCGAACCTTCTCTCGCAAGGGCACAATGATGGTCATTTGCCCGTGCAAGAACACTGTCTCCCGAAGTAACCTGTCAGTCCTTAGAAAGCAGGTTACGTGATGCAGAGAAAGCAATGGCTATCTCTTTTTAAAAGAGAATAAACTACAATATTTTTGGAATTTATCCAGGCCTGCTTCGACTCCCACACTGAAGGAGCTGCCTGCCCCCACACAGATCTCAGCATCTCCACCATACTTTACACTTGCAAAACATCAGCGGTAAATTGACCTAAAACAGACTTTATTATCTTCTCTGAGATAATTCTACCCAGAAATGAGAATAGGTAGCCCATCATCATTTTTAAACATATTCAATATAAAAGTTAATTTGTTTTTATTTCCCATTGCATAATCTCTCTTTCTTTCTCACCGTGACCCTTAATCTTTAAATAAGTACTTGAAATGGGATAAACAACCACAGACACAATGATTAAGTGGACGTGTGTCCCCCTGCCTCTGAGGGGGAGAAATGTGGTCAGAGCGGGGTCTCTGTGAAGGGACGCCAGATAAAAGAAAGGCAAGGAGTGGCTAACAATGGACTGAGCCTCAAGAGGTCTGAGTCTGGCAAGGCCTCTGAGCAATTCAACAGAGGCAATGGTGGCAGATGGTTCTCTGTTCCTGTGCATCCCGGGGGACAGGCACATAAGGTCCCTTAGGAGTGTGTGATGGGTTGAGGAAGCTTTTCCCCCTGAGTATCTCTGAGCTCTATGGCTAAGCTGCAAGCATCAGAAGGCACACAGGTATCTAAGCACACGCTGCTGTGAGGCCGGTGTTTCCTCTGCAGCCAAGATAGGATTTGGAGAAATTGTGCCAGGGTGGCACCCTTTAATGTCACTTGGGGATCGGCATCAGTTTCTTAGTAAAGCAAGTCGATTTAGTGACCACACTCTTAAAGTGATGCATTAACTTGTCCAAGTGACGTGTCATCTAAATCAAGCCCAGTGAAATCCGCGCACAAGCACCTCCAGCACGGCCTCACCAAGAACTACCCGTGGTCCTTTAAATTGACTAGTAAAAGCAGAAGGTCTGGCTGTAAGGCTAGAGGTATCCATTTAAAAGCATCAAATTCCAGCAGGGGGAGGTAAAGTTTCTGACCTGTATACCATCATGAACAGTAGCTCTTCTTATTCTATAGTAAAGTGTTACTATGTAGGTTTTGAGTCCAACTTGTGTCACTTCTGACTCAGTGTGATGCTTTACCAAAACCTTTTCGAAGAGTTTTACACAGTGATTTTACAAAGTATGTTCACATTCACCCGCACTCAATTTATTCATGGGATAAATATTTGACAAGTAAATATTGATAAATATTTGGGATGTCACAGGTTTGCTAAAGATGACAGGAGGGGAGCAAATGAGGGTCGGTGGGCAAACGCCAGTGTCCTGCATGGCACATTTCATGATCCTTTTCAAAAGGTTAAAGACTGAACCGCCACAAAAATGAGCATTTCTACATACAGCAAGTCAGCAATCTGTCAAATGCCAGGCTCCACGGTGCTTTTGCTCCCTGGGACATGGATCCACCCCAGACTTGTTCCTTTGTTGACAAAAGCTCTATTTTTGTGCTCCAAAATTAACCTTGGCGTTTTGACCACATGAGTACATGCAGTATCTTTGGGGACAGTGGAGATAAAGATGTCATCTGGATGTTCTGAAAAAAGAATCACCTTATAGATAGACATACCTTTCCTGAGCCTCCCTCATCTCCAAAGATAGCTGAGCAATCAACCAGGGAGTCAGAACTCAGCCAGCCTTGGAGTTTTAGCTCATGTTTGGGTCACTAACAAAATATTTAAAAGTGAGAGCTGTGGTGTGTGTGTATGTGGTATGTGTGTGTATGTGTAAGTGTCTGTGGTGTGTATGTGTGCATCTGTGTATGTGGTATATATGGGTACATACCTGTGTGTGTACTGTGTGTGTTGTGTGTATCTGTGTGTGTGTGTGGTATATGCTGTATATGTGTATTTGTGTGTGTCTGTGGTACATGTGTGTGTGATATGTCTGTGTGTCTGTGTGTATATGTGTGGTGTATGTGTATGTGTGTGATATATGTGTTTGTGTGTTGTGTATTATGTTTATATATCTGTGTGTGGTGTATATGTGTGTCTGTGTGTGTGTCTGTGTGTGTGTGGTATATATGTGTGTGTGGTATATATGTGTGTGTGGTA
>NW_021604634.1:998898-1004588 GCF_004785775.1 Grammomys surdaster | reverse complement strand
GTGTGTGGTATATATGTGTGTGTGGTATATATGTGTGTGTGGTATATGTATGTGTGTGTGTGTGTACGTGTAGTATATATGTGTGTGTGGTATACGTGTGTGTGTGTGATGAATGTGTATGTGAATTTGTATGATGTATGTGTGAGTATGTGATGTATGTGTGTGGAGTGTATGTGTGAGTGTGAGTGATTGAGTGTGTGTGTGTGTGTGTGTGTGACTGTTAGTACTATGTTAACCCCCCACCTTGTCTCACTTCTTTGTAACAGCCAGAATATGGCAGGCTTGTGAAGATTGCATTACTGACTTCGGTATCAGAATTCAGGCCCAACCTGAAGCCCCACTATCTAAGGCCTTCCTGTGTTCAAGGAGCATTTAATATCATACGGAGAGAGCTTCTTTGGGAGGCCATGTCCAACAAACACTAAGTCCCCCTCACTCCGTTCTCAGTACATGCCTGGCTGGTAGCCTGCCCCTTCCTGTCCACAGACTTCTGCCTTCTGTCTGAAGACAGACTTTGCTCTTTCCATTGTCTGGTGTCCGGAGGCTGCTTTCTGGGAAGTCATTTGAATGTAATCTATTTCCCATTCATGGTTTGCCCCGCGCTTTCCAGCCCACGCTGGTCCACTGAGCTCAGAGGGGAAACTGAGAGCACGCACATGCCTCGTCTTAGGGCCAGTGGCAAGCAGGTGATGCTGATTTTCAGACATGTTCCTAAAAGCCACAGCAGAGTATAGTGTGACAAAGCTCATGTCTGGGCTTCAACTCTCTGTCTGAGCCCAGTGACCAGCCCTCGGCTGGAAGCATGTATGAGCTCGTGAAGACTCGCGTGTGCACCTCCCACCAAGGGACCCAAGTGTGCGTGCTGCAAAAAGCAGAGCAATAAAACCCCATTTCTGCCAAGAGAGAAATCATCAAAATGTCATTTGTATACTTCAGCATTTTGTCTGGTCTTGTTGCACTTTTAAGAACACGCAACAGTGATTGAGAGAGGCTTTTGAATAGCAGGTAATAGTCAACCCTGTCCTTCAGGGTGCATAGACTGAGAGGATTCAGTCTTTAGGGTCCTAGTGAAGTCCCTGAGACTGACAACCCATGCATCCCCCTGGAGGGCTGGGGCCAGCTCCTGTGTTCACACTCAGAAGTCTCTGAGGCAATAGGGAGACGCCTGGGATCCACTGCTGATCACAGTTGTAGTGAGTAAGGACTGGCTTGCATTGAGGAAGGGGACCACAGGACAAAGGTCTGGGTTCCCGATTTGTGGATTCTGCTCCAGCCCTTGCAGCACAGAAAAGGGAGGTGCTGGGTTCTCTAGCCCCGTGTGCTCTCTCTTCAACCTGGGCTTTTTCCCATTTTCCACGTGTGCTCTCTCGCTCTCGGAGATGCCTCTTTCTCCTTTTTCAATCTTTCTCCTCTCGACCTTCCATTGTTATTCACCCTGCTTATTGCTTCAAGCAAGCCTGACATAGTGGACGTCATCTGAAACCACAAACGACAGGATGCAATAAGCTGGAGAATAGCGCAATCTGGGGAAAGTTCTTCATTCACTCTTGCGCCTAACTCTCTGTCTTCTTATCCTACATAGAAAATAAAAAAATCAATACCACCTCACAGGGCTTGATAAAAGCACTGGCCGAGTACAGCAGGCATGCTGGATATAGTAAATTAAAGTGATCAAAATTTTCCAGTCGACTCTGCCTGTAGCCTACATAAACTACCAGCCCTGTCTGCCCGGTGTCCATCAGCTGGAAGCTTTATTTTATCTGGGCCTCTGATTATCTGGGGAATGAATACATATACCTGCCTGGGCCTGGGAGTCTCAGTCTCTTGTGAGGAGAATACATGTGGCCATAGATGGATTGCAGGGGCGAGGGGAAGGGGGCGAGCACCTGTTTTCAGAGACAGGCACTCACGAGCCATATGTAGGCAAGAATACGTGTGTCCTTAAGCTTAGAACGTGGGGGGTGAACAACTGGCCCTCCTGCTAGAGGAAAGGGCATACCAGCTCTGACCCCCTTAAGTAAGTGCCTGACTCAATCAGCCTAGAGTACCCACCTTCAAAACAGCAATAACCATTACTGTCAGCACAAAGAGAGATGCTGAAAACCTTAGCCTGAGGATTTCAGACCTGTCTATAAAAGCACCTTTGCAGACACAGCTGACGCGAAGTTACTTTTCTCCAGACTTGTGAACAGTCAAACCTAAAATGCCCTCCCACGTATGCACGCCATAAGGAACTAAAATATTGCTGTTCTCACCTCAGAGGGAGATCATTTTCCATCTAATTAAACAGGCATTAGGGGCATATATTCCTGATAGACTAAATTATGAAAAAAAAGGTTCCATTTTAACAGCAGCTTTCTGTACACAACTTACTAATATCGAACATGCATTTTATTTAGCTTAGAGCACGATTCATACTAACTCAGCTAAAACCCACCAGGCTGCTTGCAGGGAGAGATGGAACAGCTCTGCCGTCTTCGATGACAGCTGAGAAATCACGGACATCTCCAGCAGAAGCCCCAGTCCTCCCATCAGACCCGTGACCCTTACCAGGTAACTGACATTTGGCTGGCATTGGAAATGGACATTGACCATCAGAGAAATAAAGAAGCAATCGAATTCCAGAGCCAATCAGCATACAAGGCCAGACGCAGAACAGTCAGGGGTGCAAGCAGACAGCTGGGGGCCAGGCACTGATCCCCGGCAAAGCCCACATGTGAACATACAAACACGTTCTCAGATCTGGACATATCCCAAGGTGTGTCTGAGATAAAGAGCTAAACTTGAGGAATGGGGAGGTGGCTCAGTCAGTAAAGTATTTGCCTTGCAAGCATGAAGACCTGAGTTCCAGCCCCAGACCCGTATAAAGAAAAGCCAGGCATAGTGGCTTGTGATCCTAGCTCTGGGAAAAGAGAGATAGACAGGTTCCTGTGGCTTTCTGACCATCCAGCCTAGCCTACTCTCAGACCAGTAAGAGATCCTGCATCGAAAAGCAAGACCAAGCACTGTAGAGAAATGATCATCCAGGCTGTCTTCTGGCCTGCCCATGTATGGGCACATGTTCACATCCCCACACATGCACATATTCACACAAAAAGAACTAAATTCAATACCCTGCCAACCGCCTCACCTGAGCTATTAGTCCATTAGGAGTTCTATGTAATAAAGAGCATAGCTGTGGCCAGTGACCTTGAGTGTCTGCTCAGGTAGCACTGAGGGTTTCAGGCATTCTGAGGAAGCTGGGGGCCAGGAGACATGGGAAGGGATGAGTCCAGAGTGAAGCGTTCGTCCAGCTCTTCAGCTGTCTGGGAGGACACTCTTTAAGCCTCGGCCTTCTCATGGGTAATCTCAGGTGACCAAAGTATCCATGCGGTCAGATCACAAGCTGGAGGAAGATGGGAAGACACTCAGAAAACAGCAGTGGGAAGGGATGTCCGAGACTCTTCCTGAGGAACATGGTGGCTTCCAGACTCAGATATATGTGCAGAGAATTGGAGAAAGGGCACCCCTGGGCAAGGTCATGGCTGTCGCTGTGGGTGACGGTGAGCTTTAAGCACTTGCATCTTATTCTGAATATTTTCAAACCCTAACCAAGGTAGACAGATTAAGACGATGAAGCCAGCATACCCGTCACCTAACCTTGACATTTGTCAGCAGGCAGGGCAGCTGTGGTGTCACGTGTGTTCCTGTGCCTGAAATCTCATCTGAAAACCTCTTCTTTATAACAAGATCATATCACCGTTGCCCACTTAAAGTTATTCCCATTATAAAGCCATTTTGATTATCTAATAAATACCTTTTTCTTATTCTCAGTTACCCAAGCCGTTGTTGCCCTTTAAAAGACAAAGTCCAACGAGTCGGCAGAGCTGGGCCTCCTCACGGTGAAAAGAGGCAGTTGTTCACTCTGTTACTTGCATTTTGCTGCAGAGGCTTGTCTGTCACTGAAATGTCTCTTCTTGAAATCTATGACCCTGCTTGTGTCTCTGTCCTCTGGAGTGTCCCTTCTTATTGAACACCATTATCAGGGATCCCTGTCTTTCCCATGGTTCTAAGATTGGAAGTCATTAGTGGTTATGCAGAGGTTTCCAACACTGTTTTGTTTTTATTTACATCTTCCCTCAAAACCACTGACTACACAGCAGAATATTGACTTCCTGATATTCCATTGTCATCTTCAAGTGGCCTTGACACCACAAATAGCCATCTCTTCATTCTGAACAGAGATAATAAAATGAGCTATGTACTCTGATCCTTCCCACCTATTGGACAAGCTAGGCCAGCCTGGCTCTGTCTTGTCCCCAGTCTAAGCTACCTTGTCTACCTTCACAGCTCTCCCAACCTGGATAAGAAAAGGCTGGAACATGTCCCCTGAATGTACTCAGAGTAAAGGTACAGTCAGCAGTTCATCATACACCACACACACACACACACACACACACACACACACACACACACACACAAACAAACACACACACTTACCACTACAGCTGCCAATTTACATGGAATCTCTGCAAATCTGAAAGGGATAACCTATACTTCTGTTTATTGGTCTTTTCCTCCCAAATTGTTTCCAGTTGGTCTTGTGACAGAGAGGCCACATTATAAACAGCACAATCCATCAGCACTTGCATAATTCACATGTACAATGCATGAGGGCCATTGGGTGTCATGCCTAAGTCCCAGGACCCCATGGTTCCAGAGCCTGTCTCCCATAAGACTGCTCAAACCTCTGTGATTCTGATTACGTCTGTCCTGAGCCTGTTCCACATCAGTGGAGATGAGGTATCGCCTCCCAGTTGACATCATCATACACCTTCCTGGCTTAGGCAATGGGACCATGGGAAGAACAGCAGTTCTGTCGGAGAAGCAAGAGACTGATGCTTCTCACGCACAAGGAAGGTCTCTCCCCTGCTTTACACTGACAGAAGAAGTCTCATTGTAATTGCATGTGTGTTATTTTAATCTGAGTATTGAAAAAATAAAATGAAATCCCCCTTTAAATCAAGCAAAAAAGGTCATCCCTTCCTCTCTGACACACAGATATCCAAAGACCATGGTTTCCAATCACCCTTTCATTTAGCACTGTCTGGGGCACTTAAGAAAAAGAAAGCCATTTGAGATGGAGTGGCCCAGTCTACAGCTACTTAATGATGGGATGAAGACAATTCTCATCAGGCTTAATTCTCTGAATGAAATAAAATCTTTGGCTCGAGAAATTTCTATCTACTGATTTATAGGACTAGAAGAGACCAGACCCTAAATATCTTAGGGAGAGGGCACCTGATGGTGACAACTGACACCAACAAAAGAATGCTGCTAAATGTTCTGAGTCAGCACAAGAGATTTGGGGGCATATGGCAAGAAATGAGGAGATGGACCCCCAAAGGAGCCCCATTTCATCTTCCCAGGCTGAGGCTACAAGTGTGCCCCTTTAAAAAGCCAGGCATGGTGGAGCATGCCTGTAATGCCTGCACACAAGAAGCTTACACAGGAGGATCACTTCTTTTTGAGGCAAGTCTAGGATATATAGTAAGTTCAAGAATATCCAGGGCTATATAGGCAGGTCTCATCTCAAAGCTACTAAATAATGATAATAATAATAAGTAGGGAGATGATAAACAAATATGGATACATGGAGATAAAAGATAGATAGATAGATAGATAGATAGATAGATAGATAGATAGATAGA
>NW_021604634.1:985976-998888 GCF_004785775.1 Grammomys surdaster | reverse complement strand
AGATAGATAGATAGATAGATAGATAGATAGATAGATAGATAGATAGATGATAGATGGATGGATAGATAGGTGAATGATAGATGGATGGATAGATGGATGGATAGATAGATGGATCGATGGATGGATGGATGAATAGATAGATAGATAGATAGATAGATTATGGCACTTCTAGAAAAAATATAACTAAAACCTTTCTTATTATTTCAGGTGTTTTTGTTCCTTCTTTTTGCCAAGAGGCAGGGTCTCATGTAACAATTGCTAACTTTGAACTCACCAAGTAGTTAACAAAAATCTTAACCATCCCCTCCTCTACCTCCAGTGTGCTGGATTTGCAGCCATGTGCCACTACACCCAGTGTGTATCATCCTCTCCCTTTGAACAACACTGGGGCCATTCCCATGTCCCTTAGTACCCTGTGAACAGGTTCATCTTGGCAACAGCACATCATGGAGTTCCTTCCTCTGCTCAGTCCTAGTTGCAGCGGGCATATGGCTGGTTCTCTCAAGGGACACCTCAACATGGACCCTCTGCTTGTTTGATTATTTTCTGAGGATAAAATAGTGATAGAATTATTGCATCAAAACTCAGCTTTGGATTCCACATGAGATGGGAATTCACTCAATATTATCTACTGCTTCAGTCAGATTTCCCAAACTAGAATAGGCAAGGAAGCTGGAAGGGCCAAAGTCCACTGGATGGTGCCCGAGGACCCACATTCCACCATAGGTGACAGCCTCAGACATATCTTCTCGTCCCAGAGACTTGAATTTATTCCTCCCTTCACAGCTACTGACTCCCAGAAATTCCCAAGAAGACAGTGACTGTCAGAAGTGAATGGAAGGCCTGGATTCCCCAAAAGCTAGAAGCCTCCCTTGGTACCTTTGCCACATTTGCTTATCCAAACTATGCCCCCAGTTTTGGAGACTCTGCTCTCCACTAGAAACAACCCACACTCTTGGTCTTTGAGCTCCTACCTTACAAAAAAATCTTCGACTGGCATCTTTATAAATATCACTGTGCATGGATATTCCAAAAACCAAGATTCCCCAGCACCTCTCCCTTCTTCAAGATACAAGTCCCCAAATACTTCCACTCTTGCCTTTTAACACTAAAGCCAGAAGAGAAGATGTGAAATGTCTCCACTTTTAAAAAAAGAAAAAAAAAATGTGTCCTCCTGTTGACACTAGCTGGCCCCATATGTAAATCCCATGAGATGTGAAATCTGGGAGAAAAAAAAAAAAAGAGGATTCCTGACCCATATGGTCAGCAAGCTCCACCCTGATGCCTGGAGACACAGACAGCTGGCCCTGCTTGCAAGACTCAACTGAAGACTTGATTAGCTGGCTAAGGAGAGAAGCTTGCTGAATCAACACTTCCATGGAGGCCACACATGGCTTGCATGCAAGGGAAGAAGGGACTTCAGCTGGAGAGTAAACAAAGAGGAGGTGACCCAGGAAGGGGAGTGGCTGAAACACTCAGCCCTGCCCACTTTCCATTCACCCCAGAGGCAAGGCTCTTTTTCTCTTACTGTTTCCCAAAAGTCTTCAAACCAAACACTGCATCTTTCCTGCTTACTTCTGATTGGTCAGGCTGAAGGAAATAGAAAAGGGAAACTTTCCTAGGAGATAAAATGCCTGGCAAATGTCAGGATGCAGACACCGAGAGAGTAGCCATTTCCTCTTGGGCCTGTTTGTAAACTTGTGGTTCACTGGACAACTGTAGGAGGCAAGACATCTAAGGACAGGGCGGGTGCTGGCCATCACCCAGCCCTAAGGAGACAGTCTGAGCAGAAGATGGGCAGCAGATCTCTCCCATTCAGAGGTCTGGAGATGGAAATCCCTAGTCATCTATTCATAGTTTTAGATTTAGTAGCCCACACCTATGTCTAGAGAATTGCCGGAAATTAAGATGATTCCTGAAATCAATGTAGACACACACACACACACCCACAACGTTACACTCATTTTAAAACCTATTCTTCTCATCGAGGGAGAATTTCATCCCAAACTACAATTAACAAGGCTGGGGAATGTGGCTGCAGAAACTAGAGATGCTCATTCAGGGTCTCCTGGTTTCTACCCAGCAGGAAAAAGCCCAGTCTGTTTCCACAAGCTATCGAGTCCCACATGGGTCTGCTCCAGCCAGCAACTGGGCTGAAAGGCTGCAGCCGCTCTGCAACCTCCCTCCCTGCAAACAGCCCATGACGGTCTCTTCTTGGCCCAATCTGTTTCTTCCTCTTGTCTGATATTTTCAAGGGTTTTAATCACAATTCGAGCAGATTGATCAATGACAGATATGAGCAACAACTTTTGCATGCTAACCGTGCCGGATTTTTTTATCTGAGAAAATATTTCTCTCCTAAAAAGCCTCTGCAGGGCTGTGTATTAATTAAAATCTAAATACTAAATATTGATTGATGCGTTATCAGGCCATAGCAGTTGGGCCCTGCCACATTGATTTTTTGCTGTGATTTATTATCATATTTAAGAAAAATCATTTTGTGTGATTATACGAGGAAATAGACTTTAGTGAGGGTGTAATTCTTTTGTATCACTTTTGTTGTGTGGAGGACGGGCCAATTCCTCAATCGTGGCTGAGATTGCTGATATCCTTCACCGCCTCCTCGCTAGGGCTTGTACGTTAAGCCTGCTTGGTCTTGTCATTAGGAATAATGGGTGGTAGTATTAGCTCCTTAATCACAGCCTAGATTAGCAGATGGATGAGCCTAAGTTCTTAAAATTATCTAGTTATTAACAAGTATTTCTTTTTATCACATTAATGACATTGTTGCAGGGGACTTTTCTTCTTTAACACAAGAATTGAAGCAAAGCCTGGAACAATGTCCTGGCTGGCCCCATGTGTGACAATTAGTTAATCTTCTCTCCTAGTGCAAATGTCCCCGCTGTAGTGGCGAGCATCTGGCTGTTAGGACAGACTGTCTATAGATACAGGCCAGGGTTGTATGCTGAAAAACCAACCTGACTTTATATAAAGGGTTGTAGATGCTCAGCTTGGGCCGTTCCAGGTAGAAAGGGGGACTGATTGCCCGAGATGTTAACACTCCTCTCACAGCCTCAAATGGAGGAGAGGCTGATAAAGGTTCCTTCATCTTCTAGACTCTTGTTGGAGTAGCAATGTACAAGTCATTTTTTGAGTCTAAATGTTCCTTACATTTTACTTTCTTCCTATTTGTTTTATATAATATTGAGCCATTAAATTTAGTTTTGTATTATATTAAATTCCAGTGTCTTCTCAGTTACCATATCTTTCACACACACACACACACACAAATCAAACAAATATATATGTTTTACTCCTTATCTGTGTGATATTTGTATAATAAGTAGATGATGATGGGGATTGTGTGTGCGTGTGTGCCTGTGTGTGTATGCACATGTTTATGTGTGTGTGGTATATGTATGTTCATGTTTGTGTGTACATATATGTCTGTGTATGCATGTATCATGGCCCTGGGGGCCAGAGATAAATGTCAGATGTCCCCTTCTAGGGATCTCCACACTAGTTTTGAGACGGAGCCTGTCATTGAACCTAGAACTTACAGTTGGAAAGACTGACTAGCTCTGAAGATCCACCCATCTCTGCTCACTACAGTCCTAGAATTACAAACGTATGCCTCCACTCCTGTCCTTTTATATGGGTGCTAGGGATCTGAATCTGGTTCTCATGATTACACGACAGGCATCTTACCGACTGCCAATTTCCACAGCCCTCGGTGTATGGTTCTTTAAGGAACTGTATGGCATGTGTGCAGTGGTCCTTCCAGATTTGCTGATGTATTTTTTCATCCCTGACCTCCTCTACACCCATAGAACTCCACTGCTCACAGCTAGCAGTGCCTCACGGCCTCACTAATGGCCGTCAGCTCCACCACAGACATGCTGCCCTGTCCAGCACAGAACCCTCAGACACTAGGGCTGTCCTGGATTCCAGGGGCATCTTAGCAATGGGGTTAAGAGGGATGACCACTTTTTTAAAAGAACAAAAATAGACCACTCCACTACCATTAAGTTAAAATTAAACGACAACAACAACAAAAAAACCCTGTAATTTGGGAAAAGATATATTAAGATATATATATATATATATATATATATATATATATATACTCTAATCTTGGATATACTACTTATTTTACATTACTACTGATCAATTCTCATAGTGATTTCAAGGAAGTAGGGAAAAGAAGGAAAGGAGAGGGAAGGAAGGAGGAAGGAGGAAAGAAGGGAGGCACGGAGGGAGGGAGAGAAGGAAGAAGGGAGAAAGAGGAAAAAGGGAGAAGAAAGGAGGAGACAGGAGGGAGCAGGTTGATGGGTCTGGAAAGACAGGTAGCTCATAACGGATCAACTGAGGTGGGGGCTGCTGGCCACAGGATTGTGCACTTTATAGATGTCTAAAAAATGAACTCTAAGTCAGGGCTCCTATATCAGACAGAGAAGGAGAGCCTGAAGCTAAATTTGTGGAAATTATTTTATAGGAAAAACACTAAACTCAATCCCACCTATAAAATCTCTTTCCATTCCTTGCTGTATGAGGTCGAATCATGAAACCAAACAATCACCGATGATGTAGCACGGGTCCTGTGACCCCATGTTCTCAATGTGACGGTAAGGGACAGTGGGAAGGTGGGGGACCTCTTCAGTGGGCCTCCTGCCAGCTCCTCTGTTTTTGTATGTTCCTAAACACCACAACCACCATTTAAAAAAAAAAATCTCAATCTCACGATTGTAAGACTCTTGACCCAAAAGGGCGCCTTCTAAAATAAAGCACACTTAGCCACTGCTGGCTGCGAGGCTCAGCGCCCTTCACCCTGTACCTTACATTTGGGAAAATCATATTACTGAAGTTTCTGAAATCTCATCTGGGGCTTTTCTCCTAAACTGCTCATTTGGCATAAGGACCAGGAACACAAATCTGTTCCAATCTTTTGTCCACCATAGTCTGGGGCCTGTGACAAACAAATGTTAAAGTAGGTTAGAGGTCATGACGGGAGCTCAGGGGTTAAGGTGCACGAAGCAGAAGGCAGCTGAACCCAGTGAGAGAGAAGGACCTGGGCAGAGCAGCCACTTCTCCACAGTTCTCACACTGCATGTCCTGTAAGATGGAACGGGGAGGGAACTGACTCAGTGGAAGACACCTCAAATGCTGCGGCCAGATGTCACCTCTCACAAGCCACCCTGCGCACACCCACTCCTCCACCCCCTCTTGCCACCATGTATGCTTCAGGCTTTGCCACAGAGTACTTATTCAGTTATAGCCTTGTCTGTTCACCGTCGTGTGCGTGGAGGGTCATCGGCCATGTGTCGCCTACTCATCATAGGCGAGTAAAAGCGGCTCTCTGTGGAAATGGCCCGCGCTGAGAACTGTCCTTCAGGTGTCTGCTCTCTAAAGTGCTGGCCCACTCTGGAGGAAGTCCTACATGACAGCGGTGATGCTGCCCAATGGAGAGCTGGCACTCAGCCCAGCCTGAGACCCATGGCTAACTCATCAAGTCACAAAGCTGATCAAGAGCTACAGGGTATTGTCCCTTCTGTGGAAAGACGCAGAGCAAGCTGGTATCAGCATGCCCTGCACCCAGAAGAGAAACTCAGGATAGCCTACAGACCGATGTCCTGAGGAAGGACTCAGGGTCCTCCGATGGCAGTGTTCTTCCGAGAGGAAAAGTCCAGATGAACAATGAACAAACTGGTAAACAAAAGAGAGACCACTGTCTGCACGAGAATTTTCAGCACACATGAGCTCCACAAAGCTAGAAAGATGGCTCTGTTAGTAAAATGTCTGCCACTCAAGCACGAAGACCTAAGTTCACATCCCCAGGACCCACATACAAATCGGATGTCAGAATGTAAGAGACCCTGTCTCAAATAATAAGGTGGAGAATAATTAAGAAGGAAACCTAATATTGACCTCTGGTCTATGAACATATATGTACTCCCACACCTGCACATACCCATGAGAACAAGTACACACACACACACACACACACACACACACCTCCCAACAACCCAGGACTGCCAAGCAAGGTCCCCAGGGCCTCACCAGAGAAGCAGCTCCTCAGAGGATTTGCAGCACATGCCATCCTCTCTGTGCCCCTCCCCCTGCCCACTTGCCTCCCTGGCAGAGCCTGGCTCCCTGCAGACACCTCATCTCTCACCACCTTGGCTGGGGCAGAGCGCTATTAGAGGAACAAGAAGGATCATGGGCTTTTCTTGCCACTTTAGCTCCTGATCAGAGATGTTTTAGGGATCACTCCCCTTCATCTGATGCATGTCACCCCAACATCCTACTCCATAGCCTCCCTGTGTTTGTCCCAACTGTCTCGGGTTGTAAGGCAAGTGTCCATGAAACATGAATTCAGCAAAAGCAGAAATGTGGAGCCCAGCCTTCAGCCACTGGCAACTGCTAGCACATAGAATGTTCTTTTATAACGCTTCAGAAAACATTACCATTTGGAACCAAATGTGGCCAAGACTTAGGTAAGGTAGAAAGAGACATTTCTTTCCCTGTCAATGATGGCCTTAGGACCATGAAAGCTGATTCTACATATCCCCTTAAGTGTTAGGGACCATAAGGAGTTGCTGGTTTCTCGGGGTGCCTAGTTGCACCCCACTCAGATGCAGAAACATGTTCCACTGCCTCCCATGGATCCTCCCTACTCTGTAGTGGAGTGCAAGGACCAAGGCGGGAAGATAACTTGTTCAGAGGAAACACATCTGCAACACAAACATATAGCCACTCAAGACATAAATCCAGTCTAGGCTTAACTCATCTTACAGTGGAATGCCCATGAAGAGCCCTTCGGTTCATAGGCACCTAGCTCACCCTTCCCAGTATCCTCAGGATAAGTGTGGACTCAAGTCAGTGGTTGAGGCTATCTCAGTAAGAGCTGAGAGCACCTCACTCCTGCTGTCACCAGTAGCACACCCAAAGCACACCAAGGCTACCAACTGTCTGAAGAACCACATATTCTGCTCAGTTTTTAATGGTTCAGGTGTCAAAATGGATGAGTGACTCCATGGTGCCTATGCACAGTGAGGTGTGTCCAGTGTGTGTGAGAGGGGTGTTATTAATGAGCAACATTAGGGTGTTTTCCTTGTTCCTTGCCTGGGTAAGGCTAAGCTCCCCAGAAAAACTCCGGAGGGATGCAGTGCAGTGCTCAGAGAGGCTGTAAGAAAGATGAACCCTCCACAGCTCACCCCAAGCTGTGAGAAGTTTTTCCAAGGACCTCTGCAGAATGGATTTTTGCTTGTGGTGATTGAGTCAGCTGAGATGTCACAGGGGGCCATGGTAAAAGATCATTTCTAATCTTGTACTGGATTAAATAGACAAATACTGGGCATGAACAAGGAAAGGCGCTTGGGATCAATGTAAATCCTGGTGGCTTTGTGGGGCCATACAGAGAAAGAGTTCCTTCTAATTCAGTATATATTCCCAGGTCAAGACTGAACTACAGTTCTCCCTTGAAAAGACAGAACTCAGAATATCATCCTGAGTGAGGTAACCCAGTGTCAAAAGGACATATATGGTATGTACCCACTTACAAGTGGGCTTTAGCAATGACATATAGGATGCTCATGCTACATTCCACAGACCCAAAGAAGCTAAACAAGAAGTAAGGCACAATGCTTGTAAGGAAGTAAGGAAGCTTGACTCCCACTTAGAAGGGAGAATACAATAGTGATAAGAAGCATACGGAAGGTAAGAACTAGGAGGTAGGGAGGTGGGGAGGGGAATGGGGGAGTTCAGGATCAGGTGTGGGGAAGGACAAGAGAGATGGTCAGATGGCCATGAGAATGAATGGAACTCTGCAACTGACAGGGATGAGGAGGAAGAAGAGGAGGAAGAGGAGGAGGGAGAAGAAGAGGAGGAGGGAGCATCTCCAGGATGAGACAGAGACCTGGGATAACTGAGGCACCCAAGAATCAATGGGGGTGACCTTAGCTGTGACTCACAGCATTGGGGATATGGAACCTGAAGGGGCCACTCCTGTAGCAGGCAGGAAGTGATAGGGACACCAACCTACTCACAAAACTTTTGATCCAAAATTTATTCTGTCTACAAGAAATTCAGGGACAGGGGATGGAGCAGAGAATGAGGGAACAACCAACCAATAACTGGCCCAACTTGAGATCTATTTCATGAGCAAGTACCAAGCCCTGATACTATTAACAATACTCTGTTATGCTTGCAGACAGGAGTCTAACATGGATGTCCTCTGAGAGGCCTCACCCAGCAGCTGACTCAGACAGATACAGACATCCACAGACAAACAGTGGATGGAGCTAGGGGACTCTTATGGAAGAGTAAGGGAAAGGATTACAGGCCTTGAAGGGGATAGGAACTCCACAGGAAGACCAACAGAGTCAACTAACCTGAACCCTTGGGGCTCTCAGAGACTGAACCACCAACCAAAGTGCATACATGGGCTGGACCTAGGCCTCCCTGCACAAATGTAGCAGATGTGCAGCTTGGTCTTCATATGGGTCTAGAACAACTGGAGCAGAGGCTATCCCCTCACACACAAAAAAAGAAAGAAAGAAAGAAAGAAAGAAAGAAAGAAAGAAAGAAAGAAAGAAAGAAAGAAAGAAAGAAAGAAAGGAAAAAGAAAAACACTGTTGGGACATGTTCTTCTAGCTGGGTTGCCTTGTCTGGTCTCAGTGGGAGAAGATGTGCTCCAAAGAGACTTGATGTGTTAGGGTAGGGGGATTCCCAGGGGAGTTCCACCCTCCTAGAGGAGAAAAAGGGAGAGGGGGTGGAGAATTGGAGGAGGGAATGACTAGGATGGCACAGTGAACAGGATGTAAAGTGAATAAAAAATGCATGGGGGCTTGCAGGTAGCCCCTGTTGAACTAGGCTCATGGAAGGAAACTGTGAACAGATGAAGGAGGTGAAGAACCCCTGCAGCTGTACTGGGATTTCTGGACCCTGCACAAGGATCAAAATCCTGGACACCATGGCCAGCCCATCCAGGAGACTTCAGTCAGCTCCAGGAGATGGCCATTTTTCTCTTGGTGACATATAGCAAGCAGTGGGTTCAATGGGGCCACAGCCATTCCTAAACTCAATTAGAACAAGGAGCACACTGATCCCTGAAAATCTCCCACCCTGAGTTGTGCATCTATGACAGTATAAACTCAAACAACCCTGGGCTTGGACATCCCCACCTCGAGAGCAAAGGACATGATCCCAGGAGATGTTCACATACATGCTGCTGTTGATGCAGAGTTGACTGAGGCTCGGGCACCAGGGCTTGTGTTTCACGCCAAGGATGCTGATTCTCCACAGAAGCACCTGACTGGTTGCAGACAAGTGTTAGAACACCTTGGTCCACCTGGCACACTCGAGCACTCCTGACACATCTGGACGCTGACCATCTTCTGAAATGGGGGTGGCGTCTCCGTGGGTTTATTATTGCAGGGTTCATTCAACCAAACCATGGCAAGAAAATAAGCTTAAAGGCTCTCCGCATGGTTAATAATCATATGCACCTGCCTCTTGCTGTCAGCGTGCTCTCTCCACCCCAAAGGTGGGTATGAGAGAGGCTACGTGTGTTAAATGCCTTGGTGCAGCCTTTTACAGTGTTGAGATATCATGACCACCTATGGCAAGTCTCATTTATACCCAAGTTATACCCAGTTTAAAAGTATGTTTTAAGTCAGCTACGGTTTTTTTTTTTCTTGTTGAGTCTCCTTCGGTCACATTTTGTCAAATGCAGCAATGTGCCTGTTAGCCTTCCCTGATAATTCCAAAAGAAAATACATTGACTCTTTGAATCACCTCACAACTACCAAGAGTAAATGCGCTGGAAGATGTGAAACTAGAAGCTACAGAATGCTAAGAGGTTTTGCCCCGTTATGCACATATAAATCACCAGTTTGTGTTCAAACCTCCTCTACTGCTGTTTCTTCTTCACATAATGAAGGGCATTGTTCCTTTCACCGCTGAGCTGTAGTGACCCTAAAATCTATGGGAGTTGCCCTCTCCTTCTACAGACATCCTGAGGTGGCGGGTTGCTTCTCACAGCCAGGAAGACAGGGCCAATGCCAATGCCAAACACCCCAATTATGTGTGAGCGGTACTGAGGAAGCCGTGTTTCCAGAAAGCAAAGCACTCCCTTGCATAAGCAGTGTCTTTCTTTCAGGATTTAAACAGTTTCTTCCCTGCTAAAGGAAGTATTCTGTGAGGTACACAAAGAAGAAAACCCAACCCACACCCCTTCAGCCGGGGTACTTTGGTGAGAAGTGACCACAACTCTTGGCTCCCTGGCACGGGCTGAGCTCACTTGCTCTCTGGGCTGATTCTAGAATTACTCAATGGGAACCCCAGGTATTCAGCCCCCAGGCCCTGTGCCAAGGTTTCCAGGGACACCCTAGACTGCAGCTCCCAGCACTCAGTGAAAGGCAGGTGTGGCAACACGCCCAAACATGAGCTGAACTCCAGTTGACTCAGACCTCTGAGCGAGTCCAGAGGAAGAGCCAAGCTGCACTTCTGTGTTCTCTCTCGTAAACACAGCAAGGTGCACCAAGCCCACTAACATTTAACTTAAACTTACATACAGGGACGTGTGGCTGGCATCCTAAGAATGATAGGTGCAGCCTCAGATGAGGGGAGAAATTAGAGGAAACCAGAAACGTCTACACGGAGAATACAAGTACAGGTACACACAGGCTCAAGAAATTCCTGGCTGGTTCTTACTAAAACTACATTTAAGATTCACTGGCATTTTAAAAAAAAAATCACCATGTGATATTATTTTAATTCTCTTTGAAATTGGTGCATTGTGACAAAATAATAGCAAGTAAATTATGTCTCTGCGTCGATAAAACGAAAAATGTGTGTCTGACATAGAATAAGAGCAGTTAATATGTTTGTGTTTAGAAAGTCCTTGCAAAATTTCAAGCATCACGTGACCAGGGGGAAAACAATTCCAGCTAATTCCAATATGAATTATAATGACCGTGCTCAGCACGCAGCATGGATTCGGCGGCTCAAGGTACAGTGGGCGCAATTAACAGGTAACAATGAAGAGGGGTCTACCTGGAGGGGCCTAGCACAGGGCCCAGCAATTAGCGAGCGTTCCAATTATTTTTAAAGTAATTACCCAAATACAAGTTTTGTGACAGCTCAATTCTTACCTAAGTACAGACTTGCAGAGAGCATCCAAAAAGCAGGTTTCCACATTACAAAGAGTATATCATATGTATTCTATATCATCGGTTCTCTACTGTATTCTAAGGTGTTGCTACATTTTTCATCCAAAGTCAGACATTAGAAAGGGAAATCAGAAGGACTATGAAGAAAGCTTACAGATAAAATTCTTCCCATACAAGCTTGAGAACCAGAGGCTCAGGCCCAGAAGCCAAATGAAGAATAATCCTAACACTGGGAAGGGAAGCATGAGTGCATCTCTAGAATATGATGGCCAGCCAACAAGAGCCCTTGTCTCAAAAACCACAGTGAGCAGTGCCTGAGGTTGACCTCTGCCCTACACACACACACACACACATACACACACCGTATCACACATACACACACCATATCACACATACACATAGACACACATACCAGGCACTACACACACACATACACATATATACTACATACACATGCACACAAATACACCGAACACCATACACATACATACACACATAACACACCACACACATAGATATACACACACATGCACACATACACTGCACATCACACACATAACATACCACACATACCACACAAACCACACACCATACACATAGACATATACACACCACACACACATAGACACACACACAGGCACACATATACCACACATACACATAACATACCACACACATAACACACATAACACACCACACATACACACACACTACACACACACCACACACACATACCACACACACATAGACATACACATGCACACACACACACCACACATATAGTCACAAACACATGCACAGACACATATATATACACATAGACACACACACATAGCACATACCACACACACATATATCACACAAACACATAGGCACACACATATGCACACACACACCACACACCACACACAGACATAAACACACACACATAGGCACACATATGCACACACACACACACACCAATCACAGAGTACATGTAGCAGGACAACTATAAAAAAAGAATTTGTTACATCATTGGTGTAGAAACTGGAGCAAAGTAAACCCTGCTTTGCTTGCCCTCGTTGTTAATGTGGGTGTGCACCTTAGTCCCCAGCGGTCTCCTTAATCTCTGCTAGTGCATGCACAGGTGATCTCCATTTTGAAGAGACCACAGCATACCACAACATTGAGAAGCAAAAGTTGGGATTGAGGTAGACTGGGGGTATCCTTCAGTTAGCAATCCTTCATCCATCTGCCTCAGCTGGAGTCTTCCTTTGGGTAATGGATAATTACATGCCTTTCAAAAGTTCAAAGACTGAAGAAATTGACCAAAAAGTGAATTACAAGAGTCTATACTCTATGGAAAATACTGGTAATGAAATTTGCTTTTCATAAAATCATACCAAATTGGCCTCCTTTTCAAATATTATTATTTAAGTACGTTATTTTAAAGGCAGTTGGATCAGCTAAAGGTGTTGATAAACTAGGCATGCCTTTTATTTTATTAGGTACCCCTCCATTCTCATCCATTCTTCTTGTTGTGGTTTTAATAAAGCATTCATCCTTCCTTTCCTACTCTCCTGTTCCTCTTATACACAAATATTTTAAACATTTTCAACCATCTTAGTGGGAGATTAAGACAGAACGGCCATGAATTTGATGGCAGTCTATGCTATGTAGTGAGTTCCAAGCCAGCATATCCCATACACTACAATGAGAGAGAGAGAGAGAGAGAGAGAGAGAGAGAGAGAGAGAGAGAGAG
>NW_021604634.1:933617-985966 GCF_004785775.1 Grammomys surdaster | reverse complement strand
AGAGAGAGAGAGAGAGAGAGAGAGAGAGAGAGAGAGAGAGAGAGAGAAGGGGGGGTGGATTTCCTTGAACATGAACCACACGTTCTTTAAGCCAGCTGCTGTGTGGGTCAGGCTGTGGCCTTTGTTCATAGGCTACATTTTCTGGGTGTTGCCCAATAACTAAACGCCCTGAGGATGGCTCTTGATGCAGTGAGACTTGCTCCCATAGGCTAAGACACATGCCTGCAGCACCAAGTGCAAATGGTGTATGTTTAACCAAGATCGGACGAAGTTAGAAAAAGTTAAACAGAACAAATCTTATTTTTCAATCAGAAAAATGAAGCCGAGGGTTAAATATAAACAGGCAGACACAGAACTTAGACTGGCGATAAAACATGGTTTTAAACTGCTGAACCTTGACGACAACAACAGCAAAAATCGCATTAACACTTTCCAGAGGGTGGGCAAGAGAGCTCGTCCAGCAAAGGCATTGTCCAAGACTGACAACCTGAGTTCCGTTCTGAGATCCACAATGTAGAAGAAAACAAACTCCTCTGCCTGTCCTCTGACCTCTACACATCCACAGATCATCCATGGGTCTGCCACCCACCTCCACCTATAAATGAAAGTGAAGAAGCACACACACACACACACACACAGGAAGAATGGTGTGGGGTAATCCTGCAGGAAAACCCTCCAGTCGATGGGCATCCTCACTCAATCTAAGTAATTTCTTTCTCATATATCAGTCATTGGCACAGGGAACTCGAGGAAGGTCCCGAGCTTTTTTTATTTCTTCCAAGCTCCTGGAAAAGGCATTCCTGCTGCAGTGTCATTCACCCATGCAGACACTGCAAAGGAATTTCACCTGATGCTCTCCTGAAGCCATACCAAAAACCACTTCAACGGCGCTCTCATGCGATGGAAGCAATCATTCCGATTTCCCCTCCTCCACACTGATGTGCTTTCTCTCAGGACAACCAGCCGCAAAAAAAAATAGTGAGCAAAAGACAATGAAGAGAGACCCTGGCCTTGTTTATACCAGCAGCATTAGGGTTATATAAAGCAAGATCTTACCCACATAGTTCATGTGTTCAGCTTTTCCCTGGCCAGAAGAAAGGTTAAAGGGCTGAAAATTTGCAGACACACCCTCTGACTCAATACAATCCCTTTGCACTGTAAGAAATGAATGTTTCACATGAAAATCAATAATAATTTAATAATAAAAATTAAACCTCACAATTGTATATGACTCACTCCAAACCAAAAGCTAAGAAAAAGTCCCACAAGCGCCCACCCAGCAGCCTGATTCAGCGAGCAGCCGAGCAGCCACTACTCCACAAGCCCAGCTAAGGAGCAAGCAGGCTTCCTCTCTAGGTCCCCCATCGTCAGAAAGCAAAAGGCCACGGGAGAAGACTTCTGTTCTAGTTGTGCTTCAGAACACAATGGAGCTGCTGAAGTGTGGTGAGCTATCTCAATTCTAGTGGCTGCCTGACCTCAGCTGGTAAGATCTCAGCTGTTCTACTGCCTTTATGGTAACCGAGACACACACACACACACGAACATGCGTACACACAAATACACATGCTCACATACTCCACACATATGGGTGCACACACATACAGTCACATACACTCACATGTCTCATGCACATGTGTTCCCTCACACCTTCCTAGTCATGCACTATACTCGTGTTCAGTCACATACATTCACACGTACTCACATATACACATTCACACCCTCACACACTCACCCATGTTCGTGTGCTCACAGTCATACCCCTACCCCTACTCCTGCACACACTCACATACTCACACATGCTCACACTCACACTCACTCATGCAGAGTTTCGTACTTACACACGCACTACCCCACAAACATACTCTCACATGCTCCCATACACCATCCTCTCTCTCTCTCCCTCTCTCTCTCTCTCTTTCACACACACACACACACACACACACAGTCTCTCACATGCTCACACTCCCACACATGCCCCCCACTCACAACTTTCTTACAAGCTCAGGCTCATATCCATACTCCTGAATGCTTTCACACTCAAGTACGTGTGCTCATGTACTCACAAGCAACCACATCCTCTGCCGCATGTTCTCACACATACTCACACCCTTACACACACATTCACACACTCACACTTGCACACACTCACTGGTACTTCTTACATACATGTATATATACACTCCTTTGTCTTGGTGAGGTGTTTGCTGTCACTGGAGTTTACAGTGAATCAAAGAACTTGTTTCTGAAATGAAGTTATCACGTATTAATACCACCCCACACCTGCCCTCGGCCTAGATTCCCACCTGGTCCACCTTCAGGCTAGATTCCCACCTGGGTCCACCCTCCAGGGAGTTCCAGGAACCAGCGGAGCCATTCCAACAGGCGGATGACTAAGAAGCCCAAGGCCCCTTCTTCCCCACATTCTCCACAGGTCCTCCTCCCCATCCCCAGCTCCCTCTCTCTGCCTGCCTTCCTGATCTCCCCAAAAATACTCCAAGTAAACACCTCTTACTCAGAACCCCTGTTTCCTCCCAGCCCCAATGCTGGGTGCCATCTCAAAGCACAGCATTGCCCTCACAGACAGTGACCCACCTACCTCAGGTGCCTCAGCCAGGGAGAGAAGGCTTCCCTAGCCCCTGTGGAGGTGCACAGCAGTGGCCTCCAGACACAGGAGGCCATGTTTTTCACAAAACCCAACCTTCTCATTTCCACAGAGCAGTGGTGGCACATGTTGTTACCTACCAGCACACATAGGACAACACCCAGGCTGCCTGCCTGCAAGCCTTCTTCATAGCCAAGGAGTTTGAGGCACACCAACCTGGTTCTTTACTAGTTGGAAATGCCAAGGTGCTCACATACTCAGGCATGCATGTGGACAGCCCTGGAGGGCAGGCATATCTCTAGCCTGTCCTCCCCACAGGCATTCCTCCCCATAGTGGCCAGGATGCACTGTTCTCTGCTCTCAGAACTCCTAGCCTAACCCATGCCAGGGTTCAGAGGTGATCTGTCATTCTGTGCCTCAAGATATTTAAATCATCTTCTAAGCTTCATCTCAGCATGTGAATAATCTGTAGTAAGCAATGTCCCCAGAAATATAACATTAAGCATCGCTCCAGCCCCCTGCAAATGCATAGTTTCACTTTCTGCCATTTTTAATGGCATTAAATTTATAGTTGTCATATATTTCTGTGTAAATTAATTCTTTAAAAAAATCATGGCCAATATATATTAGTTGCCCTCATTTCTTGTAAACAACCATAATTTAATAACTATATCAGAACATAAGAAATATTTATACCTTTATAAAGTATATTTTAAATATATGGCTAAATGATACATAAATAAAGGCACAACACAGAATTTCCCAGAAGTAGATAAGCAGTGTATTTCGCAAAGCTGTGTATATTTTCTACCCACACACAGTGGGCAACACGGGCAAAGAAGACATTACAGAGAGAAACCTCCGCTTCGTTTCTGCAAAGCAGCTGATATGTCTCTTTCCCCCGGTTGTAGCTTCTCTATAAACAGACACAAAATGCTTGGCTAATTCCCTGATTTTGATCAACACTGTGGCAAAGACACTGTTATAACAGTATATCCCACAACCTTGTGATATCTAGGCAGATGCTGACAATCAGAAAGCCAGACGTGTCCACGTGTCTAAGGAGAGGCTGTGTCTTTCCCTCCTGGCAGGAAGCAGAAGGTCGATATGAGCGCTGCCATCTTGTCTCACCCTGAGTGAAAGGCTGTCCAGAGGCATTAGAGAAAAACAAGAGTGCATGCTGAAGGTTTCCTCAGGCCCAGCCCACAGCACCACAGCGTGGAGATTTCCCATCATGCACTGGGCATGGAGATTTCCCACAGTGCACTGCTGTTTTCCGGCTTGTTCATGTAATATCTGAAAACTCAGATGTACATGACCACTGTGGGTGGCCATTTTCATGTTTGCAGAAACCTCAAAGCACTCAAAGATCTGTACAGACTTAGGAGAAGAATGTGGTTATATGTGAGGAATCGAAAGACTGTAATGTTACCCAGGTGTCCCTAACTTCCAGGCATGATGCCTCTGGGAGGTACTTGGTCACCAAGTACCCAGCTGAGGAAATGCTCAATGGAATACATCCAGCCTCTCAGCCCTGTGCAAAGCACTTGTCCTGTTGACCAATCTCCTGTCTTGAGAGACCTTCTGTGACTGACCACTGTGCCAACACAAAGCAAGGCTAGGTGTGCACCAGGGCTCACTGTGGCTTTGCCACATTTCAGAGCCCCATATAAATCACTTTTATGCCATCTTTTTCTCTTCTTTGATTTGGCACCAAGAGAACAAAGCCTGTAGGTGTGCCTTGCACAAGACCCTCGGTTGCAATTCAGTATAAAGTAAGCAAGCAAACAAAATAAACAAACAAACAAAATCATACACACACATACACACACAGAGAGAAGGTTCTAATACTCAGGCAAGCATCCCAAACCTAGCTGAAGACACAAATATAACATCACTGGCAGCCAATCTACCTACCCAAAATGACTCAGTGGTTCACTTTCCCCTTTCTTAAAGGTCTTACAATATCCTGTGAGCATCAAAATGGAAAATATAACTTCCTTTAAAACAGCACTCTGGAGCAGAAATAGTAAAACCTGAGTTAAGGAAACAAAGGAGACTTGTAAAGATATTATGATAGGGAAGTGTTATCATGAGGCTTCACTTCCCAAGACAGCATCGGGTACCCATGGCATGAGGCAGGGACACAGACACGGACAGAGCTGAGACAGCCATCAGAATGGCAAGTCCAGATGTCTGTGTGTGTGCGTGTGTGCGTGTGTGTGTGTGTGTGTGTTAGAGCTTACTTTAAGAACAATTTCGTGACACTTTTGAGATGTGAAAGAATCTCTTTTGAAATTCAATGTTAACTGCATTCATGAACCCCAAGAATAACAAGAGGGAAGAACAGAAGAACCCTAAGAGTGAAGTAAGAATAATCTTGGAAAGCTTCCTCAAAGAAAATATCAAAAGATCCTTGCCAGGTTTGATGGCACATGTCTGATATCCCAGCATTTGGGAGGCAGAGGCAGGGATCTGGGTTTCTAGGGTATGGAGTAAGATACTGTCTTGAAAGAAAAAAAAAAAACACAAGGGGCTGGAGAACTGGATTATCAGTTAAACACATGTGCTGCTCCTCCAGAAGACCCAGGTCTGGTTCCTCTCACCCGTACGGCTGCTCACAACATCTATAACTCCAATTCCAGGGTATCTAACACCTTCATCTGGCTTCTGTGGGCACTGGGCACATACATGATACACGTGCAAATGTGGAAGCAAAACACTCACACATATAAAAAACAATTCTTGAAAAATAATGAAAAGAAGCAACAAGAACAAAGGAAACACTAGATAAAAATGTGGTTAAGGGTAAAAGCCAACTGTTTCAGGTAGATAGGATGTTCCCAAGAGAAGAGGTAGGTAGCCACCCAAGAGCGATGGGCTCAGATGGTACAGCAAGGCCAGGGCAGCAAGGGCAAGAAATGAGAGCACTTAAGCAAACCCTTTCCAGAAGAAAATGCACTCCGCCTCAGTTGTCCAAAAAGTAACAACCACACGGCCATGTTCTTCTGGATGGCCACTTCTGAAGAAGGTAATGGAACCATTGCACAAGAAGCCAATAGGAAAACTGTGTGTAGAAACATCGTACACAGCCTTGTCGAGACTGACAGACTAAGGCGGATAAAATTTTCCTTCCCTGTCCCCACCAGTGCAGGCTCCTTTACTAACAAGTTTTGACCATGTCACTAATACCTAGGAATCTACCCCAATGCATTTGTCAAGATGGTGAGTGCCATAAAGAAAGACTGCAGAAGTTAGAGTGCACCTGGATGCCCTGTCATGGTACCTAGGGATACCGTGGACTTAGTAGACAAACCAAGCTTCAGGAAAATTTGCACACCACCACCACTACCACCACCGCTACCACCACCACTACCAGCAGCAGCAGTTTCCAACTCTGCCTCCACATTAGCTGTAGGGGGCAGCAGTGAGGAATCCAACCAGGGCCTATATAAGTAGCATATGCTCATGTATGTGAATGTACACTCACACAGCCATTATCTTGAATTGTCAGGCATCCATTCAGTCCTGAACACAGTGATGACTGAGGAAGTCTTTCTGGAACCTCCTCCTGGTTCTGTGAAGACTGCTACAGGACACTGAGCATGTGGACTGGTACTGGTACATAAGAACTGCAAAGGAGACTCAACTGGGGAAAATGGCGGCAGCAGAGGGGAGGAAGGATTGGGGATTGGGTCGCCAATCCTCTGACTGTGTGGGAAAGGAAGATTACTTTGTTGCAGCTTTGCCAGAAATGGTTTCCTCAACTGTTCAATTGAGCAAACAAATTCAGAGAAGACCCTCCCTAGGTGGTCTCCCCATGCTAGGGAGGTGCTCACAGCAGACACCAAAGGCTGTTTGACTGAACTTCAGCCTAGAACGGAGCCGTCAGAGAAATGCTCTTGTCTTCTGTAGGATGTACAGCTTCCAGCTCTGTGCTTCCCTAGAGGTGAACTCTCTGGAGGGAGTCCTGCTTTAGGGTACTTGGATGCCACCTTTCTCACCTCTATCCCAGACCCTCTCTCTTTTTCAGGCCCCTGCCAGCTGCTCTGAGCCTCAGCTATTGAGCCCTTCTCTCTTCTCTCTTCTCTCTTGCCTTCCACACTCGGCTGTTTCTCAGACTCCCATGACTACCACCCTTCTCAGATGGACTTTCTTTACTTTGTCATGAAGCTCTGACAGGTAAATAAAGGGCTTCTGCTTGGCCACAGTGGGGGGGAATACTCTCATGACTCCTTCCTTCCTCACATTCAGCCTACGGACGCTGTCTCCCCTTAAGAGAAGGCCACATGCTAATAACGCAGGGTCACTGAGCTGAAGAATAGAGTTGTCCTTTCTTGGTAAGACATCTATAATAAAACAAATCTACAACCTTTCAGTGGCTCACTGAAGGACACTGGAGACCTCCTTGCTCCTAAAGATATATGATAAAACTCTGCAGTGTGGCGAGCCCAGCTTTCTGAAGTTTACAATGCTGGTGGACGTTCTAGTGTGTTGCTGAAATGGCCACTTAAATTGTCCTTTCTTGTGGCTGATATTCATCCCCCATACAAAATGGCTGCTTTACAGTCCTCCCTTTTTCTGTGGAGGGAGCTGGAATGGATGCTGGGGACTCATACACACCAAGCAAGTGTTCTGTCACCAAGCTACCTCCCTGCTTTACATTTTATTTTTAACAGAAAAGTCCTGATGCATCAATGCGCCAGAGCACAGAATGCATTTAGCCAGGCTTCTCTGCAGTGGCCAGCATGCCGAAGGACAGGAAGACCCAGAAGTGTGCTGGTGGGCATCCTGTTAATCCCTGGCACTTTAGTTCTGAAATTGGCTTGGTATTTCCCTAAACCTGGTTCCTCTGCTTGGAGAGAAATTCCTTGACCCACTTTAATAATCAGGCGCAACTCATTTTGCCCAGATCTCAGTAGAGTCTCTACCTTGATGTCATGTCTTGTTCCTGTAGACTGAACAGATTCTAACTAACAGGACAGTCTTAACCCGGCTGCCCCTGCCTCGCCCACCACAAGACTGGTTCCCTCAGAATCCAGCCTTAGGTCACCAAGACACCCAGAACTGGCTGTCTTGTAAGGAGGTAGTCCTGGCCTTAGAGTAAACACCTTCCTCTCCTTTCTGCAGAATTGCATCTCTGAACTTAGAGCTTATGGACAAAACAAATGACACCTGAGACAATGAGAAGGCCAAGAATCATGCAAAGAGTTACTTCACAGTAACTGTGCCTGCTTTGTAAAGCTTATTGGAGCCTGTTATGAAGAGTGGTGCTTCCTGTGTGAATCCTAACATATCCCTTACTGCTGGGGATATTTGGAGACAGGGGTCCTGGCAATCGCCAAGCTCTTGGCTGTGTTTGTCTCCAAGCTGTGTTCCAGAAGCAATGGGCCAAGTGGCCCCCGCGTGGTGGAATCCTTCAGGATCCGGCGACCTCTAAAGAACTGAGAGCTGTAGGAGAGGTGGATCTTGGCTCAAGAGGTCTGTGATCCTGACCACTGGTCTGCGAACTAAAACCACCTACCTGCACCGCCCACATGGGAGTGTTAGAAATTATAGTCCGTGCTCCCGGGGACCCTCACAGAGATTCAGGGCCTCCACGGAGGCCACAGAGTGAGAGACTTAGTCCTCCCAGCCTGATGCAGTGCAGGCTGCAGAGGGACTCCCAGTACTGCCCCAGCCCCTACCGCTGCGCTCATTAGAAAACTGCAGGGGGTGGTCCCCTGGCCTCGGCCCTTGCAGCCCAACATTCTTACATCCAAAAGGATCTGTCCCCAACCCCCACAGGGTTGGCTCTTGACATCTGAAGGTTACAGAAATGTGTGTGGGAAGGGATCAAAGTCAGTGGTGTGTTAAATGGAGGGGCCTCTTGAGAATCTTGCACTTGGGTCCATAAAGACAGCCACTGGTGGAGGCCAGAAGTGAAGCCTCTAAGGTTGGGCTCTGGGGCCCAGAAAGCTTCAGGAGGCAGGAGTACATTCCCTGTCCTCCACTTAACACCTCCCCAAATGTGCCCGAAACTCTGTCTGGATAGACCTTCAATGGACCTCCTTCGTCGCCCACGCGTGTACACGCGTCCTCATCCACGCTCCTGGGGGAATCGACTACAAATCTCAGGTTCCCCCCCTCCCACCCCACCCCACCCCCGCGCGCGCCGGTAGACCAGACTGGAGGGAGGGGGCGGGGGCGAGGGGGCGGGGCGAGCGGAAAGCAAAGAGGACAGGAAATGCCCTTAATTGAGGGAAATGCACACGAATTGCAGGGGCAGCCTTTGATGTCGCCTCTGGGCTGAAGGGCCCCTCGGTGCTGGCCAGCCCACCCGGCGAGCCCCATCTCGGCTTCGAGCTGGTCAGAGCACCCAGGAAGAGGACGCTTTCCTGCTGAGCAGGAGGCTCTGGGCCAGTCCAATCTCCAATGCAAGGCAGCTAGCGGGGAGCCCTTGAACCCCTTTGGTCCACTCAGACCCAGGGCTCCAGGGGACAGCTCCAAGGCCAGGCCTAGCAGGCCTGACCACATCAGCCTGCCGTGTAGCACTCCCTGGAAGAAACAGGCCTGCCTTGACCTAGGATGTGTAAGAGTGTTCGTCCAAATGACATTCCAAACACACACACACACACACACACACACACTTTTTTTTTTCCTTTTCATCATCAGCAAATAAAGATTAGCCAGGGAGATTACAGAAAGCGTTTTCAGTCTGCAGCTGATCTTTATTCCGAAGGCTTTGTGATGATATTGATGATGATGATGGTCAAGAGGACAGTTTGATTTTTGTGTTTGGAGCTAGTTATAAAGAATCAATATTATATCAAGGGGTAACTTTCGTGATAAAGGACTTTAGCCACTCCGGCTATTCATCATAAGTCTGTAGCAAGCAGATAGGTCAAAAGAAATTATATTGCACTAAAGAGTGAGTCTTCTTATCTCTCCCATACCAGGGGA
Source organism: Grammomys surdaster (assembly GCF_004785775.1). Classification (NCBI taxonomy): domain Eukaryota; kingdom Metazoa; phylum Chordata; class Mammalia; order Rodentia; family Muridae; genus Grammomys; species Grammomys surdaster. Next base: position 976,422 of record NW_021604634.1, on the reverse strand, counting down.
ATAAGGGGCCAGCCGATCGATACAGTAGCTGCCTTATACTTCTTGCAATTATCAATAGCTGATTTCGCCTTTTGAGGCCTGCATCTATTAATGCAAGCTAATAATCATCACTTGAGCCTCCCCACAGGCAGGAGAGTCAAAGTTTTCAGCCCTGGCATTATTTATATAATCATATATGCTAAAGCACCGATTCCCAGCCATATGCAGCCCAGATTCAAAGTTTGGTGATCAGGGGAGAAGGACTTCCATAACATTTGTAGCCCCAGGCATGCAGATGACTAGTGTGTGTGTGTGTGTGTGTGTGTGTGTGTGTGTGTTACCTAAAGTGAAGCTGCATGGTACCCTGTAGTGAATATGCAGCAAGGCTCCACAGCACAGGGAGCAAGGCGGGTTTAAATACAAAGCACATGGCTCCCTCCCATTAAAAGTATCTGGGCACATTTATTTCAATGACTTTGAATGCAAAAAGCGATCAGAGCAGGGGCTGAGCTGAATCTAGTGTGGGCAGGGCTATGCATGGATTTAACTAGTTAACTTCAAGTGGAAGAGCAGAAGCTCAGATAAAGCATGCACCCCCCCAAAAAAAATCTCCTACAAGTATAATTTTTGACTATATGTTTTCTAATACCCCACACACACCCTGTAATAGAAAAGCAACATCTCTATAATTGGCACTTGACATGCTGTTTGCGTTGGGCTGTGGTACACCAAGCACAGATTTCCTGTTGATGGAAACATTTATCATTGTGATTGCCCCAGAGTGGCAGGTGGTGTTATCAATTACCTCTTCTTACCAATAATAATATTAGTATGGTAATATCTTTGCTCTAGTGAGAACCAATTAGCGGTCACTTGTCACAGCATTAAAGACGCAAAATCATGCTGAATTTAACCCAAAGGACCTAAAACAAAAGTTAGGGGGTGGGGAAGGAACCAAGGGAAAGGGAAGAGATGTCAAGAGAATAGGAAAAACAGAAAACAAAAGCCCCTAATATCCGAATATCTATTTGTGTGAACGAGCGGGAGAAATAACCATATTGTAAAGAAAATGTCAAGACGAGCTATGTAACACTGTCTTCTGTGGATCCAGAGCCAGGTATCTTCAGTAAACCGTGACTGTGAAGTCAGAACCAACTAGTCAACTCCTCTTGTCAAGTCAATCTTGCAGACAGGCTTTCTGTTTTATCTGAAGAAATGATACAAATTAATTCAAACACCTAATTATATGTTCCATTAATGTAAAATATACAGTATTAATTTGTAAATAATATCATTAAGCAGACAAAATAATAACGTGTCACCTCTTAAGACGAAAACAGCGTTGCAGGGGGAGAGACAATTAACAAATTAGATTTAATTACAGGGAGGAAAAGCAACTTTTGTTTTTGCAATAGTACTTAGGTATTGCAATATTTTAATAGATAGTGGTCATGCGGTAAGCGTGCCTGTTCAGTGTGCCTAACTATACTGGAGCATGTACCTCTTCTGTGTGCTAACCTGGGCACAGTCAGAGAGCCTGCTCCCTGCTTCATCTGTGGAAATATCCCACACCACACTGTCACTTTGCAATAGACTGTTTTGATTAAGGCTTCAGATGCAAACTCTTTCATCGAAATTTGCCACACTGCATAAGAACGACGAAAGCTGTAACCCAGAAGCATAGGAAAGGGAGGGAGGGAGAGGAGAGGTGTGCAGGAAGTAACAAGCTTAGGTTTTTTCCAATTTTCCTTTTTAAAATAATCCCCTCTCCTTGTCTCGGCCTTTGGGATCCACTGGAGTGTGGCCCTTCTGCAGTGGAGGGTATCTGCTTAAGCTTCCGTCACACACACACACACACACACACACACACACACTGCTTCCTTGTTCTTTCCTCCCCATCGTTGACATCTCAACGAAATTCGCGAATTCCCTCAAGGGAGTTAGGTAGCCTGCAACCTCAGCCACAAAGGTCAGCCAGGCATCACCATGACCCTGCCATGGCAGACCACCCCAGCCTGGCCCCATGTGGAAACCGGCATCCTTCCAGGATCAGCAATGTCCACTTCTATCTGAGCCCCACCTACTTCACCTTTCTACTTAACACCTACCAATCGAGCCACACCTCTGGAATCCGAGGGCTAGCTCCTTTTACGAGGACCAGAGCAGGATTCGCCTTCATTGGAGGGACTAGAAAGATCCTCCCAGAATCACACCTCATAGAAAATGCAAAGCAAGTCTTCCAATTAAACAGTTACATTGGGAAGAAAGACCTGGGGCGAGCATGCCGGCTTGCTACAGATCAGGAGGGGTTGGCGAGAAGACGATGGAAGAGGGCCTCAAGCAGCAAGGAAAGGGTTGAGACCGGCTTAACGTGACCTAAATGAAGAGTCGATAGGGATCAAGTGGTTGTGGGATCCAGTGGGTTCCATCTTCCCCCGAAAGACTTCAGGCTGTGGGAACCTGCTTTTGGTTCTCCCTTAAAGTGTGCCAGAAAAGTAGGGAAGGAAGGGAAAGAGGAAAGAAAAGAGGGAGGGAGGGAAGGAGGGAAAAGGAAACCATAAAAGACGGTGCACCTTTAGCCAGCGGCTGGACACAGATGACCTGTGACAATCTTCCCGCCAAGTCGCTGCAACTTCTCTCAAACTCTTATTGGTCCTATATTTTGCAAAATTTTTCATTTCACACGTACCTGCCCCCAACACAACACTTCCATTTTTTTCTCTCCTCGCCCGTAATGCATTGCTTTCTCTGTTATTTTTTCTATAGTAAAGGTCCTGCCCCGGTCGCCCCAAAGTCCTAGATGTAAACTTTTTGTCGCCAAACACCTCTGAACCAGACACGTGTCCCCCCATACTCTGTAAGCATTCAGAACTTCACCGCATGATTACAGCGACAGTGAGACATTTCATCCCTATAACTTAACCTAACCGTAAACGTGCCATCCTTGTGCTTAAGTGTATGTGTGTGCTACAACAAAACTCACGGTTTCGAACATCTTTTATTTGCTTTTAATTTTTTTCTCTTAAATAAATATTCCCTCCACCAAAAGAAAAAACAAACCAACCTTAAGGATTTTTTTCCCCTGTAAGTGGCTCTTGGGGCTGTTTGGAAGCGGCTCCAACCTATGCGCGTCCTTCCTCCGCACAGTTCTCTTGCGCTCTTCCCGGAGCCAAAAACTGTTGCTTCGTGGAACTTAGACTAGATGCGGGCGTGAGAATGCAGTGTGGGAACCAAAGCCTAGAGCCGAAAGACAGCTTTCCAAGAGCCTGGTGAATTAGACAGTTTGGGGTCCTGTGGAGGGGGCAGAGGATTCCGTCAGTAGGCAGTTCGGTTCCCTCAGCCCTGCGGGAAGCTCGCAAGTCGCTGGGCATTGAGGCTGAAGGGTTGCTGTCTTACTTTCCCACCCTCCACCCACAAAACAAACCAGGGTAAACTCCGGGAGGCCATCTGAGCCAAGCTTCGCACACTTGGCTACTTGCACAGGCAAAAAGTATGAAATTTAGGAAGAAGGAAAAAAAAATAACACACATGCTGGGGAGAAGGGCATTGGAGCGGCTGCGGCGAGGCCTGGGGCACATCCTGGTGGCGGCTCCGGGATGGAGGACGCACGCGGGCGCGTGCGCTCAGTGTTGCAGGAGAGCGCGCGAGTGTGCCCGCGGGAGCGAGGCCGCGTTCGCGTGACCGCGGGAGTGGGGTCGGGAGGGGTGGACCGGTGCGGGGAGCGCGCCTCGCCAGCTGTCCAAGGGTGCCCGGCTGGCGTAGACATGCGTGACCCCCTCACCTGGCCCCCACGTTATCCCCGAAATCCCGATAACACGCAGCAGGCTCGCTGGACTTTCGTGGACTTGGAACTTTGAGTCGCATTCGTTGCCCACTCTGTAGGCCTGGACAGTAGGCGCTGGGGCCACGGAGCCGGCGGGAACGGGAAGGGGGGAGCGATACCTAGGCCCCGCTGTCCCCTCCCTCCCCTGGACTTAAGAATCCGTCCGCGGTGGGGAGGCCCTGGCAGGCGGGCGCGGAGCCGTGAAGCCCTGGTGGTGGCAGCGGGCGGGGCAGACGCTCGGGAGTCGGTGGGGACCGGGGGTGAGGGGGGGCGGGGGACAGCAGAGGGGAGGAGAACGCAGGGAGGGGAGGAGCCGCGAGGCCCGCGCCGCTTCCGAACCGGAAAGTTGCTCTTGCCGAAGTCCCGCCACCCTACGGTGCGCACTCCGCTCCGGCCGCGAGCCTCCGAGCCTGGCGGGTCGCCGGAGGAGCCCGCGAAGTGGACAGGAGCCGGAAGAGAAAGTCCAGAGACAGGGGCACCTGAGCCGGAGCGGGCTGGGCTTCCCGAGCGGCGCGGCGAGTCGCTTCTCGAGGACCAGAAGCGGTCGGCCGGCCCGGAGCGCAGGCTGTGCGGCGCCGGGGCGACCCGGGCGAGACAAAGGCGTCGGGCCGGAGCCCTGCCCGCGGCCGCTCGCTCCGGGAGGGGCGGCCCGGCGGCGGCGGAGGGGGGGGTGCGCGGCGCGGGCGGCGGCGCAGACACTCTATAAAGGGGCGAGCCCGGCGCGCCGGCGGAGACGGCGCCGCGCGGACGCCACCAAAGTTTGCAGCCTGCGCGGCGCGGAGGGGTCACCGCCACGGCCCGCACCGTACCCCGGCCCGCCGGAGCCGCACCTGGGCGACGGACGAACGCAACGCCTGAGCTCGGGCGGGCGGCGGAGCCCGCGATGTGAGCTGCGTGGGGCGGCGCGCACCCCGGTCCGCAGGCGCCGCGGCCCCTCCTCGCCTGCGCGGCCGCTAATTGCGAGAGCGGCCTCATTTGCATAGGCCGCCGGAGTCCGCTGGAGGCCGGCCAATCGGCGCGGCCCTCCGCTAATGGCCATGCATTATTCACCAGCCTAATTGCTCAGCCCCATGCGCGGCCCGCGCAGCCGCCGCCACCGCCCCGCGCCCCGCGCCCCTCGCCCGCCCGGCCGCCCCGTGCCCACCCCGCGCTGTCCCCGCCGGCCACCCCGCTGATGCCGCTGCCCCGCACGGGGCCGGAGCGCCGCTAGCAGCATGTCTCGGCGCAAGCAGGCCAAGCCCCAGCATCTCAAGTCGGACGAGGAGCTACCGCCGCAGGACGGGGCTTCGGAGCACGGTGAGGGCCGGGGACCTCAGGGTGGCCCGGAGTTCTGGGGTGCCCACCCAGGTTGGGAAGCGCGGGCGGTGGGAGCGACTGCGCGCGTCTCAGAGTAAGAGAAAGTTCCTCTGTTCCCTGGAGCGAGTGCTAGCTCTGAGTCCGGCCCCTCGGCCAGGCTGGCCAACCCGGACTGCTTACTCCCTCGATGCGCGCGGGAGCGGAAAAGAGTTGCGGGCCAAGTAAACTTGGCTCCGCTGCTCAGACTTGGGGAGCTGCGCGCGGAGGGCGCTGGCGGCTGGGCTGGCTCCGGACGGATCCGAGTCGGTTGGGCCGGAGGCAGAGGCCGGCTAGAGGCGAGCGGGCGGGAGGGGGTCTGCGCTGCCGCTTCCGTGCGGCTCTGGCTCTCTGAGTCCACATGCTGCTTTGGTGGGCCCGGAGCGTCCAGAACGCGCGGGGACCCTAGTCTAGCTCAGAACTGATCCCAGGGAGGGTGCAGCAGCGGGGAACGCGTCCGGGGCTCACCTACCGCTGGACGCGGGCCCTGGAAGCAGCCGCCTGGCCAGCTTTGTTCGGCGCCGCGCGCCTTGGTGCTCAGCCGGTGCTCGCCTGGAGCCTACCCGGGGCCCCAACGCCACCTCGGTGATCCCAGTCTCTGTTGCTTGTCTCTGATACCGCCAGCAGGCGCCTCGGGTGACCCCCAGGCCGCGAGTCCTGCGGTGTCCCAGAGCGTTGACAAATCCAATCATCCCTTTCGGAAGCAAGTGGGGAAGTAAATGTCTCTTGGCCTTTCGTTAATGGCCGACTAGGGAATTGTGGGGCGCGAGCACAGCTGTTTCTTTTGGGGGCTAGTGCGTGTATGCGGTAGGACCTCAGCACGTTTCTGGAGGATTCCAAGTTTTCCCTTCGGCCTTTTCATACTCTTTTGGACGTACGGAAATCGGGCTCTGGAGGCACCTTCGCAGTTACTTCGATGGTAGGAACTTCCTCCTAGAACCATTCAAAAATGCAGGACCGGAGAAGTACAGACACTGGAGAAGATGCGAATTTAGTATAGTTGAACTTTGGCACCCTAAAGTTTATGGCACCCTGAATCCGTGAGCCCTGGGCGCCAGTTTTGGCCCGCCTTGCCAGGATCCTCAGGGCACCAGCAAGGAAGCCGAGGAGGGGCGACCACGTATGACATAGAGCTCCCCCAGCTAGTTGAGGTGGAATAATTTATTCCTTAAAAGCCAACTTTTTATGACCAACCTATTGTAAATTGTTTAGAGGCAGATACTAAATAATCTTTTAACTATGAAAACAATACCATCTTTTAAAAAAAAACCCTCAAAACCCTAATAGACGGAATTTAAGTTTTTAACACACATCGGTAAAGTTTGACAAAGCGTGCACGTCGTAGTAGAAAGTGAGAAAATGTCCATAGCAGCCCTGGAATGAATTAAATCAAATGGGACTCGTTGGGTCTTTTTGTTGCCGTGAGGTGAGGGACCCGCATCTCTGCAGCCAAGTCAGCCAAGATTAGAACGGGCGATATGCTAAAAAGAAACGCTTGCATATGTTGGGTAGATTAGGGACAAAGAATCTTTTTGTCATGGAAATGGATTTTTTTGTTTTGTTTACTTCTTCACATAGAATTTCTCACACTTGGGTTGTTTTGTATTGCCCTCAATGACTACATGATCAAATGAATGGATTTATTTCTGCCGAATGAGAAAGACAGTCTTTCCCTCAAAAGAACTACACTGCATCCCAGTGAGGGATTTTAAAGCTTCATTATTGCGGCTCCTGAATAGCTCAAAATCCGCTTTCACAGCCGCTCTAAAATGCAACAGTGTAAATACTTCTCCGCTTTGTAGGGTCGTTATCAAAATGTGCAATGTCTCCTTTTATTAAAGCATATTTTAATTAATAGAGTAAAACCTCGGGTATTTAACAATTAACAAGCCGAGGCACCGTTGTTCATTTTTAATTTCGCTTCAGAAATGTGAGTGTGGTAAAGTTAATCGTGTAAACATGTCGGAGGATATATAACCCCGACCGTGTTGAAAACCCCAGATAGTCAATTATTTACGAGTTCTCTTTTGAATTTTGCTGGCTGCTCGAATTTATTTCGAGACTCTTCCATATCCAGGTTTTCTCTCCTTTCAGTAGCGGCGTTTCTATCCAGGCTGTGTTTTCTGCAGTCATTCAGACTTCTAAGCCCGAGGTTGCCACAGTTCCTCAGCATATTTTGCAACAGGCCAAAAATAGCCTGTCTGAGGCTGAGCCCTAGTAAAGCTGCATGTGCTATTCGGGTTTGAAGGATAGTTCAGGAAAACTGTTAAAATAAGTTCTTTCTGATGTAATTGTTCTGAAGCAGATTGTTCATGGAGCATAAAAGATATTCTGTTCCTTATGAAGTCAAGGAATGCTGGTGCTGTCTTAACTCTAACATAACCAAGAGAAGTAGGTTTAAAAAAAAAGATAAATGGTTGTGTAAACTAAATTACTCCATTGTCATTTCAAATTCTTAAATTGTTTTACATGCAGGGAGACAAACATATGCTCCGTGAAGTTTCAAGGGAGCCAAGTCTACAGTGTTTTAGAAATGAAGTAAATGGTTCCTTTGTATCAGTTTGGGTGTGACATGTTAATTAAAGCACCAGGTCCATCTCTGCAGAAGAATTGAAGGCTTTTGTTAATACCATACAGAACAGATACCTTATCTAAAAGAGACAGAGAGAGAGAGACAGAGACAGAGAGAGACATAGAGAGAGAGAATATAGAGGAGGCCAAAGATGCATAGTCATGTTGATTTCCAGTGGACACCGCATATTTTAAAGATTTATTTTTCAGGGTTTTGTTTTTAGACAAACAATAAGAAAAGGGCAGCAATAGCTTTGGTTCCCTGCATCTTTTAGACTGAAGGAATGATTGACAAATCTGCATGAAAGCAAGTAAAGCTGCCTTATGGAAAGTTCTGGAGTTACCCTGTGATACATTTTTATTTTAAGTTACTGAGACTCAAATCCCCAATAGAAACTGTCGTTTAAAATTGTTTATCCGTAAATATTTCCCATTTTAGAAATAGATGTGATTCAGCACCAAGATTCAGTTAGATCTGTGCCACCAATGATGTTATCCTCCGAGCCAGCTGAAGATTTTTGTTCTAAGAAAAACTAATTAAAACTTGCAGTGACAGTGCCACACTCAAGCCCTACCAAGAACTTTAAAGACATTGCAGCGTGCCGGCAAAAGAAAAAAGAAAGGGCAGTCCCTAAAGATGCATGTCTCTGTCCTGGGAAAGTCTGCGTTTAAGGAAGAACAAAAGAATGTTGTAATTTAAAACAGTTCTGAGGATGCATCTTTTTGTGGCCATTAATGACCTCATAGTGTTTTTATTTTCCACCAGCTTACAGTATATGACTATCTTGAAATTTCTTTCAAGTGCGGTAAGCTTCCACCTAAGAACCAACCAGTGGAATTCACAGACTGCTTAAGTTCAGGGAGAGAAAGCCACCGGGGCTCAGTGAGGAGAGCTTTTTTTCTTTTATCTGTATATGCAGGGTTCGCCTACCCCTCCCCCAGTAGTCGCATTTACAATTCAGCATACCAAAAGGGACAATACAGAAGCCACTTTCTTACCTCCACTGGCAGATTGTTTTCTCTCTCTGAAACACGAAAGGTAAAAAGTAAGTGGAGGGGGGAGGGGGAGGAAGAATTTGCAAACATTTCTTTTTAAAACAGCGCTCAAAAAAAAAAAAACTTAACCTGTTTAAAAATGCTCACTCTTAAAATGGGTACCAATTAATACCACCTCAAAGAGAGCTGAGTATGAGACAAGAGTTAGAGAATTTAAGTAGAGTGTATTCTAAACTTTTCAAAGCCTATGCATAATCCAGGTTTTTCAGATGTGTTCAGACCGAGCGAGAGGGAAAGGTACAGAGGGAGAAACAGCAGGAATTACTTAGCAAGCTGATTATTTCTTTGTATCTAGAATGATGGCTAAAACAGACAAAAAGTAGGTCAGATTTCATTTTCAGCCCTACTGTCCACCTCCTGGTGGCCTTAAGAGCATTTTCTTTGGGAATGGGGAATGCAGTAAACAGAGCCAAGATTTCTGCTCTGTGAACTGACCATCAGCTGGAATTTAGCATCCTCATGTGTAAGTCTTGGCACGAGGTCTTATGTAAGTAAGTTAAAAGTCTTTAAGCTGCTAATGAGATTTTTTTCACCATCTTTTAATACAGCAACCTAGTTTTTGAATGTCGTTTCAAGAAATAATATGAAAAAGAAGGGTTTCTCATTTCTCTCTTTCCCTTTACTGTCTTGATGACTTTTGTTTTCCTCCATGATTTCTTGACTGGTTGCCAGTATAAGAAAGGCCAGTGACTCTTAGACAATCTCATGAACATGTGAGGTAATTCTCCTGCTGGCCGAGCACCTCTGTAATCAGTGCCTGTGAAGTTGCTGCACTTTTCATACGCAGTCTGTGTGGGAAAATCGAATTTTAGTCATTGTTGTAAGCGATCTGTTTTTAAAATATTTTGGATTTTTTTCTCTTGTGATTTCAACAAGAAATTTTGTTATGATTTCATAATTTCAACAAGAAATTTTGTTATGATTTAAGGTGTGGTTAACTGTGTGACTGCCAGACAGACAAGGCAAATAATATTCCAGAAAGTGAAAAATACAGGTTTTTAACAAAGTAATGGGATGACCTTTATGCTCGAGACCAAGATTAATTTGTTTCTTAATTAAAGGAAAGGGGTTCTGGCCACCAAAGGGGACTGATGGTTCCCGAAGGGTCTCCCCTCTGATGGTGGACCTTTTCTCTCACCTCTAGCTGAGTGAGGGTGTACTCTAGGGTGCTCAGCCCCCTTTGCGTTCTTTACAGTATGTCATGGAACCTTTTTTTTTTTTTTTTAAGTGTGGTCCTAGGAAAGGTGGGTGGCAGAATGCTGGCCAGCTTGTGTCTCCTCTCCCTAAAGGTGAGTCGTTAGGAATGCTGTGACAAGCCTTGCTGATTTAACCTTTGCCTGCTTTGCCCTGCCAGGGGTGGCCGCTAGATGTCAAGCTCATAATACAATTAGTGCTCCTGTGCCGTTGACCTTGGCAACAGGACTCACCCACCATTCTGTTCAGTGTGAACTCCGAGTCTGAGTGTTAACTAGAGATCCCACGAGTTTGTTCCGAGCAGTGCAAGCTTAGCAAATGCCATCCAGCTCAGCACAAGTGTTTATAGCTCTTGGAAGAAGAGAAACTGGCTCGCTTTTGTGTAGCCATTACATCTTGAACGGTTTAATTAACCCTGCAGGTGCCAGGGCACTTTGTCCTTATTCCTGAGCATTACAGGGTCCTCGGAGTGGCCTCAGACTGAGCTGTTTGATAATAGTCTTGTGTAAATTGTGCACATGCAGAGTCACTGGCATTGTGGGGGTGGGTGGTGGCCTTTCCAGGATGACTTTCTACTTATATGTAAATTTCTCCCATAGAGATGAAGCAGCACCACGAAGTGCTGCTGGTCAGTGAGGAAATGGTTCAGTCGGCTAGCCCAGTGCCTAAAGCCTAATAATGCTCACAGGTGATGTCAGTCTCTTTCCTAGTTTCGGTGTGCATAGAGCTATTTCATCCTAGACATTTCTGCACGAAATCCGTGTTGCTTGCTCACTCTATCCCCCAAACCCTTCGCCAAGCGAGCGAGGGAGGGAGGGGCTGGGAGTTGTATGCGCTCTGATAGTGAATTTCAATCAAGTGGACACTTTCTAGGAGGAATGTTCTTGCCTTAGATCATGGAAATCTCTGTATTTAAACCACCACCAAATTATGACGAGGGTTGCTGGCTTCTGACACGTCTCAGGTCTCTGGGGTTGTGTGTGTGTGTGTGTGTGTGTGTGTGTGTGTGTGTGTGTGTGTCAAGCTGGACAACAGGATGAAAGGCTGATTGTTCATGCCTCGAAGTGCAACGAACATCTTTCTATCGAAGTGACTGTGCACTACTACCTCAACTTTGTGCCCCATAAAGGGACAGCCTCTCAGTCCCCGGAGCCTTACCGCACAGATTAAAACTGAACCAGTTTAAACAGAAGACGCCTGGGGCCTGTGCCACAGGTGGTCGTGACTTAACAAATTTGTGATGTGGGTCACTGAGTGAGAGGGATCGGTTGGGTCAGTGCCGCCCTGAGCATAGCAAGACTGCCCTCCACCGTTCAACTCCGTGAGCGCACGCTTCCAGGTCTGGGGGAAAAGGACAGGAATTTTTCTTTTGCGCCTGGAATTTCTTCTACATTGTTAAACCCAGTGGGGGTCTCTATTTGTCTCCTCCTGTGACACAGCTTGGGCTCAGTATGGCGATAATTCATCTTTCTTTATGGGATTCAAAGCTATCATAAGGAGTTAGAAAAGAATTAATTTGCAAGAAAATAAGTGTCTCCGGAAGAGTTTGAGAAAACTTGAGGAATGCTTGCTACATTTTTAAGAGATGGAAAGACAAAGGAAAAAGTAGGGTTTCCTGTGGGGAAGACCTACCTGGCATTTTAAAGTTTAAGAGAAGTTTATACTCCTCTCTGCACTAAACAAGTTTGCCTTCTCCCTTTGTTAATTGTAGTGAATTGTAAATATGTAGCAAAGTAAAGGAAATCATAAATCAGCAATTTTACTGCTGCTTTGTAATGAGTGAAAAATCCTTTACACTTCTGGAAGGGGGAACTGAAGAGAAGCCTTGCTGAGGGCTGTGCATGAATATGTGTATAGAGAAAGCATGAGTCTCCTATTTACACACTGCAGTGTCTTCACTTGGGGGCTTGAAACAGACCATCATGCTCTGGAAGACAGAGAGAGCCATGGAGTCATTTTCCAAAACTAACCAGAAGTGAAAGCAACAGACTCACTCGGAAGCTGCGGTGGATGAGAAAGACTGAGGAGGTGTTTATTAAACACGCTATTTTATCAGTAAATACAAAAACACTGCCGCTAGCTAGGTGCCTTGTGGCTTCCTCTAAGGGGCTGTGGGCCTTCTCCCTCTCCTCTGCCAGCCGCAGAGGAGACTGTTTTAGGAACCCCAAGTGCTGGGAGGTCTACAAATCAACCTCAGATTTATTTTTCTGCCTCCTCCAATGTAGATGAGTCATTTCCCAGGATAGTGAGGACTGTGTGGTCCTTTTGGTAGGTATCTTGTCCTGGTAGCCACTGTCACATACTGGTCTGCCAACCAGGAAGAAAACCATTTCACAGGGAGATCCAACACCCAGATGAATTAGTTGGTCAACTGGTTAGCATTTTCTTTCCCCATAGCGTATGAGCATATGTAAGCTTTATAGTGAAGTGTCATAAAACGCCTGCCTAATCCCTGCCTAGTGGGTTTCAAATCTTAGCTGTTGAACAACCACTAGGTAAAAAATATATCAATTACTTTGACACAAGTGAGACTGATTAGAATGCTTGCTTTTTTAAGTTCTCTCCTCAAAAGAAAGAAAAATTGCTAATACATTTCTTAAAGATTTTTTGTTGTCCTTTTGAAGAGTGTGCCTCTCTGACTCTGGTTACCCGTAAATAAAAATTTTAAGCAATATTAACTGATGAGTTAATAACTTTTACTTTTTAGCATGGTGGCCAGTTCAGACTGTAGCCGTAAGTGAGACACGGTTGAATAATATAATCTTGGCTTTACAAGATGGCAGTTAAAGGCCAATAGCAGCAACGTGATAAAATATAAAACAACCAGGACACCCACCTGGGTTTTCTCGTACAGAAAACAAATAACAATGTCAACTCTGCACATAGACAGTGTTATGCATGCCTGTGCTTGAAAGCAGGTTCTAATGTAATTTCTCTCACTCTCTGTAGAATTCATCAGAGGTCAACATTAGCAATCTGTGAGTCAGGAAAACGTCTTGATGCTCCAAAGAGTCCTGTCCTCAAGAAAGCGTACCACGTTCAGTTATTCCTATTCATCCGTCAGTTCAGTGAAAGAGTATTTTGTGACTTAAAAACCATTTCAAATAGAGGCAAGCAAGTTTAATTTCACAGAGGGAGCATTAGTCTTTTATTTGTAGTTGTGCCCATCGTAATAAATTTCTGCTTACCTCCAGCTTTTCTGAAGGAGGTCTGGTTACACTCAGATTTGGGAAACACATCTCTAGCTTGAGCATGTAAGACACTGAAGAGTCTGTGTTACTGGCATTTTTAAACAGACCCCAGCAGAAATGTTAAGTGGTCATTCTAATTTATTTGCCCCAGATAAGAAATGCAAATCATACTGAAGAATTTTCCCCTCACTGACTGAAGTTTTTAAGATCACTCTTTTGCCAAAAGTGAAATTCATGATGAAGCTTGGCTCATAAGCAAATTGTTACCAGGCTTGGTTTCCTTGTTGGGCTCATTAACATAAAGAACTGTTAACGGGTCCGAAGGGTCAGAATGCCTTTTCCCCACAATTTCCTCCTTCAGTTTGAAAGGACTATAGGTGGAGGATCATTTTACTTTGAACAAAATATCTAATGTTGGGATAATTGTCACTTAACATTGCATTAAACAAAATGACGTTATTTGGCAGAAAGTGCTTAAATATTCCACACACACTCTGTACAGCTAAGAAACACTTATAATTTAGCAGCCCTTCCAGTGGAGGAAAGAAAAAGAAAGAAAGAGAAAGAAATTACCTGAGGGATCCCTTCTCAGCTTCAGTGCATCTGGAAGTGAACCCTAGAAACACTTTAACACATAAAAAAACTAATGGGAATGTAAAAATGCAAATCTTTAAAGTAAATAGGGAATTGTTTGGGCTGAGACCCTTTTGAAAAGCATGGGTATTCTGGGTCACAACACTACACTTTGTTATAAGGGAAATCTGAGAAATGCTTATTTTTGAAGGTATAACTTACTTACAGTTATGCAAATTAATTCTTTCTACACTGAATGCAATTTAAATGATCTCAAAGTCAACCCACTTTTAAGCATTTTCTGAATGAATTGTTTCTAGTTTCTAACACATACAAACATAAAGAAAAAGTGTTCTTTTAGTAGGATACTGTTTGATGTTGTAAATTTACATTTTAAACCTTCAATTTTCGTGCATTTTATGTACTGTGAATTTTTATCTCCTTATAAAGACAATATAGACAATATTTCAGGGCATTAGCAATTTTTGATTTGTTGCCACTTCCTTTTTAAGAAAGTAGCAAAGGTATACTTTTTATATCATAGCTTTACTCTGGAATGCAACTTGTTAAGGTTAGCCTGCTGCTTTGTTATTTCTGTGCATTTATTTTACTGCTTAATGCAAATAAGCTTTGAAATGTCCATATATAATACATAATATGTAATATGTGAGAGACGTATATGGCTTTGAGGAACACTATACAATTAATTAAAGAGAAATTATAAGTTTAAAATTTGGCATTTTGTTAAAACTTTTAAAATTAAGTTACTGGAATTTTGAAAAGCTCATAGGTTTTTTTTTTAATTCAATGATTAAAAAATTCTACACACCCTGTCCCTCCCCAAGCCCCGTTCCAAAACCTTAAGCAGGTTTACAATTAGTTTTGCATACATTGAGCAAAGTTGAGCACAGAGTATTTGTTTTGCTAATGTGCCTATCTGCGGTATAAATCGGCTGTGTCTTTGCTCCTAGCTACCCTCAACCTCATTATGGATACCTATTACGTTCCTTCCCCCACGCAGTAATGAGAGTGCTGCCGCAGCCTGATCTCCGCACTGAGTTTAGTTTAAAAGTCTATGGGGTTTATGGGCTGCAGCTCTAAGTTCTTTCCCCTTCAAATGGCTTAGCCAGTTAAGAAAATGCTAATTGAATGCTGCTAATAATTTTTATAGGCATGTATAAATTACCTGGAAATAATGGCCTCATGGAAAGCGACAGACCAGCCGCAAAACAATATTTTTATTTCATTTTCCAGGCGAGGAGCAGTGGGGGTTTCCTGGACAAAGTTTAAAAACAACAACAACAACAAAAAAAAAACAGACAACAAATAGATTTCTCTCAATATGGTGTTGACTTAACTCCCACCCCCCAACCCCAAAAACAAACCTTAAAAGAAAACTGTTAGAGACTTTTTTTTAGCAAGTGCATGTGCTAGTCTTAGGACACCAGTGTCTTTTCAGGTCGGACTGGGGCTGGTTTGCTCTCCACCCCAACTTTGCACATGGAACAAAGAGCTGACTGGCTTGTGACACTTGCTCTGTTCAATCACCGATCTGTTGCTGTCACTCCATCTGCAAGCCGATGAAAGAAAAACAAAAACCCTTCAAGTCAATGGCACCCAAGCTAACACGCCAAACCAGGCAGCGGTGGGCACCACACCCCACCACGGTGACCCAAAAAGCAAGCACCAGAATTGTCACCCGGTGTCAATTTCTTGTTCCCGTACAGCTATTTATTTGATCAGGTGTGAATTAGAGTTGTTCATTAAACACGGTTGTTATTCGGCACAAGAGGGTTAGGGGAGACAGAGGAAGTAGCTGCCTACAACAGTAATTAAACATGTGTAACCAATTAGAGGCTTTTCCACGATGGTGCAAGCATATAATTTGCTAAGTCTTTCTATGAGAATAGATGAAAATAGGTACAAAAAGTGTGTCTGACTACAACATTCTCATGTTAAACATGTCAACATCAATGAACTTTAAATATATAATTCCTAGTTTGCTAGCAAACCAGTGAACTCTATTGGCTAATCACAATAACATGTAATTTTAAGTTCATTTTGCCAAAGAATATGGCATCTGACAGAGCCGATTAATTGTACTAAACATGATTCATTTTAGACCTAGTGTATATTGGTAGTCATATGGCAAGTTCTGAAATGTAGAAGATTCTTCCTTCCAAAAGAGAGAAGGACAACACCATTGGGATCTTAAGAAGTGCTTATAGTTTCTTTGTTATGTTCACAAATCATTAGTATTTAACCTAAATTTCCTATGTGAAATAAATGCGTATTGACTCAAAAGGTTCTGTGGGATCATGTTAAATCAGCACCACCTCAGCTGGGTTTAGAGATGATAAATCCATGAGCCCAGACCACACCACACAGGCTTCCTGTCAGGTGCTGGTGTGTGGGAAAGGTTACGGATTAGCTCGGCAATGTTAAGTGAACTGGCAGAGGCGTCTCTAATTTTGTTGGAAATGAGGAAGCCCGATGGTAAAGGGGAATCCTAATGAGCCCGTCGAAGGCTGGCTTTGTACCCAACAGACAGGGTGGCTGCGGATTGTATGAAGATATTGGAAATCGATGGCTTCTATGGAATTTCATTAAGAAGCAGTATCCACAATTGATAGAGCCTCATAATTTGATGGATTGTGCTAAGAAAATGATTAGCTAGCTAGAAAGAGTCATAGAACACACACGCTGGGACGTCAGAAATGTTGAAGTGGGGTAATTTGTACAAAATAAAAAATATTGATTTTACTGATGTGCAAAATTTTGAAATGGAGGGTGGCTGTCTGGCGGAGCCTGGCTGATGTAATCTCTTCTTGGTTTCCTAGGCGTCCCGGGGGATGGTGCAGAGGACGCAGACAGCGGCAGCGAGAGCAGGAGCGGCAGCGAGGAGACCAGCGTGTGCGAGAAGTGCTGTGCGGAGTTCTTCAAGTGGGCGGACTTCCTGCAGCACAAGAAGACCTGCACCAAGAACCCACTGGTGCTGATCGTGCATGACGATGAGCCGGCACCGCCCTCCGAGGACTTTCCAGAACCTTCTCCCGCCAGCTCGCCCAGTGACCGCACTGAGAGTGAGGTGGCTGAGGAGGTGGCGCCCACGGAGGGCAGCGAGGTGAAGGCTGCTGCAAAGGAGGCAGAGCCCATGGATGTGGAGGCATCTGCGGACAAGGGTCCTCCAGGCCCTAGTGTGCCCCCACCGCCACCTGCACTGCCACCACAGCCAGAGCCTGCGGCCTTCAGCATGCCTAGTACCAATGTGACCCTGGAGACGCTGCTCAGCACCAAGGTGGCGGTGGCACAGTTCTCACAGGGTGCACGTGCAGGCGGTACTACAGGCGCTGGTGGCAGCGTGGGCGCTGTGGCCATCCCCATGATCCTAGAGCAGCTGGTGGCGCTGCAGCAGCAGCAGATCCACCAGCTCCAGCTCATCGAGCAGATCCGCAGCCAGGTGGCCCTGATGAGCCGGCAGCCTGGGCCTCCACTGAAGCCCTCAGCCAGTGCCCCTGGAACAGCCTCAGTACAGCTTCAGGGCCTGACTCCGCATGCGGCCCTCCAGCTTTCTGCTGGACCTGCCACTGCCTCTGCTGGCTCGGGCTCCACCCTGCCGGCAGCCTTCGATGGCCCCCAGCACCTGTCACAGCCTGCATCGGGCACAAGCACTCCCTGCAGCACCAGTGCCGGCCCCACTGATTCTGGGGCACACCCAGCCTGTAGCACTGGCCCAGCTCCAGGAGCCGTGGCTGCAGCATCCAGCACTGTAGGCAGCACGGTGCAGCCCCAAAATGCATCTACACCCCCTACCCTGGGTCCTGGACCCCTCCTCAGCTCAGCCTCTAATCTGCCAAACCCTCTGCTACCTCAGACTTCATCCAGTAGTGTCATCTTCCCCAACCCACTGGTTAGCATTGCTGCCACAGCCAATGCCCTGGACCCCCTGTCGGCTCTTATGAAGCACCGCAAGGGCAAGCCCCCTAATGTTTCAGTGTTCGAGCCGAAGGCCAGTGCCGAGGACCCTTTCTTTAAGCACAAATGCAGGTTCTGTGCCAAGGTCTTCGGCAGCGACAGTGCATTGCAGATCCACCTGCGGTCCCACACGGGGGAGCGGCCCTTCAAATGTAACATCTGCGGGAACCGCTTTTCCACCAAGGGCAACCTGAAGGTCCACTTCCAGAGGCACAAGGAGAAGTACCCCCACATCCAGATGAACCCCTACCCTGTCCCAGAATACCTCGACAATGTGCCCACCTGCTCTGGGATTCCCTATGGCATGTCCCTGCCCCCAGAAAAGCCGGTGACGACCTGGCTGGACAGCAAGCCAGTGCTGCCCACTGTACCAACATCAGTAGGGCTTCAGCTACCCCCCACTGTCCCTGGCACCCACAACTACACTGACTCCCCTAGCATCACTCCCATCAGCCGGTCCCCACAGAGGCCCTCTCCAGCATCCAGCGAATGCACCTCTCTGTCCCCAGGCCTCAACAATACTGAGTCTGGTATCACAGTGAGGCCTGAGTCACCCCAGCCACTCCTGGGTGGGCCTTCGCTTACTAAAGTCGAGCCAGTCAGCCTGCCTTGCACAGGTACACGGACAGGAGATGCTCCTGTGGTGGGTGGGCAGGTCAGCGGGTTGCCCACTTCGGCTGCCACCACCGTCACAGACAGCGCCTGCACAAGCCTCGGCAGCCCTGGTCTTCCGGCTGTTTCTGACCAGTTCAAGGCCCAATTTCCTTTTGGTGGGCTGCTTGACTCTATGCAAACGTCAGAGACCTCAAAACTGCAGCAGCTGGTGGAGAACATTGATAAGAAGATGACTGACCCGAACCAGTGTGTCATCTGCCACCGCGTGCTGAGCTGCCAGAGCGCGCTGAAGATGCACTACAGGACACACACAGGGGAGAGGCCCTTCAAGTGTAAGATCTGTGGCCGCGCCTTCACCACTAAAGGCAACCTGAAGACCCACTTCGGGGTGCACCGCGCCAAGCCCCCGCTCCGCGTGCAGCATTCTTGCCCTATCTGCCAGAAGAAGTTCACCAACGCCGTCGTGCTGCAGCAGCACATCCGGATGCACATGGGGGGACAGATCCCAAACACGCCACTGCCCGAGGGCCTGCAGGAGGCCATGGACGCCGAGCTGCCCTTTGATGAAAAGAACGTGGAGACCCTCAGCAGCTTTGACGATGACGTCGACGAGAACTCCATGGAGGAGGACTCGGAGCTGAAGGACACAGCCAGCGACTCCTCTAAACCGCTTCTGTCTTACTCGGGCTCCTGTCCACCCTCACCCCCGTCGGTCATCTCCAGCATCGCCGCCCTCGAGAATCAGATGAAAATGATTGACTCGGTCATGAACTGTCAGCAACTGGCCAGCTTGAAGCCAGTGGAAAATGGGTCTGGGGAAAGCGATCGCCTGAGCAATGACTCCTCCTCTGCGGTGGGCGACCTGGAGAGCCGCAGCGCAGGTAGCCCCGCCCTATCCGAGTCTTCGTCCTCCCAGGCTCTGTCACCTGCTCACAGTAATGGTGAGAGCTTCCGGTCCAAGTCGCCAGGGCTTGGCCACCAGGAGGATCCGCAGGAGATCCCACTGAAGACTGAAAGGCTGGACAGCCCACCCCCCGGCCCAGGAAATGGAGGTGCCCTGGATCTGACAGCGGGCCACCCTGGTCGGCCACTCATCAAGGAGGAGGCCCCTTTCAGCCTGCTGTTCCTGAGCAGAGAGCGGGGTAAGTGTGCGAGCACTGTGTGTGGTGTCTGTGGCAAGCCCTTTGCTTGCAAAAGTGCTTTGGAAATCCACTACCGCAGCCATACCAAGGAGCGGCCATTTGTCTGCACGGTCTGCAGGCGAGGCTGCTCCACTATGGGTAACTTAAAGCAGCACTTACTGACACACAAGTTGAAAGAGCTGCCTTCTCAGGTGTTTGACCCCAACTTTACTCTAGGTCCCAGCCACAGCACGCCTAGCCTGGCCTCCAGCCCTGCGCCCACCATGATCAAAATGGAAGTGAACGGCCACAGCAAGGCCATCGCACTGGGTGAGGGCCCAGCCCTACCAGCCGGGGTCCAGGTCCCTACTGGGCCCCAGACAGTGATGAGCCCTGGGCTGGCACCCATGCTGGCACCCCCACCACGCCGGACACCCAAGCAGCACAACTGTCAGTCATGTGGGAAGACCTTTTCCTCAGCCAGTGCCCTGCAGATCCACGAGCGCACCCACACTGGGGAGAAGCCCTTCGGCTGCACCATCTGCGGCAGGGCCTTCACCACCAAGGGCAATCTCAAGGTAAGAGGACCACACTCTGAGGCTGTGGCCAAACCACGTGGCACCCGTGGATGGTGACATGTGCCCTTTCTCTAGGCTGCCAGGCAGAAGTTCTGTCTTCACCCTCGTGTGTATGTATGTATTCACATGTGTGGAGTGGGTTGTTTGTACATTTACGGTATGAGTAGACATAGTGTGTACATGTGTACACGTGTATGTGTGTACATGTATGTGCACATACTCAAAAGATATGCATCCCATTAAACAGTAAATCTATGTTCCACCTGAAAGGGGTCGGAGGGTGGGGGGGGCACTTGTCTGCTTGCTTCCTCTGATGGTATCGGCCTGCCTCAGGCCTAGGGTCATCATAGATACATGGTGAGCAGGCCAAGGATACAAACCTCTAATCTGAAGACAAAATAAACATGGCCCTTAAAAGTTAGCATATAATACAAAGACAAGACTTGCTCTGTGAGGTCTAGAATGTTCCATTAATTGTGTGACTGCAGACAAAGCTGCTGGGTAGGACACTGGGTGAGAGGTTCCTCCTGAAGCCTGGAGGAAACATATTGTGCTTAAGCCCCAGCTCAGCTGAGTGTTCTCTGGAGACTGACTGCTGACAGATGCCCCAGGTTCCAGCCTGTGCTGCTGGCCTCAGCTAAACAGACACCACCTGGCTAGGCCTCAGAAGCCTCTCCAGGGAGTGCCAGTAGTCAAGACCTGTGGCTTCTGTGCTGAGCCTCCTGCTGCTCTGGGTGGCCCGAGAGGGTCTTCACACTCATTTTCCTGTTTGAGGGGAAGCAAGAGATGAGGACAGTTGAAGACTTCAAGTTCAAGACCTTTTAAAAGCTTGAACGTGAACTGAGGAGGTGGCTGCGCCTCATCTACTTGGCGAGTCCCAGGCCAGGAAGAGACCCTGTCTCAAAAAGGAAGGGGGGGTCCATGTTTAAAGGATAACACCAGAGGTTGTCTTCGGACCTCCACATGCATACATTAAGGTGGAGAATAGAAGAGGCAACCGCCAAGGGCCTTTATCCTTAAAGCTAGAACATTCTCTATAGTCTCCTGGGGTGAGGGTGTGTATGTTGGTATCTAGGAGGTTTGTTCACTTAACACGACAGTTTTGCTTTTTTGTATTCACAGAATGAAATACTATGTGTCTGATACAAGGTGCTCAGGGAAGCTCCCCTAACTGCATTCTGCTGACCCCGGGCTAATTCTTAGAATGTGGACCCATGAAACATTGAAATCGATCCACAGTTGCCTCAGAGTTCTTGACTTGCTTACTTGTAGCTCTCTCTCTATCACCCACAGGTACACATGGGCACCCACATGTGGAACAACGCACCCGCAAGGCGTGGCCGCCGCCTGTCTGTGGAAAACCCCATGGCCCTGCTTGGCGGCGATGCTCTGAAATTCTCTGAAATGTTCCAGAAGGACCTGGCAGCACGGGCGATGAATGTTGATCCTGGCTTTTGGAACCAGTATGCCGCTGCCATCACCAATGGGCTCGCCATGAAGAACAATGAGATCTCTGTCATCCAGAATGGAGGCATCCCTCAGCTCCCAGTAAGTCTAGGCGGAGGTGCCATCCCGCCTTTGGGTGCCATGGCCGGTGGGGTGGACAAGACACGTACTGGCAGTAGTCCACCCATTGTCAGCTTGGACAAAGCAAGCTCAGAGACGGGAGCCAGCCGGCCATTCACAAGGTTCATTGAGGATAACAAGGAGATTGGAATAAACTAGCAGGATACACTTAAGACTCCACCCTCCTCTTCTGTCCCAAGTCCACTCTGCAGAGTTGGAGCATCAGGCTTTGGACCCCACATGCCTAGGCTCTCATTAATACTTTACCCATGACAGAAAATCTCTGCACCCTGCGGCTGCTGTAAGGTGGCATGGTGAGTGAGGTGCAGTACTTCAGTGGGTTTGACTGTTCTGAGGAACTCTGCAACCCTTTAAGTAAATTTCAGACAAAAGCTTATGTCCTTGAAAAAAAAATGGCCTTAGGAACAGAAAGAGCTCAGACCGTATCTACTTCATTTCTCCTAAAACCTAGTGACCCCTTTGTGTGGGGGAATGGGGTCCCCTGTGGCAATCCCGTGAGCTGCATTCAATGCTTTTGTTCAAATTCTGTAGACACTTGAACTCTGTTTTAGGGACTCTTCGTCTTGGAGAAGCAGCTCAGTGCTCCAAACGCTGTGTATAATGACAGTCACTTCGTCTATAGTATTTATGTTAAGATTATGCGGGTAACAGACAATAAAATAGCCCAACCTTAAATGAAGATTTTGTATCACAGAATACATCTGGCTATGTGATCTTTTTTTTTTTTAAAGCAAGATTTGCGTCATTATAAATAAGTGGATTAATTCAATGCTGGCAAAATCGTGACGTTCTATTGGGAAAGATAGCATGCTTTCTGTGTGCAAGTACCTGTCAGTACCACCCCTCCCCTTTAATTTAAATGTTTGTAGCTGCTATGTGAACAGTTGTTCTCTAGTGTGGTCTGTGGCCCCGCGGTGGATTGGGAACAAGTTACAGACAAGCATCACCGCAAAATGATTCACAGAATTATAAACAGTTGTGAGTAAAGATTTCACATTATCAAAGCTGTATAATAAAGAGGTAATGTTTGTATAATGTGGTTGCAAATCTTAATTTATACAATTGCACTTTTAGTATTTTGTATTAGGGAAGTTTGTCTATAATTTGAAAATTAAAAAAAAAGATGTAAAGTATTTTATAAATAGTACTTCGGTTTAAAGAAAATGGAGAAAAAAAAACCCATGTCACAGTTTATTGTTTTGTCTTAAAGTCAAACATGAGAAGTCTATCCTGTTTAAGCAGAAAAGAAGCCACCAGGACTTGTCAGCACCTCAATAAAATAAGACCTGCCATTTCTTAAATTAACATGCTTTATTTAACTTTTCTACAAAACCTCCTGAAAAAACTGTGAGCACCATAACAAAACTTTAACAAATTACTCTCAGTCCCCTGACATAGAAAGGCAGGGAACAACAGAGTTCGTATTGCACAAGTGTGATTTTACTGTGGGCTCCCCTCTGTCTCTCTCACACACATGATATGGGACTGCCTCATAGCACTGGTCAGGGTGCAAATGAGACGGGGATACCGAGTGTCTGGCAGTATAATCAGTCATATCCTTGACATTTCCTAAGTTCGTGATTTATTGTCTTTTCAAGTGCAAACACGGTGCGGTGTCCTGATCATTCAACCCCCAATCTTTTGCTGATGACCTGTCTAAACTGCATCCACTAAGCAAAGGAGCCAGATGCTGGGAGGCGGGGCGGACTCGAAACTTGAACGTCAGTGTTGTGTGTACTACCTCATTTTCGTGCATTGCAAGCATGCTGGGATGTGACATGATGGACTTCCCACAGAAACTGCTCGAGACATTCTGTAGGTAGCTGGGTACCTCGGCAGGGAGCTGTCTGTGCCTGAAGGCCAAACCAGACAGTGGGAAACAGAAGGCTAGAGCAGTCACCTCATACAATTGAACCAACAGGAAAAGGCACTGCAGGGGAATGACTACCACTGGCCCGTGGCTGAGCAGAGAGCTTCTGGGCTCATTAGCTGTTCCCGTCTTTAGAAATGAACGCTGACCTCTCCGGCTCTGTTTTCCATGTCGTGAGGTGGAGCGTCTTCAGGCTGTGCCATCTCTTGCTGGGGTGGGGATGGGAGCAGGTGCTCCAGCTTTGGGGAGAGGAGTCAAGGTGGCTTAACGTTGCTGTGCTTTAGCAGTTGAGTATCTTGTTATTCATGTGTGTCTTCTTAGTGTGTTTTCTCCCCGTCTTGGTTGGTATTTGGTACCATGTTAGTGTTCTTTCTTCTCTCAAAAGGATGTGTATATAACTTAAGAGAAATGTAAAGTGTTATAAACGAGACGGCGGATGAAGATGAAGAGACCACCCCCATTCTGTGTTCAGGGCTGGCTGTCCCTCTGCGTGGTGAAGAGAGACACTATTTTTATACCGCAAAAAACACGCGGGGTGAGGGCCTCCCAGAACCAGCCAGGGTGTTTGGTAGACCTGATATATTTTATGATTAAGTCTTGTGGCTTGACACATCTACTGACTGAAATGGATGTTGTAGACTAGGTTACTATTTTTGTCACACAGAACTGAATAAAATGCGGGGTGTTGTATTATTTCTGAATCGTGTTCCCTGATTCTTCTCGGTGGAGTTTGCAGTGCTGGTTGCTTTCGGTGGATGGATGTCTGTGCCATTTTCCATGGGGAACTCAAATAAGGGTTGGCAGGTTATATTTAAGCAATATCTACAAGTACTTTGATCTTGAATTATTTTTTCAGTGCTCGGCATAGAACCCAAGGCCCTGTAAATGCATGCCAGACAAGCACCTTTGCCACAGCTCCAGATCTCCTAACCCCACCCCCCAAGTAAAATGGATCTTTCTAATTTCGGATGTTGCTTTACATCTGCCATAGAAGAGAACGTAATAGAGATGCCTGCCAGAGAATCTGCAGTGCCCAAAGATGACCACGCTCGGGTTTGCCTTTCCATCCTCTGCACTGGGTGAACATAGCAGCTTTCAGGTCACTACAGCAGACAGGTGTTCTCAAGTCTGTGTAGGAAGCAGAGTGTGCTCATGGACACCACACTCGGCAGACTTCACACGGGCTATCTGACATCAGCCTCTGTCCACTGCCACTGGAGATGCCGTTTGCTTTTAAATTAGCTGTGTCTCACAGATAACACTGCTACAAATCATAACTTTAAGAGCTCTTGGATATTATGTTAGATGATCTGTTTCTTCTTTTTTAAACACTATATAACTATTGATACCCAGAAGCTAAAGTGACTTGTATCAGGAATATTAGGGAAGAGGAATTCTTTTAGGAATGAGGAAGGCACCAACCACTAATCCAGCTGACCAGGTCCCCCCTTCATGGTTCCCAATCCTTAGAAATTAAACTGTGTTGACATGTTTGAACTATTCGGATGGTAAGTTCCATTTTTAAAAAGGAAAAAATAGCAAAGATTCCACAATTATTTAGAATCATCAATAAAATTTTAAATTCAAGAGAAAAAGAACATATCTCTTCTATTTCAAAATTATTTATAGGTAGCAAGCCAGCGGTATATATGGGCTTACCAAGTATGGGTTCTACTTCCAACACCAGCTCCAGGTTCTCAAAAGAATCATCGTAAGAGGCAACAATCCCTAAAAATCACTTGACTACGTTTCTATTCTAAGTTCATTTCAGGAGCCATTAACATTTAAAACTAATTCAAAGCAGTACTATTGGGCCAAAGAGGAATAATCTTGTCCCTGTGGATGAGGGTAGGCTGCACATACCAGCTACTTCTCCTTCCTGTCTGGCAGACAATACTTGCTCCCATGTGGTATTTCACAAACACAGCAAATGTCAGGGGCATTTCTTTATTCCTAAGCAGTGTCTGCACTTCCAAACCACTGCCGTCCATCCCTCAGCCTTGTGGCTCTAGCTGCAGACACCTGAACCCTTCGTTTCTTTCTCCTGCCACATGCTTGAGGCAAAGCAGCAATGCTGTGTGACTGTGGCTCTTGGTCTTGCCTGCCCCCACCATGTACCTGACCAGCCTAACTCATTCACTGAACACCAGGGCTAAGGTAGACACACTTGCTTGTTTACCACCAAAGTGTCTTGTGACTGAACACTTCAGTTGAGGATGACAGGGCATATTTATGTCTCTTAGCTGATTTGGGCATGACCATGCTTGAGATTAAAATTTGATCTGCAAAAATATTTCTTAGGATAATAGGGAAAATTCTTTGCCTTTTTACTTAAAGAGAAATGACTGGTATTGGCTGAGCATTCTTCACAAAGAGGGAGCAAGTCACAGTGCAGTCAACTCCAGCATTGTGGTACTGAGTCGGAGGCTGAGTCTCCACTCACCCTTGTGGTATGCTCTGTAGGTCAAGGTGGGCGCTGGAGTGGACAGGGTGTCTGCCAGAGGCGGGGCTCCTCCCCTACCCCGGTCTGTAAGAGCTCAAAAGATGATGAGAAATAGATCCACTTCTAAGACCACTAATATATACTTTCCCTGTCATGATATAATGCACAGAGTAATTGACAATATTTATATAGATAGATATGTGATATATCTATATAGACATAGACATAGAAAAATGTGAACAATTGTCTAAGAATATTATGATATAGAAAATTTATTCCAAATAACTGCTGAGAGATTTCTGTGGATTAATTTTTGGACCAGGAAAATGTGTTTCTATCTTTAAATATGAACGCAACAAGAAGACATTCAGCTCATTGGTCTTCTTTCTAGTTCTTCAGTACCTGTGGTAAGATAAAGAGCATGTTCTTTGAAAATTATGATGACTTTATTTTCTGTTAGAAAACAGATTCTTAAAGTGATTTGGCTTTTTTTGTATACTTCACATATAATACAAGCACAAACACACACACACAAACACACACACGCCCCTGAGGGAGAAGTGAATGTTCAGATTAACATGTTAGTTTTTTTCCTGATCTTTAAAAATAACAGAGAAGCCAAATCAGTTAGGTTGCTAACACCCTGAGTAACATTTCAGTGTGCATCCCTCACTTCTATCCTGGCATCTCAGTTTATAAATTCAGCGAGGCAGATTTGAATGCACCCATGTGAGGCATGCGGCTCAGCTTTCACTGGGCTCAGGACAGAAGAGAGACTGCCACTGGTGTCAACATGTATAAACAGGAAACAAGTGACTGCTGGGACCTGTCCACGGGCTGAGAGGGTGAACCTGACCGCAGACATCAGTGTGGCCACGCCCTGTACAGGACTCAACCATGGAAATAATGGTTGGATTAGAATTTTCCAAATGGTATTATTTATGAACAAGGAGATTCTATGGCCCCCCACACACAAATGCACGCATTTTCTAAGTTGGTATGACATGCTTTTAAAAGACGTCTAAAATGATCTGTAAGCTAGAATGTTTCAGAGAAGCCTAAATCATTCTCTCTCAGCCATGTTGTGTTTTGATTCCTTGCTGGCTCCGTTTATTTCTCATCTTCCTGTGCTAGCTTAAAGGACACAGATTTTAATGTGAGCAGAGGTGAATTTTGTTTCGTAGGGGCGTTTTGTTTGTTTTGTTGTTGTTGTTGAGACAGTTTCTTTCTTACACTGTCCTGGCTGTCCTGGAACTTACTATGTAGACCAGGCTGGCCTTAGTCTTGCCAAGATTCGCCTGCCTCTGTCTCCCAAATGCTGCAAGGAAGATTAGAAGCAGGTGCCACTATTCACCCCCACCCCCACCCCGTGAGATGAGAATTTTTAAATGACAAAGGTCACCACATCATTGTCTTTAGAACCAGCAGATCTTTTGATTAAGATCTAAAATGGTTCTGTTTTTATTTTTTTCCTATTTGTTATGTCAAGAACAATTTAGAAACAATTGCCCTTGTGATCCTAATTTACCTACAAGAAATGTGCGGCACCCTCCGTGCCAACACTGTTGGTACCAAAAAAAAAAAAAAAAAAAAAAAAAAAAAGAAAATAGGCCTGGAAAAAAAATAATTTGCACTGCAAAGGACCAAAGTTTAGAACTATTTTATGAAAAACTGCTTAAGGCCTTCCTCCCTACAATTTCAAATAAACTCTCAAATAAATTATATTTTGACAAAAATCCATTTCAGCCTTTATATTTCTGTGACTTTTAATAATGCATGTACAGTTCCCCGTGAGTGCTGTAGACATCTTGGGAGCTGTGACCTTTACCGATCTCACCCATGAGATCTGGAATCTTCCATGAGGCAAATATAACAACCAGGTTTGTTTGTTTGGTTGGTTTGTTTTTATATCTAGAGCTTTAAAAATATATACTGGAATTCCAAGGACATAGGCATCAGGAAACAATTCTACTATTTGTCACCAGTGTATAGACACTTCTCCAGTAATAAGTTGAAACAGCCATAATTTCAGCCCAGAAGTGCCCAGGTCTTTATTACTTAGGAAGGGGCTATATAAGGTCGATTCCAGGCAGGATTCCTGCAATTGGTGCAAGTGGGCCTCACTGATAAATTATGAACAGTTTTCCTAGGCTGAACTCCGAGTGTATTCTAAATGATCTCAGGGTGTTTTGTAGAATCTGAAACTAAGCCAGGCAGGTAAGACTCAGTTCTCCATCACCTGTCCATGTTGCCTTCCCTTACCCAGGATTTAGCTCATGGCGTGATGGCTTGTTTCCTTTCTGTTTGTCCCTTTGCTGCTGTTGTTCTCCCCTGTCTATCCTGGATGACTGAAGAAGGTGGGATATCAGTTTAATCAAATAATAATATGGTTATGTCAGGATGCCCTTTAAGCCAAGCTGTGACCCCTGGCACCTTTTTCTTCTGGCTGGATTAGCTTCTCAGTTTAGAGATGTAGGCTCAGGGGTCTTAGAAGAAATTAAGATCACAGATGTGTTCTGTGCTGGAAGACAGGTCACAAGCCATGGACAGTTCACTGCTGAGTGTCTGGAGACCATTCCTGGACTGTGACTGTGCTCAGCCCAACCCTTCCTGGTACCTGTGGGCCAAGGGATCTGTGGACAGGCCTAAGGCAAGCTATGTCCCATGTATGTGTTGTCTGCCACCAGTGTGTGAACTACCTGCAACGGGGATGCAGAATCACTCCAGGATTGACCACATCATAGACAACTATAGGAACTGACTTTGACCCCTTTGCGTGTAGCATGCATGGGATAGAGCCAGCTCGATACACACCAAGAGCATGAAGGCTGTAGACTGTGGGCTATGTAAACAAATTCATTGGAGGAGCATTGTAATCACAGACAAGGAAAAAGGGGGCATTACCACACCCGAGTATCTACTGTTTGAAAATGCAAGATGGAACCTACATGCAAGAGATTAGGGGGCAGGGACATTTGGATTTAAAATAGCCTTTTGACAATTTCATTTTTAAAATCTTCAACCCCAGTTTTTAATCTTAACAATTTTTTGGTAAGATCAGACTCAGATTGTATGCATCTGCGTTTTAGCATTTAGTAAAAGCTGCATTTATTGTCAGGTAGTAAGTCTGCCCAAAGACTCCCTCAAAGTGAGACTCAGCTTTGCAGAAAGAGGCACAGTGCTTCAGGTCAGCACATCTGCCTTTGCAGGATGATAAATTAAGCTTTAGCTAGGAAACAGGTTAAGCTTAGGTACTTCAAGTCATTGTTCCAAAGCAATGACAAAGGTTTCTTCCTTCACTTCATAGACACAGATAAAACAGCCAACATGTGTTTGCAAAGCCAGCCCAATAGAAATTTCCCCAGCACAGTTCAGTGTCACTGGCATCTTCTCGAACTTTGTAACTGAAGAGACTGGGGGCCTCTCTTCCTCCAGTAACAGAATGTTCATATAACTTAGAGGAAGCACTTCATGGGCCCAGGAAGGTGGCGTCCTGCCCAGGAGCCTAGGCTCCTCAAAGCATGTAGCATCTCACCTTCCGTTTTTTTCTAAAAGCTTTTGAGGGGCCTCCCTGAGGTTTGAAACCCAACATAAAAGAACTGTGTCTTTTCCAAACATTTCAAATGCCTTTCAGAGTTATAAATAAAGTGTGTTCAAACAAGTTGCCAGGCTACACAGACTGCCGAAAACTCACATGATGCTCCTGTGTTCTGTGTGCCTTTGGTGGCACCTGGCTTGGACTCCTCTGTAACCCATCAGACACTGAGGGCTGACTTCTATGCTGAAGGTTTACAGGTGATAAGAGCTGATTTCTGACAACAACTTCCTGGATGTCGTTCCTTTAAGGGTTCATGTCTGCACATGTCCATTTCCACATATCTGAGTCACACAAACACTCCCAAGGCCTGGCCCTGGACTTTGAAGGTAGGGCAGGAACTCTGGGTCTCTGTCAAGTAGAGAATGCCCAGTCCCTACCCATACTCAGAGCCCTGGAGCCTGCACCCAGTAATGGGTGCCGTTAGTAAGGGGAGCCCAGAGAACAACCTAAAGATTTCAGTATAGGAAGCAGCTGAATGT
The DNA here is from genome assembly GCF_004785775.1 of Grammomys surdaster. Classification (NCBI taxonomy): domain Eukaryota; kingdom Metazoa; phylum Chordata; class Mammalia; order Rodentia; family Muridae; genus Grammomys; species Grammomys surdaster. The sequence goes on along the minus strand of NW_021604634.1, from coordinate 946,437 downwards.
GGGCTTTAATGATAAGCTGGAACTGTGTGGGGCCTCTGCAGCCCTGCATGTCCAGTACCTCCTATAGGGTTCATCTTTATCCAGACCCCTTTACGGCTCCTATCAACAAGGTTGGGCCAAGCAGAACGAGCCAGGAATACCAGCCATTTTGGAACTACAACAGGTAGGGTGGCTTCTCAGGACCCCATGGCTGTCCTGGCTTCAGGAGATCCTGGAGCCTCATGAGAGGGACCAAGGCTCATCCAGGCTGAGCCAGAGCAGCATGAACAGGCACTCTTATCTATAGAGCTTGTTGTCCATGCCCTTCTAAAATACAAGGTGAGCTGGAAGCAGATGGAGCGCCTGCCCTGGGAGAGAGAACCAACCCTGTGAGTCCCAAGCAGGTACAGCACTGGGAGGCCTCTGTCACCTGGAGAGGTGTTTCTAGGATATACACGTTAACTCAGTCCTCACCAAAGGCAAGTTAAGTTACTCTAAACTATCAGAGTTTCTGTTGAATCTCTATAGGTGCATCCCTTTAGGACAGTGTATGGAAGAGGTATCTCAGTAGGGTGGCATACCCTAGTTTGTTATTCCCTATGTACCTTACTACCAATTCACAGGAATGGCACATTTCCCTGCACATAGGCCTGCCACCATAGCCACTGGCTTCCTGGGGTGTCAGAGTGAGAGCTGATGTCATTTCCTTTTAAATCCCCAAATGTCTGACATGCCTCCTCTCACAGCTTTCCATCTTGTTTATGTTTTGAGATGGGCTTACTTTGTAGTTCAGACTTCCTAGAACTTATCATGTAACTGAGACTTGCCTTGAATCCACAGCAATCCCCCTGTCTCCGGTTCTTAAGTGCTAGGATTACAGCTTTGAGCCACTGTCTATATTCAACTGTGATATTTTAAATACTGTCTTTCCTAGACTCCTGTTCCCTGGTCTTAAAAACCCCCTCCCCACCAGCATGGCTAGGCCCATTGGGCCAGTGACCACTTCTGGGATCAGAGGGCAGAGCCACTCCAGTTGGGAGGGCTGATTAGCAATGCAGGCTACTGGGTGGGGGGCAGGAGGACAGAAGGAGTTGGTTCAGCTATAGAACTCACTGTAGAGCAGGCATGGCTCAGAGAACCCAGGGATTAACATCACAGTTCTTTACAGGAAAGGGTTCTGTTGGCTCATGAAGCCTTCCTGTTCCCTCCCTCACTGTTCACTGATGTGGGTGGCGGATGATTGCTGGGCGGGGCCCTGCTTAGTGTGAGGAAACATTGGAGGGTGAAGGTGAAAGTTCAGGAAGCCGGTAGAACAGGGTCACAATCCATGTCCTTGGTATGTGCACCCTCTGAGGTTCACTCCCAGCTGCCTTTCTGGTAGTTGTCCTGGTCTTTCCTGTACCACCCCCATACCCATCAGACGTGCAAATGCTGGGATGGTTAAACCTGAGATTTCTGGCCCTTCTCAGGAGACCACTTCTGATGCCCAGAGTTGCTCTGGCCTTCTAGTGCCTATTAGTCTTAAGCACAGCCTCAAGATCATGCCAGTCAGATATCTAGGAGTGCATCCAGGGTGTTGATCAACATAAAGCCAGGATTTAAAGCCTCTACCCGAGGACTCTTTAAACCACGGTGTCTGAGTGGGTCCTATGAAGAGCCTGTTGAACCATAACCTCATCTCTGGAATGGGAGACCTAGGAGAGACCCGTGCCCATACCCATTTTAGCAAGATCTTGATGCTGATGCTGATGCTGTCACAACTGCCACTGCTGGCCCTGGAACATACTATGTGCAGATAGAAGAGGAAATAAGCAGCTGTTAAGACATTTGACCACTGTGCCTTTCACACCTGGGGCACACAATGTCCTGCTATCCTTCTTCTGAAGGCCCGGGTCCCATCAAGCACCTTTGCCTCAGCCAGATCTTCATAGCACCTGGCCAGTGGAATCTTCTAGGCTCCCTCCATTCAACCTGATGTGCAGTGTGGTCTGCGAGCCACACAGTTGAGAGGATGTCCTGATGTTCCCTGATGTGCATGGGCTTTGGCCAGAGGCCTACAGATTCCAGCCCTCACAGTGATCACTTTGTAACCACAGGGCACTCGCTGACTATTAAATTCTGGATCTGTGAGATGGGGCCCCAAAGTCAGGGGCTCTGGTTGGGGGAATCTATGACTTACCAGTGTGATACACCCCTTCACCGTTGTTGGGAGTGTCCAGGACCCCAGACTGTTCCTATGTTACCCATGTCACTTCAATAAGCAGAGCATCAGTGGCACCAGATGATCTGGGTATACTCCTCCAGAAGCCCTGGTGGGGAACCAGACAGTGGGATACGTCAGAAGACCAAACTTAGTGATCTATTCTCTATTGAGGTCCAGTGGGACAAGCCAAGAGTAAGAATAGAAAACATGAGAGGACAGGCAAGGTCAGACCTATGCATAGGAGAGTCCAGGGGTAGGCAACCTTTCAACTGGACAGTGAACACAAGAGTGGTTGGTAGGTGTTAAGTTTAACAATAAGCAGCTGAGAGAGGCGGCACACGCCTTCAAGGAAGCAGAAGCAGGAGGATTTCTGTGAATTTTCGGCCAGCCTGGTATAGAGTGAGTTCCAAGACAGGCAGAGCTACATCTATAGTAAAACTTAGTCTCAAAATAACAAAATAAGTAGAATCAGGCGGGCTGTTGATAAGAGCAGAATGGGTGGCAGCCCCCAGGTGGAAACGCGACCATTCATCACGTGACCAGAAGGCATCTGGTGCCTGTATCTAACACCACATCATGGTTTCTTGATCCCTAGCTACAGTCATGACATTACCAGGGCTAGCTTTTGACTTCCCCAGTTCTAAACTGCTGTCTTTGGCACATTTCAGGGACCCCTATCAGAGAGAGATTTGTCTGTCCACTGCTGATGGCACACACTGACACCTGCGTTGGGAGAGACCCTGGGGACACAGGCCCTGTGGGTGGTTACCTTATTTGGGGGGTGGTTAACGTGACCTCCAGTGTGAACCTCGTTTGCCTGAAGGTGGTACCGCTGGACGCTTCGGACGTCGCCCAAGCCTCCACATGTGGGTGTGCCCTGAGCACCACGGACAGCTGAAATAAAGTGTGATGCATGCAGAAATATTCTCAGAACCTGAGAGAAGTTTGCTGACCAGAAAGAGGGCAGTCTTCCCAAGAAACTTGATGACGTCCTCCCTCCCCTTTCCTTTGTTTTAATAGCAGCCACTGGCTGGGAAGGCGCAGTGGCTCTCTGCGGTCACATCGTTGTGTTTGTTTTAATGACATGGGCAGCAGCAGATGGAGGTGAGGATAACTGGAGAAGAAAAGGGTATTATTGGTAAATGCGCTGGAAGCCTTGCAAATTTGAGAGGATAAATTGAAATTTTACAGGGCTAATGAGTTTTTGAAAACTGTTAGCCAGGCTTGTCCAAATCGTTCTCTCCCTATTTAAGATTGTCTAAATTAGAAACTCAGAAATTTCAGGAGCCGTTTTGGTCCTGGAATGAATAAGCAGGCCAAAGTAGATGGCGTGTTCTCATTTATTAAACTTACATTGTGTCTTGCTTTCATTGTAATCATAGTGTAATATTCTTATTAGAATTGATGGTCTGTCCAGAGCTTTTGCTTTGTTGACCTAAGATCTCAAAACATAGGGGCCATCATTGGAATTCAGTTAGCAAAAAAAATGAAATTTTGCGTACCTCCTTGTATGTTTTATAGGTACTGAGATATGCTGGAATAGTTTCATACAAATCAGAAGGAGAATTTAGATGAAAATTCACTCTATTTCTGCAGACATACCCTGCTCCAGTGGCTATGAAACTCTGGATTTGATGATTGGGCTTAGCTATGTTAGGATCAAGTTTGAACTTATGGCCATTATAGAAAAAACCATGTTTAGAGCCACTCTTAAATTTTCTAGTTTCCAGTAGTGCAACCTTTCAACACTGGAAGCTACAGAAGGAATAGTCATTCATTCATTCATTGTGTGTGTGTGTGTGTGTGTGTGTGTGTGTGTGTGTGTGTTGTACATGCACATGTGAAGACCAGAAGTCAATGCTCAGTATCTTTCTCAATCACTTCTGTCTTAGTTAATGTTCTATTGCTGGGAGAGACGCCATAACCATAGCAACTCTTGTAAAAGAAAAGCATTTTATTGAGGCCAGCTTACAGTTTCACAGATTTAGTCCATTGTCACCGTGGCAGGAAGCATGGCTGAATACCGACAGACATGGTGCTGAATAAGTAGCTGAGAGTTCTACATTCAGATATGCAGGACATTGGCAGGGAGGGAGCCACTGGGCCTAGCTTGCACATTTGAAACTCAACAGCCCATCCCCCAATGACATACTTTCTAGAACAAGTCCACATCCACTCCAACAAGGCCACTTTACCTTATAATGCCACTCCCCGGTGACCAAGCATTCAAATATATGAGCCTATGGGGGGCATTCTTATTCAAGTTTATTTTTGTACCTTAGTCTCTGAAACATAGTCTCTCACAGAACCTGGAAGCACAAGGGCCCTTTTGTTTGCATCCCAACCTCCTCCCCAGCACTGAGGTTCCAGGGACAATGCTGTGCTAGGATTCCAGACTTAGGTTCATGCTGTGTGTTTCATGCAAACACTTAACTAACCGAGCCATTGCCTCAAACTCTGATATTTCTGTTACAGTTGGCAACTATGTCATCTGATGCCACTGATGATTGGTCTAATTTTACTTTCCTCAGTTTGCTTGCCCAGAGAATCATTGTTACACTAATCAGGATGGCACTGGACACTGTACTTCCATCATCCTGAAGTTAGATGGTCACAATATGCTGTTTTGAGATGTTATTTTCCTCCTAACCAGATCATGTGAAGTTGTCTTTTATAAATAAATAAATAAATAAATAAAGTGTGATCGAATGTTATGTCTATTCAATATAAATGTTCTTCCAAATATTCATTCATTCATTCATTCATTCATTGAAACCAGCTCTTGTTGTGTTCCCTGGAACTCCTGAGGTCAAGTGATCTTTGTGCTTCTGCCTCTTGTGTAGCTGGGACATATGAGCAGTAGTTTGAGAAATAATTACAAGTTGTAGCTTCGGATTATTAGCAAGCTTCTCTGTTGCTCATATAACAAACCTTTCTTATGTAGGGCAAACATTACTGGTCCTTTGGCTGTCATGCTAATTAAGCCTGTGGGCTTACCTGCCATCCTCAGCTGGGTAACGTGTGCACATTGTCTCACTTTAGAAAACACAAGGTTCTGGTGGTTTTGTTTCTGTTGTTGTTGTTTGGTTGGTTGGTTTTGTTTTCATGAGACAAAATTCTGTTCTAAGTTGCATACCCATAGTTGCATTAGGGTTACAGCCTTCCAAAGGAGGAGTACTTTTCAGACAGTCAGCAGTAGCCCATGAGGGCCACAGAATCGTTTGTGTTCTTAGGAAGGAAGACTAGTGCTTCAGAAAATGCAGATGGTTATATAAGGCTGACCAATTGCCTCCACTTCCAAGGCTAAACAAGACTGTAGGCAGATGGGTAGGCCCCTCACTTCTGACCCCCAAGACACATCAGCTCTGAGCACTAACTTGTGCTCCCCCAGTGCCTCATCAGCTTCCTCTCCTTCCCTGTGGTCTGCAAGTGTACCCCCTACAATGAGTAGGAGCCACCAGGCCAGGTGACAGCACTGACCTTCAGCAGAGTAGACCGAGCTGGAGAAGATCCTGGGAAATCACTTCTGTGCGCCTACTACTGCCACTGTGTCCTTCTCATGGAGCACTTCAGATAATTTCATATGTGTGATGGGGGCAGGACCAAACGTTTTCAAAGAAGGACCTGAGCTCTGCTGAGGTAGGCAGGGCTTGACCAGGACAGAGTCCCCAGGGGCAGTCACTAAGGAGTCTGTTTCACAGCAGCAGAAACTTTGAAAAAAGTTTGTGGCCTGCAGACCACCCCCAGTGATCTATGCTGTGAGGCCCGACCATCCTCAACTCAGGAAGGATGCCCACTGCAGTCAGTGTCCGCAGCTTCCTTAGCACTTCAGACATGGCTGGCCCTGTACTCTTCCTACACTCCACCAGTATGGATTCCTAATACTTTACACCTCGAATTCTGAGTCGGTCCAGTTTCCTGTAGTCCCAACCCAAAGTAGATCTATTCTCTTGAGTATTAGAGAAGAAAATATTCTTCTGGGACTCAGAAAAGGCTGTTACAACGTCTGTGTAGTGGCTGTTTATACCACAAAAGGTTGTGGCTCAGAGCCAACAATGAGAAAAATGCAGCTCCGGGCAGGATAACTGGGCTTCAGTGTTCTTTCCCCAGCCCGGCCGCAAGGAGAGTTCTCTAGAAGCCATACGGATGACACCTGTCAATGGTGGCCAGCTAGAAAGGTTCATTTTGACTGTGGCATACAGGACTGCTACTAGGTCTCTTCCATAGGCGTGGAACACACACAAGATTAACCCCAGTACCTTGAAGGTCAGGCTGAAGGCATCCACACCAGGTGGCCATTATAGCTGTGATTTGTCATGTGATCAGGCCTTGGGTGAGACACTGCTATCAAGCATGCTACAAGGGCTCTTCCAGATTCACCACAGCTAGCTCTGCAGATATTTGAGCAAATGGCTTGAGCAGTTTAGCCCCAGCCACTGGCTCCTCCTAGAGTCCTTTAAACTGACTCTGCTTTTTTCCCTACCTATTTCTGTCTAAACTGTCTTCTACCTTTCCCAATAATTTAATGTTCATAAATCCAGGTTAGGGGCTCTTGGACTCAGATTAAAACTCCATGGTCACCTAAACCCCTGTTTTCCAGGAAATGGGTCTCAGGAGAGCCTGTTATTGTTTGACTTAGTATTTGGGGGGAAGGGGCCTGGCGATTTTAGATATAGGGACATACTTCGTAGCCCAAGCTGGCCTGGAACCTGACATCTTCTACCTCAGCCTCCCAAGAGTTGGGGTCACAGGCAGGCACCATCACACCACATATACTGTGGCTGAAACAAGTTTTGAGAAGACAAGTCTGGCCACTAACTGTCATAGCTACCCAACTGGTGTACTGGAGAGAGACCGGGCAGCCAGATTAGCCTTGTTACCTTCCTGGGTCATAGTCTTCTCCTCAGGTGGCTGCTATGGGGTACCTCAGAAGAGTGACCCCGGCAAGAATAACAGATGAGCATAAGCTGGGGTGGGACAGGAAGCAGCAAAGCAAATGCTCCTCTCTGCTTGGCTTATCTGCTCCTTTGGGCCTGGAGAGTGTGGCTGATGACATTTCTAGTTGTTAGTGTCACTCTCCCCCTGAGCAAGACTCAATGTCAACCTTCTCCTTCTCCAAAGACCTGGTGAGGTGGGAAGTACATCGGAACCCTGTGTCTTCTGGAAGCCCCACTCTAAGGTGTTTTATCGGGGCCAAGTAGTTGAGCCTAAAAATGACTCATTGATCATCTGTGCAGACAAGGAAAGCCAGGCAAGAACATCAAGCTGTGCCGAGCCAGGCCACGTTCGATCAGAGATGCTTGCCTCAGTGTCACCAGTGCACAGTGCTGTGTGGATCTTCCCACTGGAGCTGTGTGTGGACACTCTGATCCATGCTGGGGACACTTTAAGCAGTACTATAGTTCCTAAGTTCCCTCCAACAAGCCACACCCTGCTCCCAAGTCCACATAGATCTTTGTATGCTTTGGGGTTTGTGCAAACATGGCAATGGCTATCCACAGCTGTCAGGTACGGCTTTTTTATACTTTACATGAGCAAGCCGGAAAACAGCAGTGCACTGTGGGAAATCCCCATGCTGCGGTGCTGTGCGCTGGGCCTGAGGAAACCTTCAGCATGCACTCTTGTTTTTCTCTAATGCCTCTGGACAGCCTTTCACTCAGGGTGAGACAAGATGGCAGCGCTCATATCGACCTTCTGCTTCCTGCCAGGAGGGAAAGACACAGCCTCTCCTTAGACACGTGGACACGTCTGGCTTTCTGATTGTCAGCATCTGCCTAGATATCACAAGGTTGTGGGATATACTGTTATAACAGTGTCTTTGCCACAGTGTTGATCAAAATCAGGGAATTAGCCAAGCATTTTGTGTCTGTTTATAGAGAAGCTACAACCGGGGGAAAGAGACATATCAGCTGCTTTGCAGAAACGAAGCGGAGGTTTCTCTCTGTAATGTCTTCTTTGCCCGTGTTGCCCACTGTGTGTGGGTAGAAAATATACACAGCTTTGCGAAATACACTGCTTATCTACTTCTGGGAAATGCAATCTTCTTTTACTTCTTAAAGAGAATTTAAGATTAAATAGCAAAGTTTTGGAACCAAACTGTGTCCAATAACAAGCAGGTGGACAAGGAAAAGGAGTTTTATACACACAGTGAAATTTTTGTCAGCCATAAAGAAGAACAAAATTGTGTGCTTTACAGGAAAATTGATGTAGCTTACCAAACTAAGACAGTCTCAGAAAAACAAGTATCATAGGTCTTCTCTTTTGCAGTTTCTAGATTTTACTTAAATAATAAAATCATGTATGTATATATCACATAAAATTATAATTAATTTTTCTAGGAGACCATGACTGATGTTGACAGAGAGTAGAAGTGTCCTTTGATTTAAGGTCAGCGGTATAGTTATAAACATGGCAGTAGAGGTGCCGATAGGAATATTTTCAGCAACTAGTTTGGATATTTTCAGTATGAAACGACTCATTCATGTGACTTAAACAGGGACACCTTTAGTGATCTCTGAAGTGACAGAACTCTAAACCCAATCCAGCAGGTAAAGGAAGGGAAGTAATGTCCACAGGCTCATGCTCCTTGTGAGCAGTCATCTGATGCTATGGTACCCATCCATGGTCTCTTGGTTCCATTCACAGGAGGAACCTGTAGTTTGTGACCTAGGGTTGGCAACCTCTGAAATATATTCCTGTTTCCTTTGTTGTGTGATGTGTTTCCTGAGAGATCTACCAGTATATCCCTGCACACAGTGTGTCCACTGACATATCCATGCACATGGTGTGTCTCCCAGCATATCACTGCATATGGTATGTCCACCAGCATATCCCTGCACATGGTGTGTCCACCAGTACATCCCTGCACATGGTGTGTCCACAAGCATATCCTTGCACATGGTGTGTCCACCAGCATATCCCTGCACTGATCAGGTTGGTTTTTGTTCAGTTTAAAATGTAAATTTATGTTTAAATAAAAAGTTATATTAGAGAAGGTTTGGGCTGAGGACATTTGCTGTGATGGTAGACAGGTCCCATATATTCCACAGCCATGCTCTGTCCTTATCCCTCTGGATGGTGTGCTGCATTTACTGAAATGAGTCACTCTCAATACCAAATAAAGTATCTTTCTCAATTCCCTAACGTCCAGTCTTTGTATCAGGCAGGCCCCATCCAGGATCCCACATGACTGTCTTGCCTTTCAGGCCTTTGAGTACCAGCAACTTAGGAATTGCATTTTCCAGAGGTGGCCCCGGGAAGTGAGAATTGGTAATGTATACCCCACGTTCTCCAATCCCAGGTGTCAGCAGAACCTGGTGGGAAGCCATCCATGCCACCTGCAGGTGTCACTGCCTCCTCTGCTGCTGCAGGGGATCAGTGGGTACCAGATGAGGTAGAGCCACACTGTCTTGGAATTGAGGGATGCTTTCTCTGCAGATGTGCTACTTGGGTCAGAAAAGGAGGCATTCTGGGCATCAACTGTCTATCACCCTCCTCCTATGTGCTGTTCCTGAGATCAGAAGTGTCAGCACAGCACACCTCAGCAAAGCTTAAGACCCTAAGGGAGGCCTTGGGTCAAGTGGGTGTGCAGGTTCCTGCAGCTAAAGAGGTGGGCTCCATGGGAGGCCTCATTCTCTACTCTGATCCTGACCACCCCAGAGGAAGTAACCCCAGCTGTTCGTCTTGTTTTATGAGACAGGGTCATTCACTTAGGCCTGGAACTTGCTGATTAGGACCAGCAGCCTAGCCAAGTGAGCCTTTGATCTACCAATTCCCATCCCCCCACCTCTGGGATTGTAAGGACACACACTACCACACCTGACTTTTAATGTGAATTCTTGGAATCAAACCCAGTTCTTCATGCTGGTAAGCCAAGCACTTTACGGACAGACCTTTCTTGCCAGCCCCCTTGCTGGTCTTTTTCGAAGGTTCTTTATAAATGGCTTATTTATTTCAGAATCTAGATTGGTCACATGTTGATTGTGCTCATCAGGGTTAAGAATAATAGTTTTGCTAGTTTGGAAGACAAATTGAGAAATCTTTCATCTTTGTGGTCTGGCATAAGATAACAACACAGCAATGGAACAGAAATGTCTTAGAATTATGAATAAGATAGATGAATAATAAGAAGAATGGTTGTGATCAATAAATGCAGAAAATGCACAGAAAATAGTTAATGCTAGGATTTCTATGTCTGTGTTAGCAGTTATAAAATTCAAGGCATGCGCTTCATTTTCTTGGTGTATTAATAAATGTAAGAGAAATTCAAAATTAACAAACGAGAGGGAAATCAAAAACAAAGACAAGATGGAAAAAGACCCAGAGGTCCTTATCTCCATGGGAAAGCCAAGCCACCAGGTTCCAGTCTGGACGACTCACCACGCAGGAACCTCGAACCGATAAACTGAAAGAAAGGCCCATCAACAGGGTCAAAAAAGGTGAGGTCTTCTTATCTGATAAAGATTTTAAAGTATCCATGACAAAAAAGACTTCAACCACCACTTACGAACATATCTGAAATGGAAGGGTCGGGGGGAGGCCTCAGCGAGGAAACAGAAAGTAAAAAGGATGGAGGGAAATCCTAGAGATGAGAAAGGTAAGTAAATAAAATCTTGGCTGGCAGGAGGGGGTGGAGGGATCAGAAGACAATACCAGAAATAAACTGAACTGAACAAGGGACAAGACAGACCACAAAACAAGACAGCACCCCCGCCCGCCCCAAACAAACACCTAGAGACTTGTAAACCTCAGTAAAAGATTCATATCAAGAGAAACTCCAGAAGAATTAGTTGTAGCGGGAGGTATTAAAAAGGGCGCCCCTTGGGGGCTGGAGAGATGGCTTAGCGGTTAAGAGCACTGACTGCTCTTCCACAAGTCCTGAGTTCAATTCCCAGCAACCACATGATGGCTCACAACCATCTGTAATGAGATCTGATGCCCTCTTCTGGTGTGTCAGAAGACAGCTACAGTTTATTCATATACATAAAATAAATAAATTAATTAAAAAAAAAAAAAAGGGCGACCCGCATGGATTCCGGGCTCTGCCGCCATGTCCCTGCACTAAGCTCAACAGAACCGGAGCTCCAGAGCTCCAGAATTTCACCACCCAGCTCGCTAAGTTTCCACTGGTGAGTCACTACTATGCCATGCCCGTGCTTCAAACCCCCACGGCCTTTGTGGGACACATCACGCATACCCACTCTTAGCCACCTTACCTTTCTATCTTGAACTAGATCGAATAGCCACGAGGAGAAAAACACCACACAAAGTCAGCTAAGAAACAAAGGTAACTCAGTCTCTGGGCCCAACAACCAAATCCTAATCTTGTAAACCTTATAAATCTGATCCCTCCGATGGAAACTGGGAAACTCTAGAAGCTACATCTTTCCCATGTGCTAACCCGGTTCCAAAATCCTCCCTTTCCTCCTTCTTCTCTTCCGCTGTCCAACCCGGAAGTCCCGCCTCCTACTCGCCCAGTGATTGGCTCCTTTATTTATTAGGGGGATGGTTCACAAGAAGTCCTTGAATACAAGACTCATTCCTGGTCCACAGCCCCTCCCAAGAGAGTGGAATTAACATCAGAATACAAAATACCAGGACCATCCACAACAGGTAGTGTCAAACTGCCCTCTAAATGTGTTTCTCTCTACCCATAGCTTAGTGCAGTTCCCCACCATCATCAGAGAAGATTAATATAGAATGAGTGAATTAATACACTGGAGTGGACAGCCACAAATGGGGCATCTATAATTCAGCTACCTCCAAGGCTCGTTGAACATCACTAAAGGGGAGCAGAAAGGATGTAAACTAGAGGTCAGGGAGGTCTGCGGCAAAGTAGTGTCTTCTGGACGTGACAGGACCTCTGCATTGATAAGCTCAGCAGTTATGGCTGCCTATGCAAGACCTACACAAGTTCAAGGCAGTCAACATCACAGCACAGAGGGGGTGGCTCATGAGGCCCCCATTCAGAGCTGAGGAGCTATTGGCAGATTATGGTTGCTAGGAGAGGGAGGGTCAGTTTTCTTGAAGGGTGTGATCCCTGGTAGGTTGACTATGTTCCAGCAGATGTGCTACACCGAAGGTATATATATGAGCAGGACAAATCAGACTGAATGGAATAGATAGAAAGATAGATAGATAGGTAGATAGATAGATAGATAGATAGATATTAGATAGATAGATATAGACATTAGACAGATAGATATAGATATTAGATAGATAGATAGATAGATAGATAGATAGATAGATGAATAGATAGATGAATAGATAGATGATAGAAAAATTACATAGATGAATGATAGATAAAAGAGAGATGGTATATATATAGATGATAGACAGATGGTGGATAGATGGATGATAGATAATAGGTAGATGATAGCTATACATAGAAAGATGATAGATGGAGGATAGAGATAGATAGATAATAAATACATAGATGATAGGTAGGTAGATAGATGATAGGTAGATGGATTAGATAAATAGATAGATATATAGATGATAGGCAGGTAGGTAGATGATAGAGACATGTAGATAGATGATAGATGATTTATAGATAGATAAATGGTATAGATGATAGATAGTAGATAGAAAGAGATAGATAGATAGATAGATAGATAGATAGATAGATAGATAGATAGA